>NC_140173.1:87831122-87835783 GCF_963971535.1 Notolepis coatsorum
TACATTTTCTTTTTTCAAAGAATTTTTTTTTCAATATTTTTTTTTACTTCGATTTGTGTGTGTGTGTGTGTGAACTACCCATCCCAGTTAGGACAGTCGAATCCCGTCCAATCTTTCGCCGTCGACTAAAGACTCACTTCTTCAACCATTATCTGAAATGATAAAAAAAATAAAAATCAAACCGTGACTAACCTTACTGTCATGCACTTGTCCTAATAAACTAGCCTACACTGTAACACGCAACACTTTGATAAACATTGTTACTCAGCTGATAGAGTTGTACCCTTATTGCTGTCTTGTCGTACAGAACTTGTAAGTCGCTTTGGATAAAAGCGTCAGCTAAATGACTAAATGTAAATGTAAATGTGTGTGTGTGTGTGTGTGTGTGTGTGTGTGTGTGTGTGTGTGTGTGTGTGTGTGTGTGTGTGTGTGTGTGTGTGTGTGTGTGTGTGTGTGTGTGTGTGTGTGTGTGTGTGTGTGTGTGTGTGTGCGCGCATGGGGCCATTGGGTGGGGCCGGGGGACAAATACACTGGAGGAAAGTAACCCAGCTCAGCACTGCCCAAATTATATCATCACTATTGCCTGTTTGAAGGATATCATCCTCAAACACATATACACCTACATGCCTTGTAGAATTCCACACATAAGAAAGAAAGATACTGGGATGAATAAACACAATAGGAAATAAAATGTAGAAATGCATGCAACACATAAATAAATATGAATCTCCATATATGAAATAGAACATTTAGATAAGGTGCTACTGAGATGTTTTGGTGAGTTCTTTGTTTTTTTGTGGAAGTTGCCCTTCTTAAAAATGCATGAACATTCACTGATAATTGGTCTGTAGTGGAATCTACAAGGTCTACATTGCCGGACCATGTAGAATCCGGACTTTGTAGACTGACATAATTCTGTGCATAGTTTAGTCTACACAGGCCATATTTCAAATAATCAAAATCTTACTTCATTCATCTTAAACATTCTTGATTTGGGGGATTGGTAGTTCCCATGAAATCTGAAGTTGCGATCCACCTTGAATTAAATCACACAGCCGAGTGAAAACTTGTCACGAAAGGGGCTACTTAATTAATTAATCCAACCCACTCTATTTATAGAGCACATTTAAAAACAACAAAGTTTACGAAAGTGCTGTACAAGTTCCACAACATAAGATAAAAAAAAAAGAAAAAAAAAATTTAAATTAAAATCGAAGCTCGGCCCCGAAGCTTTGATTGCCAAAAAAAGCTTCGAAGGTCAGCCCTAGAGACTGGTAACGTTACAGCTTTGTTGTTAGCCTAATGCTAACGCTAACGTTAACGTTAGCATAGACAGCCTAGCTAACGTTAACGCTTGTAGAATAGACACAATGAGAGGTAACGTTAGCGTTAGCAGAATAGACACAACGAGAGTCTCGTTAATGTTGTTATTGATTGATTGATTGAAAACCGTGTTTTACTCTGGCTTGCGCCTAGCTCACGGACATAGCTATGCTGGAGCTATCACAGAGCTATGGAGCTCTCACAGAGCTATGGAGCTCTCAGCTGTACACCAGCAGCCCCGCCTCCCCACACGGAGACAAACTGAGTACTTTATTTTAGTACCTGCAGTGGAAAAGGAACAAAGTACCAGGTACCTAAAGCGAGTAGAGTAGAGTAGGGTAGAGTCGAGTAGATACCATGCAATGGAAAAGAGGCATTAGGGATGAGAGTCCGTAAACACGATCACATAACCCCCATCCTCCACTCACTACACTGGCTCCCCGTCTCATCCCGGATCAACTCCAAAATCCTGACGATCACCCATAACTGCATAAACGGACACGCACCCCTCTACCTTCAGGAACTCATCAATCCACAATCCTTCACCCGCACCCTCATATCTGCAGGTAGCCTGCTCTTTCAGGTCCCCAATACCCGGCTCTGCACCATGGGTGACCGAGCCTTCTGCACGGCTGCACCACGCCTGTGGAACAGCCTCCCCATCCAGCTGAGGGCACCACAGAGCCTGGACTCTTTTAAAACAGGCCTGAAAACCTACCTATTCAAAAAGGCCTTTGACTGTTAGCTTTTTATTTTAATTTTATTGCGCTGTTGTTTTTAAATTGTCTGTTTATACTATGTTTTTAATTAACTATGTTCTATTTTTATCTTACTTTTATTCTGTATTTTATTTTATTTGTTTTACTAATAACTATTTTATTTCTATTTTTTTTAACTATGTTCTAACCCTGTAGTGTAGCACTTTGGGATCCCAGCGAACAAAAAGTGCATTACAAATCCAATCTATTATTATTATTATTATCCCGTGTGCTACAGTGTAGCTAGCTGTCTCAGTAGAATAGAATAGAATAGAATAGACTTTTAATTGTCATTGCACAGTATACAACGAAATTTCAGGGGAGCTCCCACAGACCGTAGTACAATATATACATACATGAACACATAACACATATAACACTGTACATAACAGAATATTTTAAATAATAAAGTGAATGATTGGTGGTAATCAGTGATTATCAAGTCCAGGTAAGTGCATGGTGCACGTGAGGGAACAGTCAATGAGCATTTAACAGTCTGACTGCTTGGGGGGGGGGGAAGTAGTGTGCTATGGTTAGCAGTCTCTCTGTCTCAGCGGGATCATCCCTATGTTCCCCGGGTCCTATGTTCCCCGATTGATTGATTAATTGATTGAACATTTTATACATTTTTATTATTTTATTAATTATTAATGTCCGCCTTGTTTCGAACTGGTTAAGCTTAGGCCTTCTTTCGAAGTTGGTTAAAGGAAAACTCCAACATTTTGGGAAATTAGCTTATTTAACATCTTCCCTGGAGTTAGACAAGAAGATACATACCTTTTTTGTCTCTGTGCGTGCATTTAGCTTTGGGAACAGTCGCTCCGTTAGCGTAGCTTAGCTTCATCACTGGAAGTGAGGGAGGACAGTAGCTTGACGTTCCCTACAGGAGCCTGACGTTCACAGGAGTCACGGGAGTCATGGTGACCGGAAACAAGATGGCGCCGCCCACGGCTGCCTTGGCGCTACAGTGTGCTGCGTTTTGTTTGTTCAGTTTTGTATCTGTGTCCTGTCTAACGTCCTACACCAAAGAAGAACTTCTGCACATCGGGTGTTCAAACCCATCGGACACTTTCCCAACACTACTCACCCGTTCCACGGATTTATTGGATATACTGGTCAGGGGACCGCATTCTTCGCCAGTGCTGTGCGCTGGATCAGACGGCAACAGGGAAGGAGAGGTGGCTGTCTGGTTCGCCTCCGGCGGCGGGGCTCGCGGCCACCACTTCCCGGTATATTCCTCGGAAACGTGAACTCTATACCAAATAAAATGGACGAACTCCGGTGGCTGGTTGCGGGAAACAAGGACTTCCACTCCACAGCTGTCTTTGCGTTCGTGGAGACCCATCTGAAGCCATCAGTCCCAGACGGGGCCGTACAGCTTGAGGGCTTTTCTACGTTTCGTGCCGACAGGGACTTCGAGGCGGCGGGTAAGTCGCGTGGAGGGGGTCTTATGTTTTTTATTAACAATCGCTGGTGTTCCGATGTGACAGTGATTCACCAACACTGTTCCTCTGCTATCGAATCCCTCTTCATCCGCTGTCGTCCATTCTATTCCCCCCGTGAGTTCAACTCTTACATCCTCGTCTGTGTTTACATTCCTTCTGACGCTGACGTCACCGCAGCAGTAGACACACTAGCCGAACAGCTGACGAATGTTGAACGTAACCACCTGGACAGTTTTGTTGTTGTATCGGGGGATTTTAACCAGCCTCATCTGAGCCGGTCTCTCCCCAAATACAGGCAGCAAGTCACTTGCCCAACTCGGGGAGTGAACACTCTGGATCACTGCTACTGTACTATTCGGCAGGCCTACCATTCTGTCCCCCGTGCTGCACTGGGCAACAGTGATCATCATCTCATCCACCTGATCCCTCGCTACAGGCAGAGATTAAAACAATCAAAACCTGTAGTGGGGAGCTTCAGAGTGTGGTCCAGTGAGGCATGCGAGTGTCTCCGCGCCTGGCTGGAGAGGGCAGGCTGTGACCAGGACTTTGTTGAGTGGGCGAGGCCTGAGGCTGGAAACAACCTGGATGACTACACAGACACTGTGACATCCTTCATCAGCCTCGGCGAGGAGGTGTGTTTCCCCCTCCGCACTAGGAAGATCTACAACAACAACAAACCCTGGTTTTCAGCCCAACTCAGGCGGCTGAGGTCGGAGAAGGAGGTGGCCAGGCTCAGTGGTGATGCTCATCGGTTCAGGCAGGCCAAGTACAAATTCGCCAAAGAGGTGAGGGAGGCGAAACTTCGCTTCTCAGAGAAACTGCGGCAGCAGCTCTCTGAGGGGAATTCCTCCTCCGTTTGGAAAGGCCTCAAGACCATTACAAACTATAAGCCGAAGTCACCACAGGCGCCTGATAACCTCCCCCTGGCGAACGAGCTAAACACATTTTACTGTAGGTTTGAGAAAGAGGTTCCCCCCGCCCTCTTCCTTCACACACTCGGTCACAACCTCCATCCCCCCACCCCAGTGGGCCCCCCCCCCCCCCACACCCCCCCCCCCACTCCCCTCTCTCTATCAGTGTGAGAGAGGTGAAACGGCTGTTTTCTAGTCAGAATCCCCGGAAGGCGGCCGGCCCG
>NC_140173.1:87835983-88168483 GCF_963971535.1 Notolepis coatsorum
GCGCGGAGATCGGACCGGTCTCAGCAGCGAGGCGTGGTGTAGGATCCGGGGATGAGGAGTCTGGACTCACTGTGGGGGAAAGGTTAGTTGGTTGAACCTGGCTAGCTACAGAGCCTAAGCTAGCAGTGGGAACTGTGCTAGCTGGGAAGGCCTGATTAGAGCAGAGCCTAAGCTAGCAGTGGGGACTGTGCTAACTGGGAGGCCTGGCTAACTGCCGGAACAATGCTAGCTGTAGGAGCTATGCTAGCTTTCGGGGTAATTCTAGCTGGACCAGCTGTGGAGGCCTTGTTAGCAATACTAGCCTGAGCCTTGCTAGACCTCCGAGCCTTGCTAGCTCTCGGAGGTTTGCGAGCTGTGGGAGCTAGGCTAACTGTGGGGCCTGGACTCACTGTAGGGCCACTGCTAGCTGGGGAGACCTGGTTAGCTTCATGAGCTAGGCTAACAGTGAGGGTTATGCTAGCTGGTTGAACCTGGCTAGCTGCCGAGCCTAAGCTAGCAGTGGGGACTGTGCTAGCTGGGGGGGCCCGACTAGCTGCAGGAACAATGCTAGATGGGAGCGCCTGGCTAACTGCAGGAGCTAGGCTAACGGTAGGGGTTGGATTAGCTGTGGATGCCTGGCTAGCTGCAGGGGCTAAGCTAGCAGACTAGGCTCGCCTAGCTGTCTCCATGAGAGCACAGACTTTGTCAGTCATAAGCCTCATCTTCGCTACGTTGTCTATGAGTTTCATCCAGAAGACCCATTTAGCTGGAGAGTAGCTGGTCAGATCCCCGTCTAACATGCCAAGCACAATGTCCAACGTCTCCGTGACTTTGTCTGCTGAGCTCTTGCGTGGTGGCGTCATTCTGTTACGATTGGGTCTGTTACGATTGGGGTAGTGAGGGAAGGCGAGGAGAGCTCAGTTGCGGACAGGAATGGAGGAGGCAGAGACGGCAGGATAACGTGTATACATATAGACTTTACTGGAAGACGACACGTTACAAAACGGAACATAAATGGCACAGCTGAGCTGGCGCTAATACACGACGAACTGAGGCACGAGAACGAAAACGGAATAATCAAACTACTTACAACACTTAGTACAAAAACAGCAAGGCACGGGAGAGATGACAGGAGGCACGACGGCAAGGGAACACAGTGGTAACTGGGGGTAACATGGAGGGATGACGCCACAACCAGAAGAGAGGAAGACACACACTTAAATACCAAGACTAATGATGATTGACAACAGCTGGCCAGGCCAGTCCAAAACAGTTCAACAACAACAACAACAACAACAACAACAACAACAACAACAACAACACACACAGTGACATCCCATTAATCATCCCATTAATCAAAGTAAGCATGTGAATTAACAATCTAATCAATGTCTGCACCAACTGCTGGTGACCACTAGAGGGTGGTATGAGACTGGAGGAAGGTAGGCCTCCAATGTTCCTTCTCCCCCCACAGCTCAAACGAGGGCTGAGTATGGGATTGTTACAAGGGTCCATAAAGGCCTCAGTCTCGATTGCTGCCTTCAATGCCCGCCTTAAAACCCATCTATTTTCCTCTGCCTTCCACTAGGGCCTGTTTTTTAATCTGCTCCTAAGTTTTGTTTTTAATTGTATTTTATTCATTTTAAATGTTTTTATGTTTTAAACCTTTTTTTTATTCTTATCTTTTTATTTTATTCATTTGAATGTTTTCTTGTTTTAAACAATTTTTTTTATTTTCCTTCTGCTGTGAAGCACCTTGAGAGCTCACTGAGTTTAAAGTGTGCTATATAAATTAAATCTATTATTATTACTATTACCTGTAGAGGCAATCGATTCCCCATCCATCCATCCATCTTTCTGTATATCTATGAGTCTGGGTCATTTACAGCTGATGTTCCTCCTATCACCTGTTGGGGGCAGTATACCTCCATGGAACAAAATAAAACCATTGAATCTTTTTTTCTATCCCTCTGTTGTTTCTTTCTTTTCACTGCCATGTGCAGTCTTTCTTTCTTTCTTTCTTTCTTTCTTTCTTTCTTTCTTTCTTTCTTTCTTTCTTTCTTTCTTTCTTTCTTTCTTTCTTTCTTTCTTTCTTTCTTTCTTTCTTTCTTTCTTTCTTTCTTTCTTTCTTTCTTTCTCCTTGCTCCCTATTTGTCTCATTTCTCTCTCTCTCTCCCTCCCTCTCCCTCTCCCTCTCCCTCTCTCTCTCTCTCTCTCTCTCTCTCTCTCTCTCTCTCTCTCTCTCTCTCTCTCTCTCTCTCTCTCTCTCTCTCTCTCTCTCTCTCTCTCTCTCTCTCTCTCTCTCTCTCTCTCTCTGTTGTGACCTAGCTAACAGTTGGACAGGCACGGCCGATTTCCCAATCTTCTGTTTAATTTTCCTTCTCTCTCTGTTCTCTCCATCCTCTGTGATGTGCTAGCAGTAGTTGGACAGGCTTCAATGCTTTAAAAGTTTTCTTTTTTTTCTTTCTTTCTTTCTTTCTTTCTTTCTTTCTTTCTTTCTTTCTTCTTTCTTTCTTTCTTTCTTTCTTTCTTTCTTTCTTTCTTTCTTTCTTTCTTTCTTTCTTTCTTTCTTTCTTTCTTTCTTTCTTTCTTTTCTTTCTTTCTTCTTTCTTTCTTTCTTTCTTTCTTTCTTTCTTTCTCTCTCTCTCTCTCTCTCTCTCTCTCTCTCTCTCTCTCTTCTCACTCTTCTCTCTTCTCTCTCTCTCTCTCTCTCTCTCTTCTCTTTCTTCTTTCTTTCTTCTTCTTCTCTCTCTTTCTTTCTTTCTTTCTTTCTTTCTTTCTTTCTTTCTCTTTCTTTCTTTCTTTCTTTCTTTCTTCTTTCTTTCTTTCTTTCTTTCTTTCTTTTCTTTCTTTCTTTCTTTCTTTCTTTCTCACTCCCTCTCACTCTCTCTCTCCCTCTCATCCCATCTCTCTTTCTGTGGTGCTACCAATTGGTTAGGCCTTACAGTTTCTTATCTCCCATCTTTCTATTCTCTCACTCATCCTCTTCCTCATCTCTGTCTGTGTTGTGCTATAGCTAGCTATCTCTCTGTCTCAGTGTTGTGCTATAGCTAGCCGTCTCTCTGTCTCAGTAGTGTGTTGTAGTTAGCAGTATCTCTGTCTCAGTAGTGTGCAGCTAGCTGTCTCTCTGTCTCAGTAGTGTGCTATAGTTAACTGTCTGTCTCAGTAGTGTGCTGTAGCTAGCCGTCTCTCTGTATCAGTAGTGTGCTAGAGCATGTCTATGTTCCCGGGTCCTATGTTCCCCGGGTTCTATGTTCCTCGCTTTGATTGATTGAAAATTTTAGACCACCAGCCCTGATTCCAAACTCTAACCATAACCAGTTCGAAAGAGGGCCTAAGCTTAACCGTTAGAAACAAGGCGGACATTAATAATTAATAAAATAATAAACATTTATTAAAATTTCAATCTATTAATCAATCAAAGCGGGGAACATAGAACCTGGGGAACATATGCCCCTTTCCACTGCATGGTACCTACTCGACTCTACTCTACTCTACTCGGCATTTCGGTTTTCCATTACCAAAGTACCTGGTACCAGGTACTTTTTGGGTACTTTTTGGGTACTTTTTTAGTCCCTGCTCTGTCGAGGTTCCAAGCGCGTGCCAAGCGAGTAGAACTGGTACCAGAAAAGTCACGTGAAACACTGCAGACCACTGATTGGTCAGAAGAGAGACGCGTCACTCGTTGGAGAGTCTGAACGAAAACAGAAAGCCGACATCTTTAATGTTTCGCATAGGATTTCATTATGTTTGCAGCAGGCACAAGTGCAATAAACAAAGGATACAGTCACTGTGTATTCTGCCTCATTATTGATTAAACAAAACCGACATCAACACAATTTGCCACCGAGCGGAGAGTTTAGTCTCGCAAAACATCGCTGACTTGTTGGCTTAAGCTTGTTGTTAGGTTAGGTGCTAATGTGTGCTAGCGTTTTAGCATGGCTATCATACATAGCGTGATCAATATAACTCCTATAGATTGTTTGTATGAGTAACGTTAATGCTAGTAGAATAGACACAACATGAGGTAATCACCATCCATTTTAAACCGGTTATTACCTAATGCTAACGTTAGCAAATAGATGTGAGACTGGTAGGGCTGTCTTAAATACTCGAAGCTTCGAAGCTTCGTTCGATGGCACACGCTTCGAACATAAAAAAAAATCGAAGTTAAAAAAAATAAAAAATAAAAAATATACATTTTCTTTTTTCAAAGAATTTTTTTTTTCAATATTTTTTTTTACTTCGATTTGTGTGTGTGTGTGTGTGAACTACCCATCCCAGTTAGGACAGTCGAATCCCGTCCAATCTTTCAGCCGTCGACTAAAGACTCACTTCTTCAACCATTATCTGAAATGATAAAAAAAATAAAAATCAAACCGTGACTAACCTTACTGTCATGCACTTGTCCTAATAAACTAGCCTACACTGTAACACGCACACTTTGATAAACATTGTTACTCAGCTGATAGAGTTGTCCCTTATTGCTGTCTTGTCGTACAGAACTTGTAAGTCGCTTTGGATAAAAGCGTCAGCTAAATGACTAAATGTAAATGTAAATGTGTGTGTGTGTGTGTGTGTGTGTGTGTGTGTGTGTGTGTGTGTGTGTGTGTGTGTGTGTGTGTGTGTGTGTGTGTGTGTGTGTGTGTGTGTGTGTGTGTGTGTGTGTGTGTGTGTGTGTGTGCGCGCATGGGGCCATTGGGTGGGGCCGGGGGACAAATACACTGGAGGAAAGTAACCCAGCTCAGCACTGCCCAAATTATATCATCACTATTGCCTGTTTGAAGGATATCATCCTCAAACACATATACACCTACATGCCTTGTAGAATTCCACACATAAGAAAGAAAGATACTGGGATGAATAAACACAATAGGAAATAAAATGTAGAAATGCATGCAACACATAAATAAATATGAATCTCCATATATGAAATAGAACATTTAGATAAGGTGCTACTGAGATGTTTTGGTGAGTTCTTTGTTTTTTTGTGGAAGTTGCCCTTCTTAAAAATGCATGAACATTCACTGATAATTGGTCTGTAGTGGAATCTACAAGGTCTACATTGCCGGACCATGTAGAATCCGGACTTTGTAGACTGACATAATTCTGTGCATAGTTTAGTCTACACAGGCCATATTTCAAATAATCAAAATCTTACTTCATTCATCTTAAACATTCTTGATTTGGGGGATTGGTAGTTCCCATGAAATCTGAAGTTGCGATCCACCTTGAATTAAATCACACAGCCGAGTGAAAACTTGTCACGAAAGGGGCTACTTAATTAATTAATCCAACCCACTCTATTTATAGAGCACATTTAAAAACAACAAAGTTTACGAAAGTGCTGTACAAGTTCCACAACATAAGATAAAAAAAAAAGAAAAAAAAAATTTAAATTAAAATCGAAGCTCGGCCCCGAAGCTTTGATTGCCAAAAAAAGCTTCGAAGGTCAGCCCTAGAGACTGGTAACGTTACAGCTTTGTTGTTAGCCTAATGCTAACGCTAACGTTAACGTTAGCATAGACAGCCTAGCTAACGTTAACGCTTGTAGAATAGACACAATGAGAGGTAACGTTAGCGTTAGCAGAATAGACACAACGAGAGTCTCGTTAATGTTGTTATTGATTGATTGATTGAAAACCGTGTTTTACTCTGGCTTGCGCCTAGCTCACGGACATAGCTATGCTGGAGCTATCACAGAGCTATGGAGCTCTCACAGAGCTATGGAGCTCTCAGCTGTACACCAGCAGCCCCGCCTCCCCACACGGAGACAAACTGAGTACTTTATTTTAGTACCTGCAGTGGAAAAGGAACAAAGTACCAGGTACCTAAAGCGAGTAGAGTAGAGTAGGGTAGAGTCGAGTAGATACCATGCAATGGAAAAGAGGCATTAGGGATGAGAGTCCGTAAACACGATCACATAACCCCCATCCTCCACTCACTACACTGGCTCCCCGTCTCATCCCGGATCAACTCCAAAATCCTGACGATCACCCATAACTGCATAAACGGACACGCACCCCTCTACCTTCAGGAACTCATCAATCCACAATCCTTCACCCGCACCCTCATATCTGCAGGTAGCCTGCTCTTTCAGGTCCCCAATACCCGGCTCTGCACCATGGGTGACCGAGCCTTCTGCACGGCTGCACCACGCCTGTGGAACAGCCTCCCCATCCAGCTGAGGGCACCACAGAGCCTGGACTCTTTTAAAACAGGCCTGAAAACCTACCTATTCAAAAAGGCCTTTGACTGTTAGCTTTTTATTTTAATTTTATTGCGCTGTTGTTTTTAAATTGTCTGTTTATACTATGTTTTTAATTAACTATGTTCTATTTTTATCTTACTTTTATTCTGTATTTTATTTTATTTGTTTTACTAATAACTATTTTATTTCTATTTTTTTTAACTATGTTCTAACCCTGTAGTGTAGCACTTTGGGATCCCAGCGAACAAAAAGTGCATTACAAATCCAATCTATTATTATTATTATTATCCCGTGTGCTACAGTGTAGCTAGCTGTCTCAGTAGAATAGAATAGAATAGAATAGACTTTTAATTGTCATTGCACAGTATACAACGAAATTTCAGGGGAGCTCCCACAGACCGTAGTACAATATATACATACATGAACACATAACACATATAACACTGTACATAACAGAATATTTTAAATAATAAAGTGAATGATTGGTGGTAATCAGTGATTATCAAGTCCAGGTAAGTGCATGGTGCACGTGAGGGAACAGTCAATGAGCATTTAACAGTCTGACTGCTTGGGGGGGGGGGAAGTAGTGTGCTATGGTTAGCAGTCTCTCTGTCTCAGCGGGATCATCCCTATGTTCCCCGGGTCCTATGTTCCCCGATTGATTGATTAATTGATTGAACATTTTATACATTTTTATTATTTTATTAATTATTAATGTCCGCCTTGTTTCGAACTGGTTAAGCTTAGGCCTTCTTTCGAAGTTGGTTAAAGGAAAACTCCAACATTTTGGGAAATTAGCTTATTTAACATCTTCCCTGGAGTTAGACAAGAAGATACATACCTTTTTTGTCTCTGTGCGTGCATTTAGCTTTGGGAACAGTCGCTCCGTTAGCGTAGCTTAGCTTCATCACTGGAAGTGAGGGAGGACAGTAGCTTGACGTTCCCTACAGGAGCCTGACGTTCACAGGAGTCACGGGAGTCATGGTGACCGGAAACAAGATGGCGCCGCCCACGGCTGCCTTGGCGCTACAGTGTGCTGCGTTTTGTTTGTTCAGTTTTGTATCTGTGTCCTGTCTAACGTCCTACACCAAAGAAGAACTTCTGCACATCGGGTGTTCAAACCCATCGGACACTTTCCCAACACTACTCACCCGTTCCACGGATTTATTGGATATACTGGTCAGGGGACCGCATTCTTCGCCAGTGCTGTGCGCTGGATCAGACGGCAACAGGGAAGGAGAGGTGGCTGTCTGGTTCGCCTCCGGCGGCGGGGCTCGCGGCCACCACTTCCCGGTATATTCCTCGGAAACGTGAACTCTATACCAAATAAAATGGACGAACTCCGGTGGCTGGTTGCGGGAAACAAGGACTTCCACTCCACAGCTGTCTTTGCGTTCGTGGAGACCCATCTGAAGCCATCAGTCCCAGACGGGGCCGTACAGCTTGAGGGCTTTTCTACGTTTCGTGCCGACAGGGACTTCGAGGCGGCGGGTAAGTCGCGTGGAGGGGGTCTTATGTTTTTTATTAACAATCGCTGGTGTTCCGATGTGACAGTGATTCACCAACACTGTTCCTCTGCTATCGAATCCCTCTTCATCCGCTGTCGTCCATTCTATTCCCCCCGTGAGTTCAACTCTTACATCCTCGTCTGTGTTTACATTCCTTCTGACGCTGACGTCACCGCAGCAGTAGACACACTAGCCGAACAGCTGACGAATGTTGAACGTAACCACCTGGACAGTTTTGTTGTTGTATCGGGGGATTTTAACCAGCCTCATCTGAGCCGGTCTCTCCCCAAATACAGGCAGCAAGTCACTTGCCCAACTCGGGGAGTGAACACTCTGGATCACTGCTACTGTACTATTCGGCAGGCCTACCATTCTGTCCCCCGTGCTGCACTGGGCAACAGTGATCATCATCTCATCCACCTGATCCCTCGCTACAGGCAGAGATTAAAACAATCAAAACCTGTAGTGGGGAGCTTCAGAGTGTGGTCCAGTGAGGCATGCGAGTGTCTCCGCGCCTGGCTGGAGAGGGCAGGCTGTGACCAGGACTTTGTTGAGTGGGCGAGGCCTGAGGCTGGAAACAACCTGGATGACTACACAGACACTGTGACATCCTTCATCAGCCTCGGCGAGGAGGTGTGTTTCCCCCTCCGCACTAGGAAGATCTACAACAACAACAAACCCTGGTTTTCAGCCCAACTCAGGCGGCTGAGGTCGGAGAAGGAGGTGGCCAGGCTCAGTGGTGATGCTCATCGGTTCAGGCAGGCCAAGTACAAATTCGCCAAAGAGGTGAGGGAGGCGAAACTTCGCTTCTCAGAGAAACTGCGGCAGCAGCTCTCTGAGGGGAATTCCTCCTCCGTTTGGAAAGGCCTCAAGACCATTACAAACTATAAGCCGAAGTCACCACAGGCGCCTGATAACCTCCCCCTGGCGAACGAGCTAAACACATTTTACTGTAGGTTTGAGAAAGAGGTTCCCCCCGCCCTCTTCCTTCACACACTCGGTCACAACCTCCATCCCCCCACCCCAGTGGGCCCCCCCCCCCCCCACACCCCCCCCCCCACTCCCCTCTCTCTATCAGTGTGAGAGAGGTGAAACGGCTGTTTTCTAGTCAGAATCCCCGGAAGGCGGCCGGCCCGGACTCTGTCTCCCCCTCTGCCCTGAAGCACTGTGCTGACCAGCTCGCACCGGTGTTTACCACCATTTTTAATGCATCGCTGGAGCTTTGTCACGTCCCAGCATGCTTCAAGGCCTCAACCATCATCCCCGTCCCCAAGAAGGCCAAGGTCACGGGCCTTAATGACTACAGACCTGTCGCCCTGACCTCTGTGGTCATGAAGGTCCTGGAGCGCTTTGTCCTGGCCCACCTGAAGCTCATCACAGATCCTGTGCTGGACCCGCTGCAGTTCGCGTACAGAGCCAACAGATCCACAGAGGATGCTGTGAACATGGCTCTGCACTACACGCTGGAACATCTGGACTACGCGGGCAACTATGTCAGGATCCTGTATGTGGACTTCAGCTCGGCCTTCAACACCATCCTTCCACCCATCCTGGATCACCAGCTATCCCTGCTGCAGGTGCCGGCCTCCACTCACAGGTGGATTACCGACTTCCTGTCCAACAGGTCTCAGCGGGTGAGGCTGGGGAAGAGTATTTCCAGCTCTTGGTCCACCAGCACCGGTTCCCCGCAGGGCTGCGTTCTATCCCCACTACTGTTCTCCCTGTACACCAACAGCTGTGCCTCTCTACACCCCTCGGTCAAACTCCTGAAATTCGCTGACGACACCACCCTGGTGGGTCTCATCTCCAGGGGGTACGAGTCAGCCTATAGGAGGGAGATCGAGAGGCTGCAGAGTTGGTGCAGCTGCAACAACCTGGAGCTCAATGCTCAAAAGACAGTGGAGATGGTAGTGGACTTCAGGAAGAAAGCAGCCCTGCCCCCTCCCATTATACTGGGAGGCACTCAGGTGACCTCCGTGGAGTCCTCGGCATGACCATCTCCCGGGATTTGAAGTGGGAGCTCAACATCACGGGCCTGCTCAAGAAGGCCCAGGGGAGGATGTTCTTCCTCCGGCAGTTGAAGAAATATAAACTGCAGAGGACCATGATGGCCCAATTCTACACGGCCATCATTGAGTCCACCCTCACCCACTCCATCATCTCCTGGTTCCCCGCTGCAGCGGCAAAAGATCTTGCCAAGCTGCAGCGGGTGATTCGCTCCACGGAGAGGGTGATCGGCTGTCCCCTGCCCTCCCTCAGGTCCCTGCACGACTCCAGGGCGCTGAAGAGGGCGAGGAAGATCATGGCCGACCCATCCCACCCCGGTCACAGCCTCTTCACCCTGCTCCCCTCTGGGAGAAGGCTGAGGATCCCAAAGGCTGTGAAAGCTCGACACAGACTGAGCTTCTTCCCCTCAGCCGCCAGGCTGATCAATGCCTCAGGTCCCCCCCCCCCCCTCGGTACCACCCCCCCCCCCTCTGCACCCAAGTGACACTGGCACAATAACACTGACTGCACTGCACTAGTCCGCTCTGGAACTCTGCACTCTTCACTTTATATATATGTATTTTATTGATTAATCCCCCAATGCACTGTTTCGTTTCTTGTCTGTGTTGGTGTTGTTTACTGTGAAAAATGCATACACTGTATTGCTGCAACAATTACCAATGTGTTTTACACAAATGGCTCAATAAAGGAATCTGAATCTGAATCTGAATCTGAAAGGTTTGTTGATATTCTCATTCCTTCAAAGGATCCGAACCGATTGAAGTTTATGGATACCATGACTTAAAATCCGCCTACCTTGACGATTAAAAGCCTCCCCAATTTAGAAAACAGTAATCCAATGGCTGGTATTGATAATATAATACTAACTGCTGCACGCTCTGAGCTAACCGGAGCTAACACAGAACAGGATGTAAGCAAATATAATGACTTCCTTTCTGGGGTTTTCAAAATAAAAGTGCAATGTTTATAGCAGAGGAAAATGTTTATTTTGTACATTATCTAACGTTAACACGAACCTAAACTAACTTTAGGTTAGTTGTAACGTTAGTTTAGGTTCGTTCATTGTTTCCTAGCAATGGGGGTATATATCAATGTGGTCTGTGTCGCTAATCCTCATTTTGACTCATCAGTCTAGTCTCGAGTTCACGAGATCCTCCCTCACTCAACTAAGCCGTTCTGATTTGACTGTTTTGCTGACGTGAATAAGGCACTGGTTGTAGTCACCGCCCACAATCAACAATTCGCTCAACAACAGAACGAGTGGAATTACTTCCTCAAACAGGTTGCGCGGGTGCCGACAGAGAGAGGGATACAGAGCAACGGGAGCATTTACACACAAACCCGACTGTGTGTGTGTGTTTTCGGGACGCATCTCTCCTCTCTCTCTCCCTCGTCTCGGAGCATTTACACACAAACCCGACTGCGTGTGTGTGTTTTTGGGACGCATCTCTCCTCTCTCTCTCTCCCTCGTCTCTGAGCATTTACACACAAACCCAACTGTGTGTGTGTTTTCGGGACGCATCTCTCCTCTCGCTCTCTCCCTCGTCTCGGATCATTTACACACAAACCCAACTGTGTGTGTGTGTTTTCGGGACGCATCTCTCCTCTCTCTCTCTCCCTCGTCTCGGAGCATTTACACACAAACCCAACTGTGTGTGTGTGTTTTCGGGATGCATCTCTCCTCTCTCTCTCTCACCCTCTCTGTCTGTCTCTGTCTCTCTCTCTCTCTCGTATGTATCACGCTGTGTGGGTCACTCAAAACGCTTATGGGCGGGGCCAAAACAGCTTGGAATCTTGAAGTGGAAAAATGCTGCTTTTGAATACTTGATTAGAAATACAAAACAATGGGTTCCGGTTCCGGGTCGAGAAGGATGTGAACGTCTTTGAGCCACGCTGCCACTCCCGTACTTTTATTTTACTTTAAAAAGCCTATTTTCTTTTATTTCAAGATAATTGAACCACTAATATACAACATCCGTATCTCTGCCTGTATTATTCGACCCAAAAGAAAAAAGAATAACGAACATGATGGCTGCGTGAGTCTTGAGAAGCGAGACCACTCCTGTGGATGGGGCTACCATGGCTAAGCTAATGGTGGAACTCAAACAGGCCTTCACCACGGAGTTCAGAACGTTTACTGCCTCACTCGAGTCTAGACTCGACAGCTTCCAACAGGAGATCGCAGACCATACCCAACGCCTGACCTCCGTGGAAGGCGGCCTGGATATGTGGTCGGGTAGGATGGTGGAGCTGGAGGCGAGATGCACAGCTCAGGATGTAGTCATTGACAAGCTAAAAAACAAGCTAATTGATGTTGAATCACGCAGTCAGTGTTCTAATATACGCATCCTAGGCCTGGACGAATCCCTACACAGCAACCGTCCTAGTGTCTTTTTCGCAGAGGTCCTGGTGGAAATTATGGGGAAAGATATCCTTGCTACACCACCGGAGCTCGACCGATGCCACAGGACGCTAACACCCAAACCAGCGCCAGGCTCCAGGCCTAGGGCAGTGATCGCCTGCTTACATCACTACAAGATCAAGGAGACTATTATCCTGGAAGCTCGCAAAAGGAGAGGGAATTTGACATACAGAGGGAAACCAGTCTTGATCTTCTAAGACTATACCCCCGAGGTGGTCGAGCAACGATCACAATATCGAGATGTCATGGGGCCCCTGTACAAGCGTGGATTTAAACCGTCGCTCCAGTTCCCTGCGAAGCTGATCATCCGAACCAAGGATGGCACGAGGATGCATCTACCATCGCCCATGGACGCCGTGGACTTCCTGAGGACCCGGCCCAGAGAGACCCCGACACCGGCTTCACCAGGGTGAGACGCGGACCCGATGCTGGCTCCACCGGGGCCGAGTGCGGACCCGATGCCGGCTTCACCGGAGCTGAACGCGGACCTGACACCGGCCTCATCAGATCCTGGCATGGTAGTAGCGATGGGCCGTTAGCATCCTGCTACGGCTATCACACAGAGAGGGGTTGCATTTAATATTTTATTACATATGTGATTATAGATGAATACTTGACGTTAGGCTTCGCCTGGAAGGTTATCTTTTTCTTTTCTCTTGCTATCTGACATAAGGGGAGGAGGGGGACATTTATGTTGTATATGACTGTTGTACTGTTGCATGACTATAGCCACGGGCTAGGATGCTAACTGCTAACGTTCCGTTTCGGAAGGAGCGGGACCTATTCTATTTTGTTTCGGATATTTCTGCCACGCTTATGACTTTTACGCACTATACCAGCTCCCGGCCATGTTTGTGTTCATTGCCACCGGGATGCGTTTACTGTTGATTACACGTCGAACGAACTGGGATCTCGTGGCTGCGCCAACCGGGCCGCGGCTATTCGAATCCCAACCAGTTCATGCGACCCGCATGGCTCCCATCAATGTTTGCTGCTGACAATGTGCTCGCTGGAGCGGCAGACGGCCCCCTGCACAGCGCCCTCCTCTGGCGGGGAGGCCTAACTGTGTAGGGTCAAACCAGCGTCAGGGGAGATAACAGACTCACGGACAAGGTATCGCCCCCTCCCGGCCTGGTGGATGTACTGCACGCCTGTTTTGTCGCAACATGCCTGGCAGATACCAATAGTTACCAATAGTTCTGGGTTCCAGCTGTTGACCTTACTAATGGCTTATGGTTCAATTTGATTTTTTCTTGTTTACTTTACACTTTGAGGCACTTTTGTATACAGGGAAATGTGGCAGTTGGCCACTGAGATGGTTCTACGGATGGTAGGTTTGAAGTCTCTGGAAATGTTGGTGAGTCCCTGTGATGTTGGGGAAAGACCCACCGGTCCCACACCTTTATATGTTTTATATGTCATTAATATTTGTTTTATGTATGGCTCAAAATACGTGTGCATAGTGTTTAAGATAAGTGAATTCTGCATGCCCACAGGCTTGCCCAGGTCTGCCCCGCCTACACACCCCTCAATATTCTATGGCTATGGCTAAGCTTCAAGCTCTGCTCCTGGAATGTTCGAGGTCTTCAGAAGTTAGCTAAGAGGAAGGCGATTCTGTCCTTTTTAAAGAGGGAGAATGTGTCTATTGCTTTTTTACAAGAAACCCATATGGGGCCAAACGACACTGCTAAACTCCAAAAGAGCTGGGTGGGACAGGTCTTTGCCACAAACTATTCTACATTCAGTAGGGGAGTGGCCATATTGATCAATCAAAATCTCCCCTTTAGACTTATAACTTCCTCTTTGGATAGCCAAGGTCGCTATGTGATTATTCTGAATTATTCGGAATTTAAAATGTTCTACTCAATTAACTCGCATTCTACGGATAACCCGTCTCTACTCTGGGAAACATCTAAGGTCTTTTCTCGCGGACTGATTATATCTCATGTATCATCCAAGAAACGCAAGAAAAATGAACAATGCAAACTTCTTGAATCCAAACTAGCCGACCTTGAAAATCAACATGTTTCAAACCCAGACCCGGCTGTTCTTATAGAGCTTACGGCCACCAGAACGGCGTTAAACACTCTTCTGATCCAGGACGCAGAATATTCTCTTAAATTTGCCAGACAGAGAATGTACGAACACGGTGACAAGCCTGGTAGGTGCCTGGCTAACTTGGCAAAAAAAGGGCTGACACCCAAGTAATAGCCTCAATCTCGGACTCCAACGGGGTCAGGTCCTTTGACACCAAAACTATTAATAAAGAGTTTGCCTCTTTCTATGCCCAACTCTATAGGACCGAACGTCCCGACGGTGCTCTCTCTGACATGCAGGCTTTCTTCGCTGAATTACACCTCCCTAAGGTATCGAAAGATCAGAACTTGCTCCTTAATGCCCCAATTACGAAGGAAGAAGCTCTGGGCGCCCTTAAGGCTATGCCATCTGGTAAGGCTCCGGGCCCGGACGGTTTCGGATGCGAGTTTTATAAGGAATTCGGTCATATTCTTTTGGATCCCCTGCTGGCAATGCTTAATCACTCCACTGAGGTGGGGATACTACCCCAGTCCCTACGGGAAGCTAATATTTGCCTTCTCCTTAAGAAGGGTAAATGCCCTGAAAAGTGCACCTCCTATAGGCCTATAGCCCTACTTAATTCGGACCAAAAGTTGCTTTCCAAGATCCTGTCCATGCGCCTGGAAAAAGTACTCCTTTTATTATTATTGATCTTTTTCCCCCTCCTTTTTCCTCCGATTTTCTCCCATCCCAATGTTAGTCGTTATGCCAATTCCGAATCCCCTTCCTGGTCGCTGCGCACTTACCCCCCACAGTCGGTCTGGGAGAGTGGAGGCTATCACGTGCTTCCTCCGACACACGTCTAGCCAATCAACCGCTTCTTTTCACCTGGCAGCGCGGATTCTCACTGAGAGGGCGTAGCGTGTGGAAGGATCACACTATCCCACTTAGATCCTATCCGCGCTTAGCAGGCGCCCCGACCGAACTGTAGGAGTCGCTGTTTACAATGACCTGGACCCACCCCGCCAGCTTCTCCCACCCTCTAATACTGCCAATTGTATTAGTGTGAACGGCCAGCCAAGCTGGTGACAACCCCGGAGCTGTGAGCTGGATTCGAACAGGCGAATCCTAGCGTCTCCGGGGTTGGTGACGAACGCAATCTCTGCTACGCCACCTGACCGCCCTACTCCCTTTTATTATTAACGAAGATCAGACCGGTTTTATTAAGGGTAGGAACTCTACCGACAACATGAGACAGCTCCTCAATATCATCCAAATGACTCTCTCGACGCGGAGAAGGCATTTGACCGTGTAGAATGGCCGTATTTATTTCTAACCCTCACTGAATTTGGCTTAGGAGACACTTTTATTGACTGGGTCAAGGTTCTTTACAACTCACGGATGTCAGTGGTCCTGACTAACGGACTTAGGTCTAACAACTTTCCTCTACAACGGGGGATCCTCTTAGCCCTTTACTATTTGACATGGCCATAAAACCACTCGCACAGGCCGTAAGGCAGTCAGCCGCGATCTCAGGTATTAGAGTGGGCGAGAGGGAGCACAAAATCACTCTTTACGACGGACGACGTGCTGATCTTTATATCTAAACCTGACTGTTCAATTCCATGTCTAACCGCCATGATTTCCACATTTGGAATCTTCTCGGGGTACAAAATTTACTTTTCCAAATCCGAAGCAATGCCACTTGGGACACTCCAATCCATTCCGATCCTGCCTGAGCCCTTCCCATTTCGCTGGTCGCCCTCCGGCTTTGTTTACCTAGGAGTATTTGTGACACCCACCTATGATACATTGTTTAAGGCCAACTTTCCTCCCCTTTTAGACACCATAAGGGCACCACCCCTTTACCGATCTCCTAGCTGGGTAGGATAGCCCTCGTCAAAATGAACGTACTCCCCAGACTATTGTACCCTCTCCAAATGATCCCAGTGCTACTGACAAACGGCACGGTGGTGTAGTGGTTAACACTGTCGCCTCACAGCAAGAAGGTCCAGGGTTCGATTCCCGCTTGGGGACCAGGTTTCCATAATGCCAGGTACCCAGGTGGGGTATCTCCCAGGCCTTTCTGTGTGGAGTTTGCATGTTCTCCCCGTGCTTGCAAGGGTTTCCCCC
This sequence comes from Notolepis coatsorum, assembly GCF_963971535.1. NCBI lineage: Eukaryota > Metazoa > Chordata > Actinopteri > Aulopiformes > Paralepididae > Notolepis > Notolepis coatsorum. The sequence continues at coordinate 87,852,260 of NC_140173.1, forward strand.
CTGATAAGATAAACCCAATGGAAAAACATGCACAACAACAGATCGCTAACGCTGTGGCGTCCTTGACGAAGACGGACAGGAGCACTTGGATTGGTCCCCTGGCGTGGCTCACGTTGACGCCTATCTGCTCCCGGCTGCCCTTGGGGGGGAAGGACGACGGGATGGGTTAATCGCAGAGACGAATCGCATCGGCGATCCTACAGAGACAATGCATGCGTGTGTGTTCCGGTGTGTGTGTTCCGGTGTGTGTGTGTTGAGGATAATTGCATGCCAATTAAAGACCTCTTAGCAGGTCCTGCATTATTATTATTATTATTATTATTATTATAAGGTTATCAAGGTGCTAGAAGGCTGGCTAAGCTCATTCATTTGGAATGGGAAAAAACCGCATTTGAAAATGGCCAAATTACAGATGGATAGCGAAGATGGGGGTCTAGACCTACCTAATATTAGACATTACCAGCTAGCAGCACAGCTTAGGGTACTGGTCGGCTGGTTCAGATCAGACCCACTGTCAATCTGGCTGGACATTGAATCCTCGCAATCTAAGTCCCCCCTATGGAACCTACTATTTATCAAAGACTTTAAGTCTGTTAGGAAAATGTGATCCAACCTCATCACACTATGTTCCGTCAAGGCCTGGAAGACTGTCCGTAAGGTGGAGGGCCGAGCCAATCTGACCTCTCCTCTTACCCCGATCGTAGGCAATCCTGACTTTAAGCCAGACCAAATTGGCGGTGGCTTCAAGACCTGGCATAAGCAGGGAATAACTGATCTTGGCCACCTGTTTGATGGCCAGACCCTAATGTGCTTTACACAGCTGCAGCAGCGGTATGGCCTATTGAAAGTGGAATTTTTTAGATACCTACAAATTAGGCAGTTTATCACCAAGGACACCTCACTTTTAACTGACATCTCCACCTCGCAGGTGGAGAAAGCCCTCTCCTTGCAGATCCCCAAAAAACAAATATCTATCTTCTATAGTACTCTGAACCTTAATTCATCTTTATCTTCCTTTGTTACTAAACAGTCCTGGGAAAAAGACTTGGACATAGAAATCACAGATGCAGACTGGCAGGATGCATGGACCTACGCAAAGAAAATCTCTGTTTGCAACCGCACCAAGGCTATCCAGGTTAGAATCTTGCACTGCATTCATATTACCCCCGCCCTTAAGAGTAAAATGGATCCCAATACTGTTAGATTATAACCATCAAAACTACTGTAATATCTGAAGCCACCCTTTTCTCTCTGTGTCTCTCAGTCTCTGTTCCACACATGCGGTTTAAGTGACCTGCTGACTGTATGCTCCTTCCACACACACACCCATTAACACACACACATAGATGGACACACATACACACACACACAAACCCCTCTCACACACACACACATGCGCCTCACACACACACATACACATGTCTCCCTCACACACAACGCACACTCATACACACTTACAAACACATACACACAGGTAGTCTCAGACACACATGGCCCTAGGAAGTCATTACTAGCCTAGACAAGCACACACACAGACAAGCACACACACACACACCACACACACACATACATACACACACAGATACATACACACACACACCCCTCCCCTTATCTCTCTGTCCAAGAGGGTATATAACGCTGTCATGTCATGTATTCATTCCTTGTGGTGCGAGAGGATGAGCCCGTGCGGCCTGCAGGAGGGTGACTGTTCTTCTTCTCTGTGCAATAAAGACTCCGTTTGAAATAGGACTTTGTCGTTCTGTGAATCTTTGGTCCGCTGGTCCATAACTATATCAATTCAAGGACTTACGAGGGACAGGAAATCCCTAACAAGTGGAGGTTCCAGTGAGAATTGATGTGGGCCAGCTGCAACCAAGGACGGAACGAGGATGAATGAAGACACGGAGAAGAAGACAGTGCAGAAGATCCAGACATTCACACCAGCTGTCTGCAGCACGTCTGAATCAGGGGTGAGATGTGAGCAGCAGCCCCTCAGACGTCCGTGACGAGACCACCAGACGACCCTCGACCAGGAGACAGGCATGATGAGATGAAGGACAGGCCAGGATGAAGAGATGCAGACTGGAGGAGATGGCAGCTGAGCAGCAGAGGCCAGGCACCGCAGCCAGGCACCGCAAATCATCGACGACAAGAGGGAGGAAACGGCAGCAGGAGAGACACTGGAGGCAGAGCTAGGGAGATGGTGGGCCAGCTGAGGAGAGGTTGAGGGGACAGTCCAGAGACACTGAGGAGCAGCAGACCAGAGGAGACACTTTTGTCTAGGGGACCGCACCCTGGAACGGGGACCAGCTCAGGAAGTGGCCCTTGCCCTCCAGAAGACAGGGCCGACCCATGATGGGCGGTGCACTGTAACAGAGGGAAGGTAGCGCCCTGATAGACGTTGCGTGTGCCTGAGTAAGGGGGGTCCAACAGGGGTTACGTGTATTGTCTGAAAAAGTTGCAAAATCTGTGTTTCTCTCTTTCTTCTCTCTCTCTCTCTCTCCCGCCCCCCCCTCCCTCTATCTCTCTCTCTCCTCTCTTGGCGTTGTTCATCCCGTCTGGTATTAGGTGTGATGCGTGTAATTGTACAGATCCATCAATGAACTGTTGTGTTGACGTATTGATTTAACGTCAAAAGGGGGATTGATCGTTTTTTAGTTCATTGATCTAGTAAAAGTTGATGTAAAATGTCTGATATCTTATATCTGTGCTCATGCAGGCTGCACCCTGCTCTCTGTCTGTGTCTCTCTCTAGCTTGAGTGACATACACACAGGTAGTCTCAGACACACATGGCCCTAGGAAGTCATTACTAGCCTCAGACACACATGGCTCTAGGAAGTCATTACTAGCCTCCTCTTCCGACGCGCACACGCACACACACTCACGTACACACACACACATCGCTCACCTACACTTACAAACACATACACACAGATACACACCAACTGTCATGAAAATCACGAAAGTACCCTTGACTAAGTGCTGGGTCAGACCGGTAAACTAGCGTCTCAGAAAACACACATTAACTCTTGCACTTAGACAAGCACACACACAGACAAGCACACACACACCACACACACACATACATACACACACAGATACATACACACACACACACCCCTCCCCTTCTCTCTCTGTCCAAGAGGGTATATAACGCTGTCATGTCATGTATTCATTCTGGAGCTGGCGAGAGGATGCGCCTGTGCGGGCTGCAGGAGAGTTCTCTTCTTCTCTGTGAAATAAAGACTCCGTGAGAAATACTTTGTCGTTCTGTGAATCTTTGGTCCGCTGGTCCATAACTATATAAATTCTAGGACTTACGAGGGATAAGAATTCCCTAACAATACGTCCCCACTTTGCTTTAAATGCAAGATAGAGATTGGAAACCACGTCCACTGCTTTTGGACCTGTGTAAAGCTTCAGAGCTATTGGTCCGACATCGTAGACGTAGAGGAACTATCTGACATATTTCACACCTCCATCGAGCTGGATCCCCTCTGCCTTTTGCTGGGCCTCCCAGATATTCATATGGCCAATTTCAAACATAAGAGACTGTTCAATTTGTTGACATTTGCTGCTAGAAAGAACATCCTATTGTTTTGGATCAAGGATGAGGTCCCGTCAAAGAGGTCATGGCACAATATCATAATGGAATGCATTCCCTGTGAGTATATTACGTGCATGCTGCATTCCAAGTTGGACACTTTTTATGAAATCTGGGACCCTTATCTGTCACATATTGAACCTGCGCTGTCCACTACTGTACTCGCCGGATTTCCCCATTACCAGTAACCTCCCAACGGACCACTGCTGCCTTGTTTTGTCTGACTGTACTGGCATTGTTGCCAAGGGAATACACGGTCACATGCACACGTTCACACCACACATATGCATTCACACATAAAACATATAGATAGGTAAGGCGCACGCACATATGGGTAGGTAGAACACACATATATATAGCACACAAGATAATGCACACACATGAGAGCCACACTTATTATTTTTTTTATTTTTATTTAAATTTAAAAAAAATTAAATGTTCTTATTTAATTTGTATTGTTATACTTTCTGTTTTGCCTGTCTTGTGCTGTTATTACTGTTGTTAGTGTCATTATTATTATTATTATTATTATTATTATTATTATTATTATTATTATTATTATTATTATTATTATTATTATTATTATTATTATTATTATTATTATTATTATTATTATTATTATTATTATTATTATTGTTAATGGTATTGTATTGTGATGTCTTGTTCTATGTTGAAAATTGAAAATAAAAACATTTATAAAAAATAAAATAAAATACAAAACAATGATTTTTTTTGATTTTTTTTACAGATGTGTTCCATAATAGTGACCCAAATAGTGAATGGAATAGCAAGACATGTCCCGTTTAAAGCCAATTTACTGCGTATACACGTGCAATATGTACAGGCACGTTGGAACTTTAAATCGGCAGGGGGTGCGGCCTTTCTGAGATATTTTTTTCAGAACGCCGTGAGAGGAACGTTCGTTGTTTAGAATGGCTTTGAAATAAGTTATTTCTCGGGCGGCTAAGTGGCGCAGTGGGCAAGGCGCTCACCACTAATGCAGGAGATGCTGGGTTTGAGCCCAGCTCTCGGCATTGCTACCAGCTTGGCTGGTCGTTCATATTAACGCAATTGGCAGTGTTAGGGGTGGGAAGCTAGTGGGTGGGGATCGGACATTGTGGACAGCGACTCCTACAGGTCGGTTGGGGCGCCTGCGCAGCAGAATCAGGAAGCAACGGGGGCGGCGTGTCCCTCCCACGCAGACCCTCGCCGCTGAGAGATTGCGCTGTGTAGGTGAAAAGATGCGACGGCTGCCTCCTCGTGTACCAGAGGGGACACGTGATGCAAGGCTTCGTCCACATTGCAGCCGGCCTGTGGAAGGCATGGCCTAACAGCGTTCGAGACAGGGGAGGGTAGAATTGGATGATACGAAATTGGGATGGGAGAAAAATAGATGACCCTTTAACTGAAAATGACGTGAGAGACGTGAGGCAAATGAGAAGAACATAATAATTGTTTTATTTTGACTTTTCAAGCCTGAAGAAATAAAAACAAACAAACCTCACTTGAACTTCTGAATACCTCACTCGGCTCCATCTCCAAGTCTGTATGACTAATTTCTATATCTGGGTTAGCTTCAATCTTAGATTGAATGCGTCTCCTACAACGACGCTGTCGCACCAAAATTAAGACGTTACACAACTGATACCAATTGTATTATCAATGCATGGCTAATTAAGTGTTTTATATTACATCGTCCGCGACCAGTGATGGGCAAGCTACTTGGAAAATGTAGCAAGCTACACTACAAGTTACTCTCGATTAAATATAGCTCAACTACAATGGAAGCTATCCCCAGAGAAATGTAGCAAGCTACACTACAAGAACATGTCAAAAATAGCTAGCTACATCGGCACTACTTTTTTTTTTTTTTTACTTCGTGACCAAGTTTCCACCAAACAAATAGGCAGGAAAAAAAATTCTCAGTTTGATTATTTATTATAAAACTGAAACAAGCCCTCGGTCTGGCTTTTTGTGTCATCCTTTTAACATGAACTTGTATTACACACTTCTTCAATATCTGAATTGTTTTACTTCATTTTACTAGTATTATGCTACCATGTATATACTACTACCAACTATGCTAATATGTCTATACTACTACAGTATGTACTCAGAGTATAACACTCAAGCTTGACACTGACAAACAATACTACTTATCCTTGGCCGCTAGATATGTACCACTACTGACTTGTTGTACACAATTTGTAAGTTGCTTTGAATGAAAGTGTCAGCTAAATGACCAAATGTATTTAAATATGTAACTCACAAAACATTCCATGGCCCCAAAATCATGTGGGGACCGCCCCTGGGGGCCCTGTCCCACAGGTTGAGAACCACTGCTTTTCCCTATTTTTTTCTTTTCTCCACCCCAATAATATTGTTCATTTTCTGCCTACAGTGAAACATCATGATAGCAGCTATCTTAGTTAAAGTTGTTGACAAAGTGTACTGACTTGTGTGCTGTTTGGGAACAATTGATTTTCATCAGCTCACCTGAATGACGTGTCTTCAAGTTAGTGCTGGACGTGTTGAGAGAGCAGCATATGTTTTAGCCGTTTTTTCAGTCAAACTCATAAATGTGTCCCAGATAGGGCCATGGAGAGTCATTGTTGTTATTGACATCATCATCTTCATCAATGCCATCGAACCCCTCTGCCATTTAGCGCAGACTGGTTCTTGTTCATGTAATCCGTTAAATTGCATTCATTCAATACGTCTGTGTTTTGATTTTCACTTCCTGCTTTGCGGCTGGAGTCCCGCCCTATCCTGCCTCTGATTGGCCTACCCATAACGTTTTGGCCTACCATACCCAATCGTGAGTCGTCACTCATATCTAAACAAACCAACCAATCATAGTGGGTTTTTTACAGGGATTTTTTTTTCTCCTCGCAGATATTCTAGTCTAGACTGTTTCTCTCGAAAGTAGCGTGTAACGTTTCTCGTCGCTACGTTACTACTTCGTTCTATAAATAGCTCCGCTACAGAGACCGCTACCCTGGTTAAAAAGTAGCGAGCTACCAGCACGCTACTGAGAATTGTAGTTAAGCTATGTAGCTTCGCTACTTGTAGCAAGCTACTGCCCATCACTGTCTGCGACCCAATGGTTGGGGACCTCTGCTCCGTTATGCACAAGTTTACAGACTTTCGGAGTGCGTATATTATTCAATGAGACTTCCAGCCAGCTTTTGCGCGACGGAGAAATACAATTTCAATTGTGACGAGAGAAGATCATCTCCTGATTCAGATACAATTTAACACAAATGGTTCCAAAGATTTTTTGGCAAATTTTCACCCCGCAATGGATTTTGGTGCGTCTATGAACACTATGAATTGAAAATGGGGGACCCTGATGTAAACAAGACAAACGTCTTTCTCTGGTCTGCATCGCCTTAACCAACACATTGGACGCCAAAAACGAGTATACTCGTTATTGCCCGCCATGCGTTGTGCCCCAGAAACTAGTTAACTCGTTTTTGGGATCAATATAAAAAAATTTCGCCATGGCATTCATAATTCATCCAGCCTCCCTCCGGGACTGCAGCTGGACCCTGTCTGATATTGCAACGCCTCAATACCGCCGCATGGTGGATTTCGGGCAAGTTACACTCCAAGCCAAACCAGAAGTGGCGCTCGGTGCATCGAGGAAATTCCTCTGGCAGTAATATCTTGTAGCGTGGGTCTAGATACACACTCGAGTGCATGGGATTGTTTTCTAAACACAATAATCAATATTATTTCGGCGTTTATTGCGTCATACAAACGGGAAATGGATCTAGCAGATCGACGTCAAATAATTGGAATATTCTTCCTCCAGTCTCATCGGCGAACGGTAAGAGGAATATAACGTTATTTTCAGCCCGATTGTTTATTCATTTCACGGCAATCCATCTGATCAACATATCAACCCATACTAAATAAAGCCGTTACTGACGATCAAGGAATTATAAACGACCCCCCCCCCCCTTTCCTTCACACATGATGAAGCATAATGTATACGATCATATACATTTGAATTTTTTAATATAACGTGTATAGGAAAGAAACGCCAATCGATAATCTATCATATGCGTCAGGGCCTATAACTCGCGTTTTAGCAATTACTGCAGAAAACCTTAAAAACATACTTATATTCTCGACGGTACTAACACGACAATGTATGAATGAAAAAATATAACGTTCCCACATCCGGAATGATAGATACCCGATGTTGAATGGGCCATATTAATGCCGATATAGCTATAATATTTAAAAAGTTATAGCCCTGCAAAAGAAGGTAAACATCTCCATAGGGTTACAGCACTGGCAGACTGGGCATAAGGATGGGTACATTGCATGGCGGACAATGTGTTAACAATTGTGTGTATTGGGCCATACTGTATTGAACCCATTCTGCAATCTGTTAAATAAAGTTTTCATTAATTAATTCATTCTCATCTCTCATGTTGTCTGTGCTTCTCCTCTCCGACACCTGAGACAGAGAGCACTCAGCGAGTAGCATCTCCCCTCAGACTCCACTCCCCTCAGACGCAACTGTAGTATTTCACACAGCGAGGAAAAAAATATAGTCGGGCAATCTAACAAGAATTAAGTGTGTCAGTGTAATTGTGAAGTCAAGTGCTTTGAGCAGGATAAACTTATAACTTATATATATGTTACAGTATATAAAAATAGTATACAGTTTTACTTTTGTGCAGTAACTGAAGCTGCCACTAGAGGGGCGTGCTGCCGCTCCCCCCGCACTCCCCTTCCAACGTGCCTGAATACGTATGCACTCATTTATTATTTCATTTAAAGCCCATCTGCTAATTATGTTACATTTACTTGTGGCCATGTCTGATGTCATAGCTTCAGTTTAATTAGGTTTAGTTTAACAAGTTGTAAACATTTCTCTGCTGGACAGAGACCACGAAAGTCGGGAGACACAGGGGTGACAACATGCACATCCCACACCGGTGGGATGGTTAGTTTATGTTTTGCATTGTTGTCAACTATTGTATGTTTTGATGTTATGTTTAGTTGGATGTGTCTGTCTCACTCTCTCTCTCTCTCTCTCTCTCTCTCTCTCTCTCTCTCTTTCTCTTGTTCTCTCTCTCCCTCTCTCTCTTTCTCTCTCCCCTCCACCCCCTCCCCCTTTTTGTTTTCTGTTTCTGTTTTCTGTTTCTATTTCTATTCAATGCACTCACCTCACCTCTACCTACATTTTTATTTATCTCTTAGATGTGATCTATGAGTAACACTAATGTATTTGAAAGAGGATCAGTCGGGGCTCCTATTAGGATGGTGAGTTGGAATGTGCATGGACTCGGAGGGCTAGTGAAACGAGCCAGAGTGCTGTCACACCTTAACCTCTTAACAACTCATTCAGAGCCACGCCCTTTTGACCATATTAGGGCTAGCGTGCCAGTAAGGAAGTCAATGGGAGGTCGGGGAAATTTGCGAACGCCTAAACTATATCTTAAAGTATGGCTATGGGTCTAAAACACCCCTCGCTTATCAATGACTTGCTTGCAGTCAACATGTATGAAACGGATTGTTTTTTCATTGGTACATTTCCGTTTTATACCGCTTTGAATACGAGTATAGTTTTGGAGATGTGTTGGCGGTGAGAGCCCCCAGACGATGAAGCTCGACTTCCACCTGTTGCTGGTTGCAGTTGAGTCCGGCAACTAGAAGCCCTTGCGCCGCCAGCGCCGAACGGAGTTGCTCTGCTGGGTCCATGATGGTCAGTTATTCTGTTACAGTTGGGGTATGTGTTTTGGACCCATGTGCAGAGTTGAAGAGAGTAGTTGGAAACGATGGTTGCGCTTTCACAAGTAACGTCTTTCTTTATTGTGAAACAACAATAATCTCCACCAACATCACAACATGAAAAACAAAAACTTTGAAAGGGTAAAGGAAATAAGAGACAGTAGTCTCCAAAACGCCAATGCAGTTTACGCTAAACTGAGTGATGTTGCTGGGCACACATCAACACGATAGATATATATCATAATAACATGGGTACAAAATAGGCTAAGCACGATGCCAACGTGGTGTCACAATTATGCTCCCGACATGAGCGATAACAAATGCTTCTTGGTAGAGTACTCACGCCTGTGGACAGATAAGAACTGACAATGAGAGAACACAACAGGTGAGCATTATGAAGGAGAGTCAACTACACACAGCAGGCGTTAATTAGCAATCAGGACAAATTAGGAGAGAGGAAAAGGGTGAAATACTCAAGGGTGGCGCTAGGGCTTTTACTCCTAAGTGAGAGCAAAAGGCCCAAATGTTACAAGATGTGACTAGTCTGTACACCAACATCCCACATGATGGTGGGATTGAAGCGGCATGCACCTTTCTGAGCCTCAGACCCGAGACTGATAAACCCAGTACAACCTGCATTATGTGACCTAATGGAAACTGTACTGACCAACAATTACTTTAAGTTCAAATCAGATCACTATCTCCAAACCAAGGGGACGGCCATGGGGAGTACTATGGCCCCCAACTATACTAATCTGTACATGGGTCAGTTTGAGAATCAGCATGTATTGGACCCTGTATTGATATATCAGCGCTACATTGATGATATATTCATAGCCGACATAAGGATACGCAGATGGGGAAATCGAGCTGGCACGATCGTGAGGGACAGGAGAAAGGATAGCAGGAGATTCAAGCCTTACCTGCCCTCTGTCGTTATGGGGAACGTGCCAACAATCGCTGGCCAACAAGACGGACGAGCTCTCAGCCCTGATGAACAACCAGCGTGAGTACAAGGAGGCAAGCCTACTGTGCTTCACCGAATCCTGGCTGAACGATAACATCCCGGACAGTGTAATCGAACAAGAGGGCTTCACGGTGGTGCGCGCCGACAGGACGAAACAGAGCAAGAGGAGAGGCGGAGGGCTTGTTGTCTTTGTTAACTCCAAATGGTGCCACCCTGGGCACATCACCATTAAGGAACGCCTCTGTTCCCCCGACATTGAACTATTGGCACTGAGTCTGCGGCCATACTATTTACCACGAGAAATAACACACGTTCTGGCTCTGACTGTTTACATCCCACCGAGCGTGGTGGTGGCGCAGGCGAGTGACGTCATACACTCCACAGTCGCGGCGCTCCAGATAAAACACCCGGATGCATTTATTTTTATCAATGGGGACTTCAACCATGTCAGACTGAACAAGACCCTGACAAACTTCACCCAGTATGTCACCTGTAAGACCAGGGGAGACAAAACACTGGACCTCCTGTATGCTAACATGAAGGAGGCTTTCAGTGCGACTTCCCTGCCCCCCCTTGGCCAGTCAGACCACAACCTTGTGAGGCTTGTATCTACATACAGGCCTCTCATTAAGAGACAGCCACCGGGGAGCTCCCGTAGCTCACCGCATATCTCGGCGCTATTTCTGCGTCGGGGAAAACCGTGCTCGTCACGGATCTGGGGGACACGAGTTCGATTCCCGGACCCGCCGTCATTTCTCAGAATGTCTTCCCCTGCTCTACATCCCATTTCAACCTGTTTCTGTCGGTCATGTTTGACCAGAAAAGCGATAAACGCTAAAAAATTAAAAGTAAAAAAAAAAAAAAAAGAGACAGCCATCGATCACCATGTCTGTCCCACAGTGGTCTGACAACATCGAGGAGGAGCTACGGGAGTGTTTCAGGTCGACAGACTGGGACATGTTTGAGAGGGTCCATGGAGACGACATTGATGGACTATCCCACTGCATCACAGACTACATCAGGTTCTGTGAGGAGAGCATCGTACCCACAAAGAAGGTACGCTGCTTTTCAAACAATAAACCCTGGATTAGCAAGGACATTAAACACCTGCTAAACAGGAAAAAGAGGGCCTTCATGGCAGGGGACACTGAGCAGGCCAGGGCTGTCCAAAGGGAGCTCAAAAAAGAGCTAAGGGCAGCCAAGGACAGCTACAGGGACAGGCTGGAGGGCAGACTACAGGCCAACAACACCAGGGAGGTGTGGGCGGGTGTCCGGAAGATTACTGGGTTCAAACAGCAGGGCACAGCTGTTGAGGGCCCCCAATAGCGTGCAGACGAGTTCAACACGTTCTTCAACCGATTTGACCAGAGTGGCCTCCCCACACCCCTCCCCCCACCCATCGACACCAGCACCAGATCACACCTACTAAGCACCCCCCCCCCACCCACCCACACCCATCAGCACCGGCACCCCACCCCCAACAGCAGCAGCAGACTGCCCACCACCCCCAACCCTGACGATCACTAACAGCCAGGTCAGTAGGCAGCTCTCCAGGATTAGTGTGAATAAGGCCAGAGGACCGGACAACACCAATCCCAGGGTGCTCAAAGCATGTGCGGAGCAGCTGGCAGCACCGCTCCAACATCTTTTCAACCTCTCCCTGAGGCTGGAGAGGGTGCCCCAGCTCTGGAAGACCTCCTGCATTGTCCCGGTGCCCAAGAAGGGACGACCCAGCACCCTCAATGACTACAGGCCAGTCGCTCTGACGTCACACGTCATGAAGACGTTTGAGAGACTGGTCCTGCAACACCTCAAGCCCCTGGTGCGTGACTCCCACGACCCCCTGCAGTTTGCATACCAGGCAAACATCGGGGTGGAGGACGCCATCATCTACATGCTCCACAGAGCGTACACGCACCTGGAGAAGCCGCGCAGCTCAGTGAGGATTATGTTCTTTGACTTCTCCAGCGCCTTCAACACCATCCAGCCGTCACTGCTAGCGGAGAAGCTCTCAGCGATGCAGCTGGAGCACGGCTTGGTGTCCTGGATCAAGGACTACCTCACTGAGAGGCCGCAGTACGTCAGACTAAAGGAGAGTCAGTCTGATGTACTGGTGAGCAACACCGGCGCCCCCCAAGGAACTGTGCTGTCACCCTTCCTCTTCACCCTCTACACCTCAGACTTCTGCCGCAACTCAAGCGGGTGCCACCTGCAGAAGTTCTCAGACGACTCCTCCATCGTAAGCTACATCACCGACAATGATGAGGAGGAGTACAGAGCCCTGGTGGAGAGCTTTGTGGGGTGGAGCGACAGCAACCACCTCCAACTCAACACCAGTAAGACCAAGGAGCTGGTGGTGGACTTCCGGAGGGGCAAGAAGAGGCCCCCCCGATTCCCATCACCATCCGAGGGGTGGAGGTGGAGGTGGTGGACTCATATAAGTTCCTTAGGGTACACCTGAACAATAAACTGGACTTGTCGGATAACACAGAGGCCCTCTACAGGAAGGGACAGAGCAGGCTGTTCTTCCTGAGGAGACTCAGGTCCTTCAACGTGTGCAATAGACTGCTGCAGTCATTTGACCAGTCTGTAGTGGCCAGCGTCCTCTTCTATGCGGTGGCATGCTGGGGAGGCTACATCAACTCAAGGGACACCAACAAGCTCAACAAGCTGGTGAGGAAGGCTAGCTCCGTGGTGGGAGTCAAGCTACCTAGACTAGAGGTGATGGCAGAGAGGGGGATGAGAAGGAAGCTGGCTGCCATTATGGAGAACCCCTACCACCCCCTCTAGGACGAGCTAGTCAAGATGAGAAGCTCGTTCAGCCACAGACTCATACCCCCCCCGACACTCAACTAACCGCCTCGGACAGTCCTTCATACCAGCGGCCATCAGGCTCCACAACAGTGGGCAGCGACTAGCGGCCTCCAGGCTCCACAACAGGGGGCAGCGACTGCTGCCAGACATTGACCTGGGACTAATAGGGACCCAAGGAGGACAATTTACACTATCTTAGGCATACTGCACCTTATGTGGATACTGTGATACTGTGAATAATGTATATTTCAGTGGATACTGTGATACTGTGAATAATGTATATTCAGTAGATAGTAAATTATAACACTACCTTATGCATACTGCACCTTATGTGACACTGTGAATACTGTGAATATATTTTTCAGCTAGTTAGATAGTAAATTATTTTGACCTATTTGTTTACACTGCTTGTGTTGTTTCTACTACCTGTACCCCCCCCCCCCTTCCCCCATGCTGCTATGATGCCTGAATTTCCCCAAGGGGATCAATAAAGGAATATCTTATCTTATCTTGTCTTATTTGAATGACAGGGAGTGAAGAGTCACTGGAGGCATTCACATGTATCTCAATGCCGCTAACTCCAATTTGCGCTTCACTCTAGAGGCCAGCCCCAGCAGCATCAGTTTATTGGATGTTTTGGTCATCAAGGAGGGGAACACTATCCATACAGATTTGTTTCGCAAGCCTACTGACAGAAACACCTTGCTACGGGTGACAGTTTCCATCCCACCCACCTCATTAAGAGCCTCCCGGTCAGCCAGTTTCATCGAGCCAGGAGAATCTGCAGCCTTGATAGTCTGTATCAGAGACAGTCCACGGACCTGAGCAGGAGATTCCATGAGCGAGGGTATCCTACAGAATGGATAGACAAAGCTGCTAACCGACGTGGCCACACAGGACGAATGCCTGCAACCCAGTATTAGACCCACTAAGGACCAGTCCCTTCTGTGCTGCACTACATATTCTCCTGTAGGCTTTGAATTAAAAAAGACCCTACATAAACACTCGCACATCATCAACTCTGATCCCAAACTCCAATCTATCTTCAAGGAACCTCCCATAGTAGTCTACAAATGCCCCCCAACCTGAGAAACCAACTAGTGAGATCCTACAGCCCACCCACTACTCACAGACCCACGTTCCTGGATAACACCCCGGATGGGAACTACAAGTGTGGCAACTGTGCGCAATGTGGTTACACTATCATGAGCAAGACCTACACACATCCACAGAATGGTAAAACCCTTGAGTTTGCGGCTTCATCACCTGCAGCTCCACTCATGTAATTTACCTCATAAAATGTCTGTGTGGCCTGAGCTATGTAGGCAAAACTAACCGGCAACTCAAAACATGCATCAGTGAACACCGCAGCAACATCATATATGGTGATGAACATAACCCGGTTGCAGTACATTTCAGACAGGCAGGAAACAACATCAGCACACTAAGGTACACAGGCATTGAAAAGGTAGAGAGACCAGCCAGAGAAGGAGACCATGGCAAACTACTCTTGCAGAGAGAAACCTACCACATACATACTCTTCAGACTATGGCCCCTCTTGGACTTAATGAAGAGTTTGATATCAAACCCTTCCTGTAAACACACACATTCTGTCTTTGGTTCTGTTTTCTCATTATCTTTTTCTCAATTTTACATGTGAAAGTGTGATACATCTAGCTACTACTGTTAATGAAACTATGTATGTTCTAACATTTAAGCTGTAATTTTTTTTTGCAAATTTTTAGCCTATAGGCTAATTGATTCAAACTTTGACCTGGTTCATCCCCTATGTATATATACCCCACCCCTTTCACATGTTGGTGACACTTGACAAAGGCCACAGGCCGAAACATTGTGTTTAATTGAATAAAACTTTGGAACACATGCTGACTTCTTTTTGCAACTTTCAAATGCCCCTCACACATAGCAAATCAGACACTGGTAGGGTCACCACAACATTCTTGCCAATGGCACTCTGAGACGTAACTCTCATAAAAGAAGGTGGGCGGCTACGTGGCGTAGTGGGCAAGGCACTCGCCACGAAATCTGGAGACGCTGGGCTTGCCTGTTCGAGCCCAGCGCTCCACATTTGCTTTCAGTTTAGCTGGTCGTCCACAGTAATACACATTGGCCGTATTACGGGGAGGGAATCTGATGGGTGGGGATCGGGTGTTCTGGATAGCGACTCCTACATGTCGGTTGGTGTGCCTGCGCAGTAGAATCAGGAAGTGTCGGGGGCAGCGTGAGCCTCCCACACGTTACTCCTCGCCACTGAGAGATCGAGCTGCGCAGGTGAAAAGATGCGACTGCTGTTACCTCAAGTACCGGAGGGGACTTGTGCTATGTATGACTTAGTCCACATTGCAGCCGGCTTGTGGGAGGCAAGAAACAGCGTTCGTGACAGGGGAGGGTTGAATTGGATGATACGAAATTGGGATGGGAGAAAATATAGAAAATGGGAGAAAAAGTGGATAAAAAAAAAACTCTCATAAAAGAAGGTATGCCGGACATCAATCAAGGTGCAACCATCAATCTACCAGTAGAACCTAATGAAACCGGAACCAAGTACATAACACGTGTCAGAAAAAGATTTCAGAATAATACACAGATTCTGCGCAGTGTATCATCCCGCATCTCAGGGGCTGGTAGAAAGGGCAAATCGCACCATTAAGAAAGGGCTGGCAAAGGTCTGTAAAGCAACCAGCCTGACCTGGCCAGAAGCCCTTCCCATAGTCCTCTTCACCATGAGATCCAGCACGTCCGCTACTCTCAATGTGAGTCCCCATGAGATACTAACTGGCAGGAAAATGCCATGCCCATTTCAGACCATGCCCAGCAGTACTCCACCACTGGTACTAGCACACTCTGAACTAAATGACTACTGCCACCTGCACACACCTATCTCATACCCATATACCTCCTACCCACCTGCTCCGTACCCACCTACCCCACAGGGAGAACTGGCACAGTTCAACAGACGCCATGAGAGGTATAACAACTCAGGCCAAAGGGGGAGAGGTGCCAGAGCACCGCAGCGCCCACCCCATGTACACCAGGCAGAATCAATTACCCGGGTCTAAACACACCAAAATAAATGGTAAGAGGGCACTTGCCAGGTTGGGATGTTCAGCTACCAAGACAATACTGATTCTTGCTATGATAACTGCCAGTCATTGCCCCCTTCATATGTAGTAAGTCTATCTTCATCTGGATCACCCCTAACAAAAATGTTGACCGTATCAATTATATTCACTTTAACATACAGAGACTAGGGAACATGACGCATGATGCAGTTGAGGGAATGTCTGAGCAACTGTCAGCCACTTCATTGATGACCTACCAGGATAGCGATAGACATGATCGTGTGCTCTCTGTTTGGTGAACAATGCTGTACATTCATTCCCAATAACACTGCAATTGATGGTTCTGTAACCAGAGCCCTGAAGGGACTTAGGACCCTGTCTGAAATGTCGTCAGTGAGTGGTTGAGGAAATTATTCGGTCATTGGAAGGGATTAGGGAGGGGGTAGGCCCCCCGAACCTTAGTCCTTAACAGGCAGCAGTGGGACTGCGAAGTCCCGAGGGCACGTTAAAGATCCAATATAGTGCTGGGGAGATACTGAAAGGACCTCATGTCTGATGAAAGACGAATTACCATCTTACTGTGGCATCGTCTAGTCGGCATGGTTTTTCGCATGTAGGTATATGTGGGCACCATGTCGTACGTGAGCGACGGCTCACACCTAGCAGAGGGGGCATAGCACCTCTGTGAACAGGCAAGGTGGATGAAAACGGTTAAACTTTCCATACCCATAGCTAAGTGGGATGGGGATCAGACCGTCGGTTTCTTAACTGAGTGGCTGGTAGGCACTACGGGCTGTTAGCCGCTTGGAGTCCTGACTTGATGACGGACCAATAGATCGCGATCGATTGCGTCACCTGCCGGTTGAATACAAGGGGCAATAAGACCATGATTATGGCCGCCGTATTCGGCTCAATGTAGTCAGGCCACAATAAGCCGAAACCGAATGAGTTAGTAGGCGAGTTGTGTTTCTGTTATCGGTGTTCTTGAAAAGAGAGCGTCGGGAAGCAGAAAGCTAAGGTGTGTCGATCCAGAGGAGTCTGGATGGTAAGGCCTAAGGGTGGAAAGGGACCCCTGCCTAGAACTGCGCCCTGAGGAATGGGGACCTCTCGTTCATAAGGAAAACTTGCCCTAGGAGAGGAAACCTAACCCATGCAGGGGGAGGGGGTTTTGCAGTTGCAGCTCACAAGGTTGATTGTGTTTGATGTAAGATCGGCCTGAACCCGGTGGAGGGGGGTGTATCCTAATAAAGGGAAGGGGTGTATCCGAACGGAAGAGGTGTACCCTACAGTAAGGGAGGTTCAAAGGGTCTAAGTGTGATAGTGTCAGTAATGATAACTCTCATAACAAGCGAGCACTGTTAATCCTATGCGGATGCTGCTGTATTCCGTGCATCAGGCGACTCTGTGAGAAAGTAATTGAAACATCTATTAACGACAAATTTTCCAAGCCACCAGGGTACCAGATGATTGTGAATGGAGAGAATGACGGAGGTGGAATAAAAAGAGCGATTGGAGCAGATGGTATGTATGGTGTAAGAATGGATGTAGGCAGGTTGGAGACCCTGTGGAAGGAGGACGACTATGTGGGACCCGTGGTAGAAGCACCAGAATACGTGGAGCCCTTGATGGATACACCAGACGATGTGGTGGCCCTGGCTTGGGGACACCCCATTAACCCATTTAGACCTAACACGATATACACACAACTGTGTTTCCCAGTTTCAATGGGTTAAATTGGTTTGGCTGTATGTAAATGAGGCTGGACATTGCAGATTAGTTGTGATAGTGTATTGTTAGTAATGTAATGTATAGGATAGTGTATTGTTAGTAATGTAATGTATAGGATAGCATATATAGGATGTGATGTGTGTAGGGAAGTATGTTAGGTGAGATGTGTATGATGATTGATGGTTGATATAGGCACAGTCCTTTATTATGAGTGTTGACATTATTTTTCATTATGTCAAAAGGGGGATTATTGGGATTATTGAAGGACATTCAGTAATATCTCACACATAAGCCCAAAGTATCTCTGCCCCCCCCCCCCCTCTGTCCCCCCCCCCCCCTCTCTCTCTCGTTCTCTCTCTCTCTTGACCTAACGGCCTCCCTGTGCCTGGTGCCTATTCGGCCCTAGGTCACAGAAGGCTCTCTTGATCAGGAGCACAGCTCCTGTCCTGATCATGCTTGCATGATATCATGCATGATCTCAGTTCACATGATATCAGGCACAAGTGAAGTAAAAACAAAGGAGACATATAGCTTGCATATTCCAGGCATAGACTCATGACCATATTTTAGACACCGCCTGTCTGCCATCAGTCATCAACCAATAAGCAAAATGGGATTTCCAAACGTATATAACCTTGTCTGTTTTTGTTTATCAGGACCTTAGTCCGCAGTGGTGTGCTCTTGCGTGAGTCTCCACTCTGGTTCTGATCCAGGCCTGTTTGTACTCTACATGTGCTTCAGACTTCAGAAGTAAACCATCGTTGGCTATTACCAACTTGAATTCCACCTTTGACTCCTGTCTTAACATCTCTGTTCAGCTGTCACGCGTGGTCAACAAAATGATCCTATTATCTAACATGTCTATCTGCCCTGATTGCATTCATTGGTACCTGGTGTGTCTAGTTAGGTTGGGTTTATATGCTCTTCCTGGTTACTGTTGAGATTGTCAGTCGATCACTGAACCTTGCCGTAAGTAGTACCTTGCATTCCTGCTAATGTCTTATCGCTCCTTGCCACGGAGGATAAGTTCATTCGCCATTCGTATTTTGATTATCGTGTCGTTGCTTATCGTTTTGGTATAACGTTACTGTTGTGAAGGGCCAGATTAAACTGAGAATATCCCTTTATTGTTTGATATACTTTGTATATTATTTATATATATACACGGAATATCCCTTTACCTGTGTTCAGACCAGAGTAATATTCGCTCTCCTATTGGACAGCGCCCCCAGGCGCTAGCGCGCAAGCCCCCAACGGCAAGTTCAAAGACAACTGCAGGCATGTCGGAACATGCCTGGAGTCAGCGTAGTAATACCAGACAAGGACTGAGGTTGGGACTAGATATTCACTTAAGTATAAATACAGCGCAAGGTGCGCACACCGTGCTTAGTCGCTTAGTTCAATTCAGTTACGTTCAGTACCTTACACACCTTCACCACGAGCCAACGTGCAGTGAAGTGAGCAACCTTGCGTCTAACAGAGCATTGAGAACCGCGTGTGAATAGAATGGTAAAAGTGTCAGAGTTTAATGAAGTAACGTTGAGTTCGACTTAATCTAATGTGAAGTAAATAGTCGATCATTTATTGTATATCGTGCGGCCACAGTTCTTTCGTGTGTAGCATTACCCAGCGGTTCGTCGTGTCTTTAGCTAGTGCACTTAACCAGGCTGTGTGGCCTAAATACGTCGCCCACACCCAAGGAGTCCTAGGCGGAGAACCGTTGGACATGTACACCGGAGAATCGGCGTCGGCGATTGCAGAACCATTACTGGTTGGATTGTATTGATTTGGAACGTGGTATCCGGAGAAGAGCATCGTTGATTTCCACTATCGTTTGGGATTCAACCTCGTGAGGATTACAATTCGGGCCTGCCTCGTGGACGGGGCTGGCTAGCTGTCATCAATGCTGTTGGGCATTTGGATTACAATTATTGCTTTTGCTGCTGATCAAGGGAGTTTACAAGGACCGACTCCTGTACCTGGAGTCTCTTTATTCCTCATTGAATCAGACGGAGTACCCGAACATTCCTCTACCCTCCAGGCCTTACACCCCGGAGGGAACCCATTGTCTCAGTCGGTACCAGTGTTGCCCTATATAATTGCTACTATACGACAGGTGGTGTCAACTTAGACCCATCGTAGGATTCCTGCTATTCTTAGTGACTCATGCTCTTGACTGACTTTACGTATATTCTTCGCCATACAAGCGTGACCCTAATTCTCATTCTGTAACCTAACGTTGCCTAATAATAATAAATTACCCTCAAATACTATTTCTGTGTCAATGCCGTGTTCTTGTGGGTGTTCACCATCTATATTTGATGTACTGTCTGGCCAGTAATTAAAGTACATAACTAGCAGTGGTTTAATCTATCACAATCTTTAATACAGTCAGGGTTTTGTAACCCCTCAGTTACAATTGGTCCTTCGAGCCGGAGGGTATCAGTGTAATATTTAATATAATATTAATATTAACATGGCCAGCGGTGAACACTCCCCAAGCGGCTCCCCTAAGCTAGAACACCCGCAGCGCAAACGTCAGCTACCTCCATATCTGGAGGAATTCGCTTTCGTTCTACCCCCTAGCTTATCTAAACAGACGTTAAATACGGATAAATCGGATAGTCTAAGCATGTCCAATCCTATCGACTTGGCGACCCTGCCAGTAGAGACCCCAGTGGGTTCAAACGAAACTCACTCAGCTCACGGGGGGGACCAGGTGGGACATGACGTGACTATACCTCCAGACAGCGTCACCGGGATAGACCCCGGAGCGCTCCAGGATAAAGAAAGCGCTCCAGGGATAGAACCCGACACACAACCAAGAGAAGAGAACCGCGCCCAGGAGATAGACCTCGGAGCGCGCCAGGAGAACAGATCTCCAACAAGCCCTGTCAGCACCCGATCACCTCCGTCAGTGTCATCCCCCAGCGAGGCGGACCAGAGACTGGCGCAAGCCTTGATCGCCACACTGACAGCCTCCACCGAAAGAGACCGACTACAGGGCGAGCGCGACCGGCTTCAAGCAAAGACGCTTAGTGAGCGCGAACACTCTGCCACGGAAAGAGAGCGCCTCCACGCGCAACTCCAAGCGCAAGCCCTTAGTGAGCGCGAACACTCTGCCATGGAACGAGAGCGCCTCCAGGCTCAACAGATGAGCGAGCGCGAACAACGAGAGCGCCTCCAGGCGCAACAATTAAGCGAGCGCGAACACTCTGCAGCGGAACGAGAGCGCCTTCACGCGCAACTCCAAGCGCAAGCCCTTACTGAGCGTGAACACTCTGCAACTGAACGAGAGCGCCTCCAGGCACAACAAAGGAGTGAGGACGACCGCATAAGACTGGAGGAGAGGCGCCTTCAGATGGAAGAGAACATCGAACGAGACCGCGCCAATGCACAGCGCGACGCCGCCAATGCCCAGCGCGAAGCAGAGCACGACCGGCTGCAGGCGCAGATGATAGAACAATTGATCGCCAGGGCGACACCCCCTCTCTCCGCACGGAGCTCCCGGAGATCATCACGACAAGGGTCTAGGGCACCTTCCCCTACCCGACAAAGCGACCCGGGACCCGGCCAACAGGAGGAACCTGTCTAAGTCTCCGAGCCCCCTCCCCGACCGGTCCATACGAGACCCAGCCAACGGGAAGAACCGGCCTACGTCGCCGAGAGACGGACTAGAAGACTCCAGGACCTAGAAGAGGAAGAGGAAGAGGAGGAATATCAAGCCCACCAGCAAGAACGCACTTTGGACCAGGAGGCCCAGTACAGCCCCGACTTCAGCCCCGAGTCACTGCACTACAAACCCCCGACCCAACTCACGGGTGAGTTTGACGTACAGTCAGCACCGAGGAATCAGCACCTGGGGACCCGGCCTCTGGTACCCACCAAGTACTAACCCACGACCACACGTACGGGGAGACTCGCCCAGGAGGCCTCTTCCCCTATGCTCACCAATGTACCAGCCATCCATGGCATCGTACCTTGGCACACCGACGTTCCCAGACTTTACGAGCGAGGACAGAGCACAGTACACGGAATTACGCATGTGTTTGGAGACTATGATGTCCGATGTCCCCGACGAGTCGTACAAATATGCCATCCTCCTCAAGCATCTCAAGGTGCCCAGAGCGCATAACATAGCGCTGGCATATTCCAACTCAAGCACCCCATACTCCGCGGCTCTGGTGGCCCTCGACCAGCGTTATGGACGCATATGGGATTACTTGATCCAAGAAATACGGGATATCGACCGCCTCCCCCCAGCCAAAGACAATAGAGCACTGGATGACCTCTCTATCAAGGTACAATCCCTAGTAGGGATGCTGGGGTCCCAAAAGGAGAAGGGGAGATATGAACTGTATGCAAATTCTAATGTGGAGCGAATACTGGAGAAGCTCCCTCCAGCCCGCCAAGAGCGTTTTCGGCGGCAGAGAGACCACCGTGATCCCAACGGCCCCGAGCCATCCCTCCTAGACCTGGCCGCTTTCCTCGCAAGGGAAGTTAGTAGCCTACGACTGGACACATTCGTGTGGAGTGGATCTAGCCCAAGAGATGGACCTTGGAGGTCCAACGATAACCGCCGGTCAGTGACCGTTATGCACCAGGCCGAGTCAGTGCCGCAGCACAAGAACCACAGCACCCCCCAGACCAAGGGGAAGTGGAAGATTGTATGCCAGTACTGTGAAAAGGAACATTGGCTGTCTCAATGTGACACCTTCAAGAAGCTGACCGCTGACGAGGTGAGTCAGTGGATCAAAGCCAACCGCCGCTGCTTCCGCTGCGCGCGCAGCCATATGGCAGCGGAGTGCCACTTAAAGAAAAGATGCAGCAAGTGCGACGGCGCCCACTTGGAGGTCCTACACGACAGCAACAAGAAGAAACTCGTACCCCCAAGCAGCTCGAGAGTGAACGTCATGTACATAGACCCTGCGAAGAGCGGGAGCTCCCGAGTGCTCTTGAAGGTGGTCCGAGTGATCTTAAGCTACGAGGACAAGGTCATGGACACTTACGCCGTCCTAGACGATGGGTCAGAAAAGACTCTCCTCCTCGCATCCGCCGCAGCCCGGCTGGGTGTGCGGGGGAGCGAAGAAACAATGACAATCCGTACCATTAGAAGAGACCTGAAGACCATAAAGGGTGAAAATGTCTCCTTCACGATAGCAGCGGTCGGGCAGCCCGAGAAGCAGTATAGCATCACTAACGCCTTCACCAGCCACGACATAGGCCTGTCACAGTACACCTACCCCATCCCAAAGCTGATGGAGAAATACGTGCACCTACGTCAACTACCTATACCGCTCATCGACGACGCCACCCCGACCCTGCTCATAGGATCCGACCACGCACAACTCATCGTCCCAACGGACCGGGTCCACATCGGGCCCAGAGGCTGTCCAGCAGCGGTCGAGACCCGCCTGGGTTGGACACTACAAGGCCCCCTCTCCGGGTCTTCCAACCGACCGACAGCCACTCGCTGTCTCTATACGAGGATAAACGAAGAAGACACCACCCTCTTACAGCACGTCGAGAGGCTATGGACATTAGACGCGATGCCCTTTAAGAATGAAAAGAAACTCGTTCGCTCAAAAGAAGACACTTATGCCATAGCCCTCCTCGAGCAGAGGACAAAGAGAGTCGAGGTCAATGGAGTGATGAGATACGCAACTCCACTCTTGAGGCGAGAGGGTATGCCCACCCTCCACGCCTCAAAAGAAGCGACAGAGCGATATCTACTGAACACCGAGCGGCGTCTAGCCAAAGACCCCACTCAAGCCACTGTGTACCGCGCTGAGATCGACAAGCTGATCACAGCGGGACACATAAAGAAAATTGACATTCAAGAGGCCGACCAGACGATCGAATCTTGGTACGTGCCCCACCACAAGGTCCACCACAACGGCAAGGATCGCATTGTATTCAACTGCAGCTACCAGATCGGACTACAGAATCTGAATAAAGAACTCTTGCCCGGCCCAACACTCGGCCCCTCTCTCCTCGGCGTACTACTACTACGTTTCCGCCAAGACAAGGTGGCCATCAGCGGCGACATCAAAGGGATGTTCCTGCAGGTGCGACTAGTGGAGGAGGACAAGCCCTTGCTGCGGTTCCTATGGAGAGAGAGGATCAAAGATGAGCAACCATCCATCTACCAATGGGAGGTCCTCCCCTTCGGAACCACATGCAGCCCATGCTGTGCTACGTTCGCACTGCAAAAACATGTGACAGAAGACACTGAAGCTGACGAGGAGGTCAGACAAAGTGTAGAGAGGAGTTTCTACGTGGACAACTGTCTGCAAAGCGTCTCGACGCCAGAAGAAGCCGAAGCCCTCCTACTCAAGCTCCGCGCCTCACTGATCAAAGACGGCTTTGATCTCCGGCAGTGGGCCAGCAGTGACCCTCAAGTACTTCGCAGCCTCTCCCCAGAGACAAAGGCAGCGAGACCTGGATGGCGACCACCCCAGGTGAAGCACAGGAAATGACATTGGGCCTAGTCTGGCGCTTCAAAACAGACTCGCTCCATTACAAATACACACCCCTGACCACGGAGCAGGGAAGGTCGACCCCTCTACCGACCACCAGATGGAGCGTATACAGAACACTCGCAAGTCAACACGACCCGCTGGGGTGTATCCTACCTTACACCACTCAGGCGAAAATGATTGTACGAGAGCTGTGGGACAAGGAACAGGGCTGGGACGACCCCATACCCGACCACCTAGCTTCCACCTGGAGAGAGTGGGAGAGAGAACTCAACTCGCTCCAAAATGTGAACATACGCCGAAGCTACTTCCCACCCACAGTGCGGCTGGAGACGTGCCAGATGGACCTGCACGTCTTCAGCGACGCCTCAGAAGTGGCCTACGGTTCGGTGGCTTACTTGCGGGCCCGAGAGGAGGGAGGAGAAATACACACAGCCTTCATCCTGGCTCGCTCAAGGATAGCCCCCTGCAAGCAACAATCGATCCTGCGTCTAGAGCTCTGCGCAGCTCTGGTAGGCGCGCAACTCGCCACGTTAATCCAACGTGAACTCACCATCCCGGTGCAAAGAACAATCTTGTGGTCAGACTCCATGACCGTACTCACATGGATCCAGTCCGATTCTTGTAGATACAAGGTCTTCGTGGGAGTCAGAATCACAGAGATTCAAGACCTAGTAGGATCAGCGTGCTGGAGGTACGTGGACACGAAACAGAACCCAGCCGATGTCATCACACAAGGGATGTCCCTAGATGACCTCACACGTCACAATATCTACAGTGACGGTCCTGAGTTCCTCAAGCTCCCGGAGGAAGAGTGGCCTACCCCCACCCCTCGGGAGGCTAGTCAAGAGGAGGCAGAGATCAAGAAATCTATGTTCTGTGGGTTGACGCGCACCCCAGTCCCCACTATCCCTAACATAGACGACTGCCTCACCTTTGAGAGTGCGCAGCTAAAGACATTCCTGTGGCACCACCCTGAGGTTCCCCCCACTACCGACATTAACGCATCGAACTACGAAGAGGCAGAACTCCTTCTGCTACAGCGAGCCCAAAGAGACTCGTTCCCCGACGAGCTAGACTGTCTGCAGGGAATAAAGCCAATCCCGTCAGACAGCAGACTGCTCCACTTGGCCCCCGAGCGCGACACCCATGGCCTCATCAGGGTGGGTGGTCGTCTGAGACGGGCCCCGGACTTAACGGATGACGTCAAGTTTCCTATAGTCCTCAACAGCCGACACAAGGTCACCGAGCTCATCATAAAGAAATACGACGAGGATGTGCACCACGCTGGGGCAGAGAGAGTCTTCGCTGAGATCCGACGTCGCTATTGGATACTGCAAGGAAGAGAAGCAGTACGACGCTTCCAGCGGACCTGTCTAGACTGTCGCAAGTGGCGAGCACAGCCCAGTATACCCATGATGGCAGACCTGCCTCCCTGTCGCCTCCGACTCTGCGATAAGCCCTTTCACTCCACGGGCGTGGACTGCTTCGGCCCGCTCTACGTGAAGAAAGGAAGAGGGACGGAGAAGAGGTGGGGCATTGTATTCAAGTGCATGACCACCCGAGCAATACACATAGAACTCCTTCCGACCATGAGTACGGACTCATTCCTCATGGCCTTCCTGAGATTCACAGAGCGAAGAGGAAAACCGTCTACGTTGTTGTCTGATCACGGGACAAACTTCAAAGGCGGAGAAAGAGAGCTGAGAGAGAGCTTCCAAGCCATGGGTCCAGAACTTAAGACCCACCTCGCTCTTTCTCAGATCGACTTCCAGTTTAACCCCCCGAACGCCCCTCACTTCGGGGGAACCTGGGAAAGAGAAGTACGTTCCATAAAGACCGCTCTGTACGCCGTGCTTGGGGCCCAGACCGTGGCTGAAGAAGTCCTCACGACAGTCCTCACGGAGATCGAGGGAGTATTGAACTCAAAGCCACTCGGTTACGTCTCAAGTGATGTAGCAGATGTCGACCCAGTCACCCACAACACTCTCTTGA
The DNA here is from genome assembly GCF_963971535.1 of Notolepis coatsorum. NCBI lineage: Eukaryota > Metazoa > Chordata > Actinopteri > Aulopiformes > Paralepididae > Notolepis > Notolepis coatsorum. Next base: position 87,878,683 of record NC_140173.1, read on the forward strand.
TGGGGCGGCTGGACCCCGCGCTTCCACAGACGGTGTACAGACCCGAAGAAGCGAACGGCCGAAGAATGTGGAGATACAGTCAAGTATTGGCTGACAAGTTTTGGAACAGTTTCCTCCTACACTACCTACCGTCTCTCCAAACCCACCAGAAATGGGTAAAGGATAGAGACAACTTACAAGTGGACACAGTCGTTATGATCATAGACCAGTCACTACCCCGAGCTATGTGGCCGGCCGGCCGCGTAAGCAAAGTGATCACTGGTGCCGACGGAAAGGTCAGAGCGGCAGAAGTTATTGTCCAGGGGCGGACCTACACCCGACCCGTGGCGAGGCTGATAGAGTTGCCGAGACTCCCTGACCCCCCTGATGACGATCATGACCCACTGACTTTGTAGATTGCCCTACTCCCCACAACAGACATTGAGCAGTTGACTGGACTATTAATCTGTCTTCCTTTAACTAATTAGGTGCGGACTATACGGGGCTAGATATTCACTTAAGTATAAATACAGCGCAAGGTGCGCACACCGTGCTTAGTCGCTTAGTTCAATTCAGTTACGTTCAGTACCTTACCCACCTTCACCACGAGCCAACGTGCAGTGAAGTGAGCAACCTTGCGTCTAACAGAGCATTGAGAACCGCGTGCGAATAGAATGGTAAAAGTGTCAGAGTTTAATGAAGTAACGTTGAGTTCGACTTAATCTAATGTGAAGTAAATAGTCGATAATTTATTGTATATCGTGCGGCCACAATTATTTCGTGTGTAGCATTACCCAGCGGTTCGTCGTGTCTTTAGCTAGTGCACTTAACCAGGCTGTGCGGCCTAAATACGTCGCCCACACCCGAGGAGTCCTACGCGGAGAACCGTTGGACATGTACACCGGAGAATCGGCGTCAGCGATTGCAGAACCATTACTGGTTGGATTGTATTGATTTGGAACGTGGTATCCGGAGAAGAGCATCGTTGATTTCCACTATCGTTTGGGATTCAACCTCGTGAGGATTACAATTCGGGCCTGCCTCGTGGACGGGGCTGGCTAGCTGTCATCAATGCTGTCGGGCATTTGGATTACAATTATTGCTTTTGCTGCTGATCAAGGGAGTTTACAAGGACCGACTCCTGTACCTGGAGTCTCTTTATTCCTCATTGAATCAGACGGAGTACCCGAACATTCCTCTACCCTCCAGGCCTTACACCCCGGAGGGAACCCATTGTCTCAGTCGGTACCAGTGTTGCCCTATATAATTGCTACTATACGACAGGTGGTGTCAACTTAGACCCATCGTAGGATTCCTGCTATTCTTAGTGACTCATGCTCTTGACTGACTTTACGTATATTCTTCGCCATACAAGCGCGACCCTAATTCTCATTCTGTAACCTAACGTTGCCTAATAATAATAAATTACCCTCAAATACTATTTCTGTGTCAATGCCGTGTTCTTGTGGGTGTTCACCATCTATATTTGATGTACTGTCTGGCCAGTAATTAAAGTACATAACTAGCAGTGGTTTAATCTATCACAATCTTTAATACAGTCAGGGTTTTGTAACCCCTCAGTTACAGTTACTGTGTGCTTATGTAGCACCGTCGCCCGACTTGTTTCTTTTGTTATGTGTTTTGCAGACAACGTTTCTCCCTTTTACTTTCCCCATTTTGTGATACAGCTCAGTTTATATATTATGCTACAGCGTGTTTTTGGAGACTTGAATTCTCCCCTTTGCTTTCCCTTTTTTGAGACAAAGTACTCTCCTCTTTTCTTTGTACACCGCTGTCGTTGTGTAAGCCCTGCACAGTTACAATAAAAGTATCCTTTGTTTGAGAATCAACACCTGCCTTTTGTCTATCAGTTCTGCACTGCACCTGGGTCCAACACAACTACCCAAATTGTAACAAGTGAGGCAGTCTCAGTGCACAAGCACACACACACACTCTCCACATATACAAACACTGTTTTTCACTTAACACACATGCAAACACACAAGTACCCCCCCCGACACACACACACACACACGTGTTCACTCTACTCCCAAATACCCTCCCTCCCTCTCGACCCCCCCCCCCCCCCCCCCCCCCCACGCCTTCTGCCTCTGTGCTCGAGGACCCGGCTTCTAGTTAGATGATTCTGCCGGAGAGGGACGGTGAGGCTCCATTAGATGTTTACCTCGGAGCCCCTGGGCCCTCAGCTGCTTTATTAAAAACCCACACTGTACCATACGGATGTGCCAGGAGCACAGCGGGTCCTGCTCCAGTCATGAGTTCAAATCCTGCTTGCCTGTGGTGTTCTAAGGCTGCGTTATTAAAAAATCTACAGTGAAGGGTAGGGGGGGGGGGGGGGGGGGGGGGGTGGGGGGGGGGGGGGCGCAGGGACTCAGATAGCTGAGGGGCATGGGGTGTGATTTATTAAAAATACATTCACTGAATCAAGAAGGGAGCTTGGCGCTGCTCCATGGTTTAACCTCTTCCGCCCGTGCGGTCCGGGGGCAGACCGCAAATGACATCACGTCATAAATCAAGCTCTGCAGACTGTCTGACAAAATTATCGTTTTATTTTTTAAACGTATTCAAGTATAAACATAACCATGTCACAACAGCAGTTATAATGTATATTATCATCAATACATTAATTTACCAATAGGTTAAAGTGTTATTAGTGGGCGCCCTCATGGCGCACCGCATAGTGCCTCGCACACATACGCGGCCGTCCCGGGTTCGACTCCCACTCCCAGGGGATAATTTGTCGCATAATGAATATTCTTCTTCTCCCGTTCTCCCTCTCCTGTCGGTCATGTCTGACCATGAAAAGCCTGAAAAAATGCAAAAATAAATCTTTAAAAAAAAAGTGCGATTTTAGTATTCGTTATTGTGTTGTTTTGATCGCAAAAGTCTGCAATCTTTTTGACCGTCTGTAATTGTAGTCATTTTACTTCTGTATGAATTCTTTTAATATCTCTTATTACTTGGGATAATATACCACACAACTGAACGTTATTGGCATATATTGGAGCGCAGTTAGTTTGTCTCCCCTATTTTGAGCATTTAGCAACAATCAGATTTGAAATCAATTTCAAAATGGCGGCACTCTGGCATGAATAAGAAACTTACTGTACATACAGTAGATTTCATTATCTGTTCTTATTGCACGCCTGGTGATACTAAATCCAAATTAAACTCGGGCATTTGAAAGATAAGATTTGGCACAATCTATAAATGTGCGTATTGGCTATAATAAGGTAATTTATAAGCCTGCTATTCTATATTCTATAATAATATTTCAAATTGTATTGGTCCGGATGGGAGACTTCAGTACTGTATCTACAAAACCTTCTGTTTAATCATCTTCCCTTTATTCATTTCCTTAGATTTTTTGTACATGTGATCTCAAGAAGGTACTGAACGAGATCAGTAATTTTTAGCATGGTGTTATTCACTGTCAAAGATGCAAAGAAAAATCATAATTCATAATGTTAAGGTTTGACACCGACCCCAAACGCAACGACACAAGAGAGTAGGATTCAGAGTTGCCAAAAACAAGGGCTTGTTTATTAAGACTAAATAAACAGCACAGACTGGGAAGAGTTCAAACAAAGACTGGAATACAAGCAAGGAAGAATGTTGCTGCTCTGCAGCTTCTCCCGGGATGGTAGTCAGGGGAAGCAGACGCTGACGTCAGAGCCGCTCTGCAGACTTCTCTCGGCAGAATCTCCGAGGTGGTTGCGGGACCGAGAGAGAGAGAGGGAGCGAGTTAACTCAGGGTGCAGGTGGAACAGAGCAGGTGAACAGGAGAGGTGACTTGTACCCGAAAACAGAGTTATCCAAGTGACAGAATCTTCGGTGTAAATACACACTGTGAGTAACGTTCCAAACACAATCCCAAGTGATAGATATCTTCGGTGCAAAATAAACACTGTGAGCGAAGTCCCAAAATACAAATCCAATGTGATAATATCTTCGGTGTGTAAACACACAGTGGGAGATGTTAGGCCAAAATATTATCCCAATGAAACAATCCAAAAAAGGCTGAACGCTGGGTGAGTGACTGTCTGATAAAAAGCTGGAAATCTTCAGTGTTATATAAACACACGAAAAACGGAATTGGATCAAAAACAGTCATAAAAAACTCACCCAGGCGTTGTGCGTAAAGAGCGTTGGAACAGAATGGAGCGAGCGCGTCGCCTCGGGGAAAGGGTGTCCAGGAGGAATGCTTCTTGAATATCCTGGAGGCAAAGCACAGGGAAACAACAGCAGGCAGCAGGAACGGCGAATGCAACAGAAATATCAAAACGATCCAACCAAACTTGAATGGGGAAACGGGGTATAAATAATAAGGGAATGCTTAATTGACAAGCAGTGACAGCTGAGGGATGTGATTGACAAGCGTGTGGTTGGGGGAGCACCAATCAACGACGTCTATGGGAAGAAGCGTGTGAATAGGGGAATGCAATGATTAACAGAAAACTTAAAGGAACAGAGCGAGTGGGTGAGCAGCGGACCAATCATCACAGTACTTCAAGAAGCCCGTGGTGGGGAAAGAACCAAACCTTACAGTACCCCCCCCCTCCACGGGAGCCACCCGGCGACCCACTCGGCCCCGGCCTGCCCGGACGGGACCGAAGGAAGCCGGCGATCAGGGGCACCGGAGAGGGGGACAAAGACAGAGGCCCGGAGAGGGGGACCGGAGACGTGGACAGAGGACCGGCGAGGGAGGCCGGAGACGGGGACTGGGACCCGACAGCGGAGGCCGGGCACGGGGACTGGGACCCGACAGCGGAGGCCGGGCACGGGGACTGGGGCCCGACAGCGGAGGCCGGGCACAGGGACAGAGGACCGGCGAGGGAGGCCGGAGACGGTCCTGGGACCCGGTGAGGGGGCTGGACGGCACCTGAAGACACCGGGCACGACAGGAGGGGATCCACCCCTTGATGGTACCGGAGGACCAGGCGATGTGGGGCTCGTGCAGCGCGAGCCAGGGCCTGCCCAGGACCACAGGGACAAGAGGAGAGCTGGTGACGAAAAACTGGAGCCTCTCAACGTGGTCACCAGCAATGGTGAGAAGGACTGGACAGGTGCGTTGAGTGACGTCAGCCAGGCGGCGATGATCCATAGCGAAGACCTCCAAGGGCCTCTTGAGGTCCTCAAGTGGAATGTTGGCCCGGGTGGCAAACCCAACGTCCATGAAACTCCCATCAGCACCAGAGTCCATGAGTGCACCCACCGTCGCCCGCTGGTCCGCCCAGGCTAGGGTGACGTCCGCCAGATGGTTGGGCGGTGCACGGGTGGGGGAACAGGAAAGACGGCTCACCAGGATCTCCCGGGGTCCCGGCGAGCCTGGTCCTCTTGGCCGGGCACGGCAATTGGAGACACGGTGTCCACCCCGGCCACAGTAGAGGCAACGGCCGGAGAAGAGCCTGGACTCCCGTTCGGCCGGGCTAAGGCGGTTGCGTCCCAGCTGCATGGGTTCCTCCTCGGTCACGGCTCGGGAGGGAAAAAACCCACCAGTCACGGAGGGGGCAGGACGGACAGCACTGTAGAGGCGGCCGCCGGGAAAGGGAGCCCCTGAGCGGAGGTCGATGGCACAGTCGTAAGGCCGGCGAGGCGGAAAGACCTGAGCCCTGGACTCCCTGAAAACCCCCTCGAGGTCGTGGTACCCGGGGGGTACGTCTGGGGTACAGAAAACCTCCTCGAGGTCGTGGTCCTCGGGGGGTACGTCTGGGGTACTGAAATCCTCCTCGAAGTCGTGGTACTCGGGGGGTACGTCTGGGGGTCCCCGTCGGGTTCTCTCACGTCTTCTCTCCTGGAGGCGTCCGTCGATGCGAATGGCGAGGCTGAACAGGTCCTCGAGGGAGTTAGGCTCCTCCCGGGTCGCGAGCTGGTCCCTGACTGCGTCACTGAGCCCCCTCATGAAGGTTAGGCGAAGTGCTGGGTCGCTCCATCCACTCTCCACCGCCGCCAGTCGAAACTCCAGGACGTAGTCAGTTACCCCGCCGGTCCCCTGTCGGAAGGTCCCCAACCGGGCTCCAGGGTCCAGACCACGGGCTGGATGGTGGAACACTCTGCGGAGCTCCGCCACGAAGTCTGGATAGGAGAAAACAAAATCTGCATCCATTGCCCAGGAGGAAGTGACCCACTGGGCAGCCCGGCCTGAAAGCAAGTTTGTCATATAGGCCACTTGGGACCCTCTAGAAGTAAATCGGCTTGGTTGATGACGGAAAACCAACTCACATTGCATGATGAATGTGGCACACTCCTCGGGATTGCCGTCGTACAGCCGTGGGACGGAGAGACGGGGTTCCCGAGGTGCGGGATCGGGGTACGTGGGAACTGCTGGGGCTGCGGGGAATGCTCCAGAAGGAAGTGAGGGGAGTAAAGCGTTAACGGTGTCGCACAGCGAGTGAAGCTGAACGAGAATACCAGATTGTTGTCCTGCCAGAGCGGCCAGGGACCCTTGAATAAGCTGGACCTGCTCCCTGAGTTCCAGTACAGCAGCCGCAGCCGCATCTAGCAGTAGGCTGTGTTCCCTGGCTGACTCTAACTGGACTGCCGCTGCTGTGCTGACTCTCTTGCGGGCGCAGACCGTGCAGGCCAGTACGAACTCCTTGACGTCGTTCCTCATGGTGGGCCACCAGAATCGACGAGCCAGGAAGGAGAACGTGCGATGAACGCCCGGGTGGCAGGCGAACCGGCTGGTATGGCCCCACTGGAGGACCCGGGACCGGACTGAGTTGGGGACAAAGAGACGATGAACCGGTACATTGCCTGGAGCGCGATGGAAGCGTACCACCCCCTCGATGCCCAAGGTGACGACTCTCTCTGTGTCGGCTGGGGTCGTCATTAGGTTGGATTGTAATGTTAAGGTTTGACACCGACCCCAAACGCAACGACACAAGAGAGTAGGATTCAGAGTTGCCAAAAACAAGGGCTTGTTTATTAAGACTAAATAAACAGCACAGACTGGGAAGAGTTCAAACAAAGACTGGAATACAAGCAAGGAAGAATGTTGCTGCTCTGCAGCTTCTCCCGGGATGGTAGTCAGGGGAAGCAGACGCTGACGTCAGAGCCGCTCTGCAGACTCTCTCGGCAGAATCTCCGAGGTGGTTGCGGGACCGAGAGAGAGAGAGGGAGCGAGTTAACTCAGGGTGCAGGTGGAACAGAGCAGGTGAACAGGAGAGGTGACTTGTACCCGAAAACAGAGTTATCCAAGTGACAGAATCTTCGGTGTAAATACACACTGTGAGTAACGTTCCAAACACAATCCCAAGTGATAGATATCTTCGGTGCAAAATAAACGCTGTGAGCGAAGTCCCAAAATACAAATCCAATGTGATAATATCTTCGGTGTGTAAACACACAGTGGGAGATGTTAGGCCAAAATATTATCCCAATGAAACAATCCAAAAAAGGCTGAACACTGGGTGAGTGACTGTCTGATAAAAAGCTGGAAATCTTCAGTGTTATATAAACACACGAAAAACGGAATTGGATCAAAGACAGTCATAAAAAACTCACCCAGGCGTTGTGCGTAAAGAGCGTTGGAACAGAATGGAGCGAGCGCGTCGCCTCGGGGAAAGGGTGTCCAAGAGGAATGCTTCTTGAATATCCTGGAGGCAAAGCACAGGGAAACAACAGCAGGCAGCAGGAACGGCGAATGCAACAGAAATATCAAAACGATCCAACCAAACTTGAATGGGGAAACGGGGTATAAATAATAAGGGAATGCTTAATTGACAAGCAGTGACAGCTGAGGGATGTGATTGACAAGCGTGTGGTTGGGGGAGCACCAATCAACGACGTCTATGGGAAGAAGCGTGTGAATAGGGGAATGCAATGATTAACAGAAAACTTAAAGGAACAGAGCGAGTGGGTGAGCAGCGGACCAATCATCACAGTACTTCAAGAAGCCCGTGGTGGGGAAAGAACCAAACCTTACACATATTCTCCTTTGTTTCATCACAATTTAAAGGGGAACTATTTTACTATTTCTTTCACTATTTGGGCACTTTTACACAATTCCTGTGAGTCTATGGAACACCTCTGTAATTTTTATTTTTTTATTCATTGTTTTGTATTTCTAATCAAGTCCTCAAAAACAGCATTTTTCTACCTCAAGATCTCGAGCCGTTTTGAGGCTGGGCTCCGACCACTGTGTGCAGCTCATCATGTACCTGATGCCACACAGCCACATTAGCATGCAGCGGTGTCTCTCTGACATCACAAATCATCACATTTTCAGATGACTCAGTTCAGTGAGGGTGAATATTGTGAGAGGAGAATTGGAAGAATGCACCAATATGAGAATTAGAGACATAGATCATATTAATATACGTTCACATAGCTAGGAAACAATGCTAAACACTCAAAAAGGCCATTTATAAGATAGTTCCCCTTTAACCCCCTGAAGTCTAAAGTTTCTAGCTCCACCTTCTCAGAATATTATTATTTTTTTGTTACATAATGTAAAATTACAGATTCATACCTTCAAAATAAGCCATCAATTGTCAAATTTGAGACGATAGTTTTCAATCAATGTCCTATCAAACATTCTGGTAAAATCCTAACAAGTTTTCAGTATAGGACTTGAACTAGATCCAAGTTCATTCAGCTATCTGATGAGAGAACTACACTCCCAGAATTCAATGTGATCATTGTCACTAGAACCATTTCACACCTGGAGCAAAGGCCCAGTCATTCCTTTGTTATTCCAGTGAATGGACCCAGCAGGAGGCCTAGCCTAGCGACAAGCGGCCACTACATAGTTGGGTATTGAAAAAATGCTCATATACACAGAGAATAATAATCAACAAGAAACATCAACTGTATCAATTGTATTGTACAATGAACAACCCTATATATCGCTTTTGGATTACAATAGTAATACAAGGTAATGTACTGATTTCTTTTGATTTCTCTGTTTGAGAGAGAGAGAGAGAGAGTGTGTGTGTGTGTGTGTGTGTGCAGGGGAGTAGCTGGGGGGGGGGGGGGATGATTCCAAGGGCCCAGCAAATGCCCCAAATTTTTTTGTAGATTGGGGGCCCCACATTTTTTTAATAGATTGGGGGCCCACAAATTGATTCTTTTCATGGGGCCCAGAATCTCCAGCTACGCCCCTGTGAGCGCACCTTTCTCTAGTCTAGAGAGCTGTCATCACCGTGATGCGCGCTTGAATGAACTGCGAGATAACTCATAACTCGTACACACACGCACTCTGTCTCTGCCAGTTATGTTGATGAAAAGCATGTTAGACTACTTTTAATACATAAATTAACGTTCCGTCATGTCCCGTGTATTCTAGAGAATGATAATAATAATAATAATAATAATAATGCAGGACGCGCTGAAGAAGCATACATAGAAGCAGACTCGACATTAACGTTCCGTCGGGTCCCGTGTATTCTAGAGAATGATAATAATAATAATAATAATAATAATAATAATAATAATAATAATGCAGGACGCGCTGAAGAAGCATACATAGAAGCAGACTCGACACAAGTTTCGTCTCGACGCTGCGTCTCAGCGCACACACACACATACACGCACACCACATTATTCTGCGAAGCAGCTCAGTGTCCCGTGGATATTATTGCAAGAGATAATTCATACATATTATGAAAAGCCGATGCCGATCTGTTGTTTAGAATTTGGATGGGGGGTAGCGAGTCTCTGATACCTCTCACCTCTGCACGGGGGTCTAACACCTATTCACAGCGCACACGCTTCTCTTGTGTGTGTGCGCGCGTGCGTGTATGTGTGTTTCGTGACGCGCTGTAGTTCTCTCGCAAACGGAAATAATTACAAGCATACTATCTAGCAAGAATTAAACGTATTTACAAGTCGTATTAGGTTTAGCAAGTTGGGGGACCTATACCTTACATGTCAAAGCACTAGAAATGGCCATTTTTCTATTTTTATCGATTTCTGAAAAGATGTCCTTTTTGAGCATTTAAGAGGGATTCTAATTTCTTTTGTTGTCCGCCGACGGGAGCAATACGCCCCGTTGACTCCTAAGGGTTTTAAGCACGCCTAGTAATAGACACAATATTTCTGACACAGGGAATACATTCACTGGGGTCCATAGATGTCCCTAGATACCAAGAACATGCAAATGGGCCTTGTAGAAGTGGAGCAATATTCAATTTACTTATGTATGTATTTTAGGCGGATTTTCAGAAAATAGGGCTCCGGGCTTAACACAATGGGGACGAACAAAGGAGATCTCCGTGTTTCGATTCCACCTGTTGTGGACAGAAGCACAGATAAATCCGTGGCAAGTTGTTATTGCTTTTATTCCATTTTAATAACCTATTCAAGGTCGCCGAGCGGCACTGCAGATGTGCCCTACTCTTTGAATTTGACAAAGTGCAATACCGGCCAGATCCTCTTAGGGGCGCTATTGCGATAATGCAGTGTTCCCTGTGGCTGAACGGTGGACTATTTTTTTTACTTTCAATGGAGTTTTATGTTAGCTCGATTCTGGATCTGCAGCCTGTAGCTTGGATTACGTTTTACATCTCACCATGCAATAAGAGGATTTATCATCAGCCAATGGACATATCGATCTACCAGATGGCGATCGATAACGGGGAAATGCTCGGGGGGATCCCACCGGACCACGGTAAGATCTTTTTCACGTAAAGTACATCCCGATCGGGCCTTGTTTTGATAGCCATCCAGGCGTTCAGCCTATGAGGCTAATGAAGCTAACGCGGTTATTGGTAGTCAATAATCAGAAACTACGTCCCCTGTCCCCCCCCCCTTGCATGCATACATGCGTGAGGATCGTGCCGATCATATGCAGTTTGAGTTTTAACTGGAGCATATCTATAACCGAAATGCCATTGGATTTAACGTTATTAGCTATTAGCCCATTATCTCGGCTTCCAGGAAATATACTAGACCAAATCCGGTATAATGCCTATATTCACAGCTCTATAAAATGAGAACGTATTGATGATTTTTTTTTTCTTTAAGCCATTTTGAAGGGACGGTTTATGGTCTCAATTCACAATGAGAATGGACAGATAGCAATACTATAAAGTATAGATTTAGCTCTACAAACAGCCCCACGTCTGTTTACATTTCCCGGTCCTCTTGAGATGAATTAGACTCATCCCAGTGGCCGCGAAAGTGTTAAGAGTTAAAGGGGAACTATCTTATAAATGGCCTTTTCCAGTCTTTAGCATTGTTTTCTAGCAATGTGGGGTTGTACCAACACTGTCTATGTCTCAAATTCTCATTTTGGCGTATTCCTCCAGTTCAGATGAGACAAGGTCCTCCCCCAGTGAACTAAGCCATTCTGAATTTTGCGTATCTGTGACGTGTAAGAATTCTCATCTGCATACCTAACCCCTTCTGTGGTTGTAGCCACCGCCCACAATCAACAATGACCAAAACGGAGCGAGTGGAAATAATGCGGAAGCGGTTTTCCCTGTCAGACACTTACACTTCCCCAAAAGAGAGAAAAAGAGAGATATAGGGAGAGAGAGAGAGAGAGAGAGAGAGGGAGAGACAGGGAGAGAGAGAGAGAGAGAGAGAGAGAGAGAGAGAGAGAGAGAGAGAGAGAGAGAGAGAGAGAGAGAGAGAGAGAGAGAGAGAGAGAGAGAGGCTCATACGGAGCGATCTCTCCTCTGTCTCTCCCCTGCATTTGACACAGACTCGAGACTCGAAGCGTGCACACGCACACACATATTCCGATCCGTGCAATAATATTCACGGGGGCATATATTGTCATTTGAAACAAGTTACCAATGCATTGTCTTGTGGTATTATGACCCCCCCCCCCCCCCCCCCCCCCCCCGCCCCCTGCGGCGAAATTAATTGGTCCCTCTCTATCTCTCTGTCTCTCTCACTCCCCCAAAAGGTATCTGCCAGTGCAGTGCAGTGCAGTGGGTGACTGTCACTCAAAGCACATTGCGAGTATGGGCGGAGCCCAGCCAAAAACAGCTTGGAATCTTAAAGGGCAGAAACTGCTGTTCTACAGTACTTGATTAGAAATACAAAACAATGAATTCTTTTTTAAGAAAACGTACAGATGTGTTCCATAGACTCACAGGAATTGTGTAAAATTGCCCAAAATAGTGAAAGAAATAGTAAGATAGTTCCCCTTTAACAAACTTGCCAAAGCAGTTTATATCAAATGATCTTGTCAAAACAAAAAGAGGTTTTATGGTTAAAAAATTTATAAAACAAGAAACATTTTATGAAAATAATAATAATTAAAAAGAAGTTCACTCTAATGAGCAAATTAGCAGTGTAATACAGTACATATAGTTCTGTGGTGCAAAATATACATAAATAAATCAAGATTTGACATTAAGTATTTCTCTCTCTGACTCTGTCTCTCTCTCTCTAACACTCTCCATCTCTCTCTCTGACTTTCTCTGTCTCTCAATATATATGTGTATTTAAGACAGAAGCTACTAACCATACTACCCTCAGTGTACCTACACAATCAGACAGAAGCTACTAACCCTACTACCCCTCTACCTACACAATCAGATAAAAGCTACTAACCCTACTACCCTCAGTACCTGAATAATCAGACAGAAGCTACTAACCCTACTACCGTCAGAGAGAGAGAAGTGGGATACGGTTTCTGTCTCATTATGCAAAACACGCCCCTTTCAGTTTGATTGATTTTAGCCACGCCCCTTTTTGAGATGATTTATGACCCCTAGGGCTTCTCTGATTGGTCGAGGATGTAAGGAGGCGGGACATCCGGTTTTGAGGGAGGGACATCCGGTTTCGGAAGGGGAGGGCCATCTGGTTACGGAAGGGGAGGAGTTTTCAGATTTTTTTCAAAATAAAAGTTTTATTTTTTTTCAAAAAAAAATAAAAAAAGTCATTCAAAATAAAAGATTAAATTTTTTTTTTGATTCAAACGTTTTTTTTATTTTCAGATTGTGTGTATTCCAAGGTTTTCAGAATATGTATTTCTGTATTCCAAAAGTCTTAAGAATATATCTTCACAATATGTTTTATGTGTATCTTCACAATATGTATTTCCAAGGTTTTTCAGAAAAATACAATATCTTCACAATATGTTTTATGTGTATCTTCAGAATATAGTTTCACAACAATCTTAAGAATAAATGTGTGTGGTTTAAGTTACACAATTAAGAATATATGTATATCTTCAGAATAAAATACATTTTGTATATTCCAAATGCTAAATGTAAAATACAATGTGTGTTTTCTTCAGAAAGTGCATTTATTTCAAATGTGTGTGTGTGTTTTCTTAATGCCAAAAGCCAAATGTAAAATACATTTTGTGTATGAATCTATTATTCTTCAGAAAGTGCATTTATTTCAAATGGTGAGTGTGTATTTCTTAAGAAAATGCATTTTCTTCCAAGTGATGTTTGTATCTTAAGAAATACCCTCTCTCTGTCTGTTTGCTGTTGGTGTGTAGAAAGAATTCTCCCCTGCTCTGTGTGTCTCCACACTGTAGGCTGTCTCCTCTCTCAAATGTCTCTCAGTAGACTGAAATGAAACGCTGCAGGTTCTCTGAAAATTCTGATAGTGACAACCCCCCGTAGATGTCATAGGAGGCGGGAGAATGACTAGGGCCAATGAGATGACTCAAAACCATCTGCCAAAAGCAGATTTACAACTCTGCGACTTCCCGTTTCTGTAGAAAAAAAGGCCCCCAAGGTGGGTGTATGTGTCTGTGTGTGTTTTCTTAATGCCAAATGCCAAATGTAAAATACAATTTCTGTATTCCAAATTACAAATGTAATGTGTAATGTGTCTAATGTGTTTAAGCAAAAGTCTAAATAAAAGAAAATACTTTTGAATCTAAAAAAAAATAGTGATAACTTGTAACCACAATAAGTATGTATGTATGTATGTATGTATGTATGTATGTATGTATGTATGTATGTATGTATGTATGTATGTATGTATGTATGTATGTATGTATGTATGTATGTATGTATGTATGTATGTATGTATGTATGTATGTATGTATGTCTATATTTTAGTTTCTTGGATAAAGACATAATCTTTATACACTTGTGTTTAAGCAAAAAGAAAATTACAAATGTATCCCTTTAACCCTTAGAAGTCTAACCTAAATAGCTCCTCCTCCTGAGAATTTCCCCTTTTTTTGTTACATAATATAAAATTACAGATTCATACCTTCAAAATAAGCCATCAATTGTCAAATTTGAGACGATAGTTTTCAATCAATGTCCTATCAAACATTCTGGTAAAATCCTAACACCTTTTCAATATAGGACTTGAAGTAGAATCAAGTTCATTCAGCTATCTGATGAGAGAACTACACTCCCAGAATTCAATGTGATCATTGTCACTAGCACCATTTCACACCTGAGCAAAGGCCCAGTCATTCCTTTGTTATTCCAGTGAATGGACCCAGCAGGAGGCCTAGCCTGTGTGTGCGTGTGTTTCTGTGTGTGTGTGTGTGTCTGTGTCTGTATCTACAGTACTGTACCATATCAAAAAAAAATAAGCAAACTAGACTAGATGTAAATGTAATGTGTAAATGTGTAAATGTAAATGTGTGTGTGTGTCTGTCTGTCTGTGTATGTGTGTGTGTATGTGTGTGTGTGTGTCTGTGAAACATGTCTTGTACTCATTTACCTCACTAAATACAGCAATGTGTAACTGTAGATTTCAAGAGAGAGAGAGAGAGAGAGAGAGAGAGAGAGAGAGAGAGAGAGAGAGAGAGAGAGAGAGAGAGAGAGAGAGCGACATTTATAATAATTATATTATTAATTCGTTTTTTTACACACACACACTAATAACATGATCATAACCAGAGAAAACAAGACCAAAGACAACTGGAATAGAATATCACACAATTTTATTAAAAACACATAGAGAATAATAATCAACAAGAAACATCAACTGTATCAATTGTATTGTACAATGAACAACCCTATATATCACTTTTGGATTACAATAGTAATACAAGGTGCCTCATATGATATTTGGCAGAGAGCGCGACCACAATGAATTTAGGCAAAATCTCCAAAAAAATATAATTATGCACATGTATAAAAAAAATAGGTGTCTCCTCATGGTTGTATCTGCCTGTTTTGTATCACACTAAGTGATATGTGAAAAAGCAGTTCCTGTCTGGAATGAGACAGAGGGCCACACCACATTCACCGCACTTCCAGGGGGTCTTCATCTTACAATGTACGCAAAACAGGCGGCCAGCCGTGGCCTTCTGGGATTTATCTGCCTGTTGCGTGATCGCAACAGGTGAATGGTTCCTTGGTAGGTGGTCCACTGGTGCTGTGGGTAGATTGTCCACTGGCACCTGTACAACTGTGATGCCACACAGCTCAGCTACCAGCTCCTGCTGGAAGACCAGGTGGGTCATCGGCTGCAGGTATGTATTCACCTCTCTACTTTTTTATTACATTGGATACTCTACTGGACCAAGGCTTTCTACTCAAACATCTCCTTCTGTATCACAAACAGTACTGTATTTGCAAATCTGGTATGTCATAAATGTATAGATGTAGCAGTACTGACTATCTGTATGTCATGTATGTCCTGATGAATTGAAAATGGGGGACCCTGATGTAAACAAGACGAAAGTCTTTCTCTGGTCTGCATCTTTCCTTGTGACAATATTGTTTACCAAAGAAAATATATACCTATCTGCATACCTAATCATGGGCCATTGACTCTGGTATTTCCCTCTACGTGCTATATTTGCAATTGAAAACCACACCCACAACAGAGAGAGAGAGAGAGAGAGAGAGAGAGAGAGAGAGAGAGAGAGAGAGAGAGAGAGAGAGAGAGAGAGAGAGAGAGAACAAAAACAACACACATTCAAATCCAACCCTAACTAACCTTACTGTCATGCACTTGTCCTAATATACTAACCTACACTGTAGCACTCAACACTTTGATGAACATTGTTAGTTACTCAGCTGATAGAGTTGTGCCCTTCCTGATGACTTGTCGTACAGAACTTGTAAGTCGCTTTGGATAAAAGCTTTAGCTAAATGACTAGATGTAAATGTAAATGTGTAAATGTAAATGTGTGTGTGTGTGTGTGCGTGTGCGTGCGCGCGTGTGTGAAAGTAAGACATCCTTGACTTAGTAAACTCACTGACAGCACGTGTGGCAGATTTATATCCAGCTTTTAATTTGATCGTTTGTTTGTGTGTTTCTGTGTGTGTGTGTGTCTGTGTCTGTCTGTCTGTGTATGTGTGTGTGTATGTGTGTGTGTGTGTCTGTGAAACATGTCTTGTACTCATTTACCTCACTAAATACAGCAATGTGTAACTGTAGATTTCAAATGGCTGTGCAAATAGTTGTTTTGTTTGGCTTTGACAATGTAAACGTATGTTTCCTATGTCAATAAAGCCCATTTGAAGGAGAGAGAGAGAGAGAGAGAGAGAGAGAGAGAGAGAGAGAGAGAGAGAGAGAGAGAGAGAGAGAGAGAGACGACGTCATCTTTCTTTCACAAAGCGCATCGATGCGCTGTCAACTAAAGCACCGTGTTTAGTGCGGGTGACCAAAACACCAAACTCGTCACACAGCAGCGAGTGGCTGATACTGTAGTTCACGTAGTCCACTCCACTGTCCGCTTGAATGAACTGCGAGAGATAATTCATAACTCATATACACACACGCACTCTGCCATACAGTAGTTAATGTTTTAGCGCGACGTGGGTATACAGGACTGTCAGGATGCTGCGGAGTTTCTGTTGCACATAGAAGCAGACTCGACACAAGTTTCGTCTTGACGCTGCGTCTCAGCGCACACACACACATACACACACACCACATTATTCTGCGAAGCAGCTCAGTGTCCCGTGGATATTATTGCAAGAGATATTTCATACATATTATGAAAAGCCGATGCCGATCTGTTGTTTAGAATTTGGATGGGGGGTAGCGAGTCTCTGATACCTCTCACCTCTGCGCGGGGGTCTAACACCTATTCACAGCGCACACGCTTCTCTTGTGTGTGTGCGCGCGTGCGTGACGTGCGTTTCGTGACACGCTGTAGTTCTCTGGCAAACGCAGATAATTACAAGCATACCACAAATACAAGAATTAAATGTATTTACAAATCGTATTATGTTTAGCAAGTAAGGAGACATATATAGTAAATCTCAAAGCACTCGAAATTGTCATTTGTCTATTTTTACAGATTTCTGAAAAGCGCGACTTCCAGAGCATTTATGAGTCATTCTAAATCCCTTTGTTCTCCGCCCACGGGTCCAAACAAGCCCCGCGACCTAAAAGGGTTAATGCTCTTTGGGTGCCAAAGTGCACCATTACATTAGCATGCAAGGGTCTAGGGTTTGAATATTATCCTTAATACGGTCCTGTGAAGTGTTTTTATTTAAAATAGATTCTTTAAAAAGGTTGCATTACAGTGTTTTGTATTATTCACATTAATTATTACACATATATTACACTATATATGATAGCTTAAAGAGTAGGGCTAAAAATATAAAGTACAGAAAAGATCTGGGTCTGTGAGGTGTGTGTCTCTGTTCGGGGGTGCGAACAGGGCCCTCTCTTAGGTGCTAAAACAACAGGGCCCTCTCTTAGGTGCTAAAACACAGCATGGGGGGCATGAAGATTAGGGGACATGCAAACTCAACACACATTTACAGTCATCATTCAAATGGTTTATATCTTTGTAACATGTACAAGTATTGTACAACATTTTACTCATAGCATATTTTTAGTTCACACATATTTTAAAAGATTTCCCCATAAACATGCATATGTCCTAATAAACTAACCTACACTTTGATGAATATTGTTACACCGTGACAGAGATGTATTATAATTATAATATGGATAAAAACGTCAACTAATTGACTAAATGTAAATGTTGTAATACCAACTATTTGACAGTTTGGGACACGGTGGTAATTCTTATTTTCTTATATCGTAAAACTAAAACTAAAATTAAAAGGTGACATGCCATAGAAATACTCTAGTCTTGTTTACATCAGAGTCACCCATTCTCTAATTCTAATTCTTAATGTTACATCCAGACATTTAAGACATACCAGATTACAAATACAGCACTGTTTGTGAAAACAGTCCAGAAAATATATGTCTGTCCATGCTGTTCTAACTGTTCCAATAGGGTATTTCAACCATCTTTAATTAAGACTTATTTTGGATATAGATCACCTCAAGGCCTGCATGTCCATACACTGTAGCAAGGGTAAGCCTGCATCTTTAGGTCAACTTCCCCTTACCAACATGCACATCTAACCCCCATTTAATGTCACAGTACCCTGAAATAGCACAGAGTGTGGGGAAAAGGCCTTATTCAAAATAAAAAACTTTGAAACTGTACACCATTCACCACCCTAGCTGATTTTAAAGTTCCAAATTAAGGACATTTAAAGAATGAGAGGGGCTAATGTCCCTGCATCATTGCATAACGTGGTGTTATATTTTATATTTATGGCCTGACCATCTCCCCCATACCAACATCCTGCAGTTCATTAATTTCTTCCTCTTTTTTACCCCCAATGTTTTTGTATTATTCACATTAATTATTACACATATATTACACTATATATGATAGCTTAGACTTGGGCTGAAAATATAAAGTGCTGAAAATATCTGTCTTTTTGAGGATCTGTCTCTCTGTTCGAGGGGGTATGTGTGTAGGGGCCCTGTTATAGGTGTCAAAACGCTGCAAGGGGTGTGAAAGTTTAGGGAACAAACGACCTCTGTATATTTGCTTGTAATACTCTGCATTTTACTCTAAACAAAACTAATAAAGTCTGTATTACAGCCAGGGGCGTATTTCGCATGGGGGACATTGGAATGGGTCCCCCCCATTTTTTCAGAATGCAGTTATGTCCCCCCCCCTTCTGACTACCTGTCCTACTATTATGCAAAGAGGAGTAGATGGGGGTCGCATTCTTGCCCTTATCTAGAGCTAAACCAGCAGCAGTGACGACACCAGCAGTGTGTGTGTGTGTGTGTGGTGCGTTCCTGAAATCAACTGAGAGTGCACTCGCTATTTGCATATCAATAGCGCCGGTCGTCAGGTGTGTTAAATACGACCGGCGCTATTGATATGCAAATAGCGAGTACTTATCTGGGCTTGCACTTAGTAGTTAGGAGCACTTAGGAGTTCAAAAGTGCGTTCATTCTCAGCACTCTGTTATAACGGCGTTCAAAGATGTGCCAGATTTCATATGTATTTCAGCCGAAAACCCAGTTAAAATACACCGTAAACAGGCTTTAAAATTATGTGGAAAACCAACCGATCTGGCAACCCCTGCTACGTCATCAGACTCATCACAACAACAGCTGAATCTGCGTCTGCGAGCAGAAGCTGAGCGCTGCGCAGCAGCAGGTCGAGAGCAGCACTCGCTCAGAGTCAGACTCTACCTCTTGACGTCGGTGCTTGGGGATTTAAAATAGTTTAACGTTAAAGTCAGTACTGACTCAGACGGAAACAATCTAACGTTTGTCTGTAAACTTTGTCCACCCGGTTTGAAGAAGCAAGTCCCCACATCGACGCGACGTCGACAGCAACATTGAGAATATGCAAACGTCCTGTTTTAGTTTTCATAATAAAGACAATTCAAGCAAAGTTGTTCCTCATGTTTTTGAAAATATACTGTAGAGATGAAAGCGTTATGGAAATGCCAGTATTCTGATTGCTGTCTGTGTGGTTCAATATTTAAAAAAAATAATAGTTTGCAGCAACGTATTGAAAAAAGAACTAACAAAATGGGCCGTTCAATATCTCCTTTAAATATGTTCGAAATGTCAAACAGACCTGGGTACCTACAGGCTACAGTCTATCACTACTTTTGGGAATCTAAGTGTTTATCCAGGTTCTGGGGCCAAGTGATTGATTGATTGAACACTTTATTAACATATTGCAGAATGGGTACAGTATAGTACAGCTCAGTCATGAATTGAAAATGGGGGACCCTGATGTAAACAAGACGAAAGTCTTTCTCTGGTCTGCATCCCCTTAACAATTGTATGTATTGAGCTGTACTGTATCAGGGTCCCCCATTTTCAATTAATCAGGACATACATGACCTACAGATAGACAGTACTGCTACATCTATACATTTATGACATACCAGATTTGCAAATACAGTACTGTTTGTGATACAAAAAAGATACAAAAAATGCGGTATTGCACCCCTGGTATTTAAAAAAAAATCTAGGTAGAGAGGGGGGGCTGCCATTAAATTTTTAACCTGAGAGTGCTGGTCTGGCTTCATATGACACACATGACATACAGATAGACAGTACTGCTACATCTATACATTTATGACATACCATAGCTTTTGTTGTTGTTGTTGTTGTCATATTCAATGGAAGTATTGTAACATCCTTGTATTGTAAATACATTTCACAATGGGAGCCATCAGAGATGAAAGGCGTTCCTACTGGAGATCTCTGAATGCAATGTAATTCTGTATGTATGAGCTCAGTGTGTCGTTTACATGGAGAAATGGCGCCACCGCCTGGGAAAATGCGGTATTGCACCCCTGGTATTAAAAAAAAAATCGAGGTAGAGAGAGGGGGGGGGGGTCCCCCCCTAACCCCCCCCAGCGACGTCACTCGCCACGCCCACAAATCTGTCCCCGGCACACCTGGAGAGAGAGTTACGCCACTGATTACAGCTAACTCTTTAAGTTTCAATAGTTTGGATTTAATACATTATTTGTTGGTATGTTCTCTTGAATCTACATTGTGAACTATTCTTACTGCTCTCTTCTGTAATATAAATAATGGCTTTATGTTGTTTTCATACGGGTTACCCCACAGTAACTCAAATATGGTAGGATGAGTGAACAATATAATATTCGCATAGAATTATAATCAAGCACATTCTTTGCCTTGTTCAAAACAAAACACTCATGGCTACCTTATTTTTTATGTACATTATATGAGGTTTCCATGTCATTTTCTCATCCAACATAACACCCAGCATTTTTTAACTCAGATACTCTTACAATATTAACTTCATCAATACATAATGCAACATTGTCCTTCTTTCGATTAGTAAATATCATACATTTCGTTTTTCCAAATTTAGGGATAGCTTATTGTTATTAAACCATATCGTAAATTTACACATTTCATTTACAATGTCATCTGCAAATTTTTTAAGGTATTTTCCTGAACTGAAGAAATTTGTATCGACAGCAAATAAAACAAATTGCAATATGTTTGACACTTCACATATATCATTAATATATATAAAATAAAAAGTATGGGCCCCAGGACCGAACCTTGAGGGACAACACATTCAATATTCATACATTCAGATGTGTAACCAGAGAGTTGTACATATTGTTGTCTATTTTCAAGATAGCCACTTAACCAGTTCATCGCCACCCCTCTCACACCGTATGTTTGTAATTTAGAAATTAAAATGTGATGATCAATCGTATCAAATGCTTTTTTTAAGTCAATAAACACCCCTATTGTGTAATTCCTCTCATCTACGGTTGTGGTCATTTCTTCATATATATTCATTAAGGCTAAGGCTGTAGATCGATTTGCCCTGAATCCATACTGACTCTCACTCAGTAGGTTATTCTTTTCAATAAAACTATCTAAGAATCTTGAATCAAGAATCTTGGAAAATTGTGAAAACAAAGACAATGGTCTGTAGTTGATAAAGATGTTTTTGTCCCCTGATTTAAATAGAGGAATAAGGTAGTGAATTAATAGAATTTTCCCACAGGGATGAGGTTTATCTTATCTAAGTGTGCTAGTGTTTAATAGTGTTATAGTGTAATAGTGTGTAATAGTGTAATATTGTCATAGTGTAATAGTGTGTAATACTGCAATAGTTTAATACATTATTTTGTTTTTTTCCCTCAAACAGACATGTTCATGTAACTTGCATCAATCCGATCATACTTATTATAATCTATACCCTTAATTTCAGTCACCTTTCAGCCAACTGTGTTGAAGATTTGTAGCATGGTCCTAGGATAAACATAAATTATAGACATCTAAAATCATGAAACAGGTCGATTCTTAGTAGATTTAATCAATAGTCAGAAGGATAATGCTATTTTAGTCAAGGGTTGAGATATATCACCCCCATGACACATCCCTATTTTGTAAGACAAGCAGTTTGATGTTGTAATTACAGTGATTAGGCTCGTTTGCCTGTCTTTCATTTTTGTTATTAATCTGCTTTTGGTGTATTTTTTAGGTGTTTGGTTATGTTTTTATCTGTCATTTTGAACAGGTCTAGCTAAAAGAGGGGATTTATGATCTCAAATGACTAAGGTTTACCAATTGTCATGCATGAATTTCAACTCTAACGTGTTACATATGTAAAACAGACTATTTGCAAACAACATTGTTCTAAACAGTGTATCTACTATAGACAGTGTGTATTTATATTTGAGCTAAATGTAAAAAACATGAGAACATAATCCTAGTGAATTCTGAATTTGATGTTTATTGGTTGAATGTCAAGGATAAACATAAATTATAAACATCTAAAACCATGAAACTGACCGATACACTTAAAACAGACATGTCAACATAGTATTTTTTACCTGTTTGCATAATGATAAGGTAAAAAAAAAAAAAGTGCTTCAATACAAATGTATTTTTTAGAAGTTTAGTAATATCAAGCCCCAAATGTATTTTCTTTAACCTGATCTAAGCTACATTATACAACTCATTGCTGAATTACTTTGCAGTGTTTCGTTTTTTAGCCACACTAAATATTTATGCTCTCAATATTAGGGATATGCATTAAATCCTACACACGATAGGAAATATTCAAACAGCTCAAAGATGATAATTCTAAGGCAAATACATTTTAACTCACTCACCATAGTTAGTGTATAGTATGGCTAACATGTACGAAAGTTGTTGATACAATATTATAATTCATAATAATTTTGCAGAAAAAAAGCTAAATGCACTGTATTACCGGCGAGGTTGTTTGATTTTTGTCCCGATGATTGAAGGAAATTCATTTTAAGAACTATTTAGCATGAAATATCTTAAAACAAAGATGTATTATAACCATGAAAATAATACAATGTTAGGTTTTACCGTGATTATAATGTTCACAGATAGGAATGTATCCTGGATACATTCAGTAACATCATTAACCCTGAACAGACTTGTGAAGTTAGAGATAGGAATGTATCATTCACATTCAATTATCCAAATGTACTCTGTTTGAGTCAAATTTACTCTGTGAAATGTACTCTGCAAAAATGTAAGATGTAGCAAAAACAATTCATATTGTTTCAGCTACTGGTTGATAGCTACATTGTCGACATGTCTTATTTTTTATTCTTATTTCATTGTATAGTGAATCCAGAGGTATAGTGGAGCGATTATATTTTGTTTTTATAATATTTTATAATATCAAAGCATGTCTTATGTTCTATAAAATGTTCTTATATATCTACAAGTCTTATAGAATGATGTAAAAAGAGTTCTACTAATATATTTCACTTAAAAAACTTGTACAGAAAGATACATTTCCGACCCCCAGAGCCCTGTCAGAGTGTATACAGGTTCTGTACAGTATACCCCATGCAAATCCCATATGGTCTAGCGGTAAGGATGCCCTGCTTTCATCAGGGAGGCGCGGGTTCGACTCCTGCTATGGGAATAACACCTTTTTCTATACATAGCAAATGTGTTGGTATGCTTTATTGTAACTGTTTGTTTATTTTAGTGCAACACTACTGTCACCAACATCTAAGAAGGGTCTAGGGTTATCTCCTCAACACTAGGTTGGAGATGCATTTAAGTCCTATTGATAGGTTTTTCCATACCTTTGCAAGGATATGTATGACTGTGTTGCATTCATTTATTTTACATTTTGTGGACTTTATGGTATTTTATGGTTTATTCATGATTGTGATACTTCTTATTGAATTGTTTAAAGAATATGTGTATGACCCATGGGTGCATTAATGTATTGTAGGACCTTACAAATATGATTTGATCCCAACAAGTGGTGACATTTCGAAGTCTTAAAGGGATCACATTCACATAGCTGAATATAGTTGCACAACTGGATAATATTTGTATTATTACTAGGATGAACTTAAAATCATTCAAAACAATTATTACATAACAATTATTACAATGAAACGCAGATGGGTATATTATAATTTTTTTTTATTAAAGAATATTACAAATCATGCTGCAACCTTTTTTATCAATAATATAAGCGTGCATAACATCAATAATGTGATTAATATCTAAAGTTTCTAAACACTTATGATTTGTCAGTTTAAAAGCCGTAACATCCACTATTACGGTGTATAAACATAACAGGTGTGCTCTGTTAAAATGACCCTTCATATGATCTAAAATAGTAACTAAGCCATTTTCAGATAGAAGACTTTCATCCTCTGAGAGTGTCTCTATCATATATTGCCAATTATTTAACAAGCCTTTCTCTCTCACCAGCTTCAACATATTTTCAAAAAGCCAGTGTACAAGTGGGTATCGTTGACTTTATTAGCTATAGCATGCTTTAAAAGCAATGCGATATCATAGTTTATAGAGGTCGTAATACAGCTGGTAGTCCTACTGAAGAAATTCCCCATTTCCTATGCTACGATCCTGGTACTTTAAACAACAGCTGATACTTCAAAGTTTCTGTCAAAGACTGCGACTGTCAAAAAGATTGTGTGGATGTATTTCTGTATGGGGGTGGGGGCGTAGCTGCGGACGGGTCTGTATGACGCTATAGATGTGTAGGATAGAAACCTATATATTTAGAGAGTTCCCTCTTAGAGAGACCCTAGAAAGAAAAATGGCTAGCAGCCTAGCTACATCTACTATACGCACGTCAGCCCTCGTAGCGCATTTTAAGGCCGAGTTACTTGCACCATCCAAATTTGGTAGCGTGTTTTAGAAAGAGATATGGCCCCTCAGGGATGGGGTCCTCGGATTCTGTTATGATGTTAAATTTGAGAGAGTTGTCTTCTACAAGACCTCCTTGGAGAATTTCCAGGGTGTTGGAAGAAGATCTGAGATAGACCTATCGGAGACGGAATTTTGGAAAATGAAAAAAGATTTGTATGAGGCTATGGATGGATTAGTGGGTAGAACGGGCATATATTCACCCTGGTAATAAGCTCAATAGACTACGGGTATGTGTATTACGGGCGGATATCTATAAAAAGTACTCTGGCTTTTGGTGTAGAGCCTGATCTAACCATCTTCTCAAGGTTCCTTAATACAAGTCATGAGTATATCCTCTTCTCAGTACCGGTAACGGCCTGGTTAGAATGTCTTCGGACTTGCGGATTGGTTACTAACGCAGGGGTTAAGGTGGGACAGACCTGGTTCATTTAAAAAGACGTCTATTCCCATACACCGAATCAGAGGAGATGGAGTGCGATTGACCCTCAGCGAAGGGGCGGAGGATGGGGCGTGTCAAGCCTAAATCCTCCTTTAAAAAGACTTACAGCGCATTTTGTACTTTTAGATAGCAATCATGGCTTTGTATGTGACACATGAGACTGATTCCTGCTAACTCTGCATTGGATACACTAGATAGCCTGTATCCACTATACACGCCTGACGATGTTGAGACACTACCCGCTGGCGGTTATAGATTCGGTGGCCCTACTTCAAAGCATTCAAACTTTGCTTGGTATGAGGCTGATCCTTCTAAGCGTGCCTCGGATACACTAGATAGCCTGTTTCCACTATACGCTCCAAACGAGGAAACTATGTTTGGTTCAACTATAACTCCTTCATTGCAAAGCCTCCTAGACACCCCTAGGACTAGTTACAGCCCTCTTTCAACGATTTGGGAGACTTCATCGCCGGATTCACCACCGTCAAACCCCGTCAGGTGGATGGATTCCCCTCCTCGTAATAGCCCCTGGTACACGGGTCCTTGGGAGACTTTGTCGCCGGATTCAACACAGCCAACCCCCTTCAGGCGTATGGATGTCCCTCCTAATAGCCCCTGCTACACCCCTCCTACATCAGAATCTGATGTATTCCACCCTGACCCCGAAGAAACACCTATCGTTGATGTAACCAACATAGCATCAGCACTGCCATCCCCAACCGGGGGTACGGTTAAGAGACTGTGTCCTACTAGAAGAAAAACCCTCCAATTCCCAATCGCAGTAGCTACTCTTAGAGCCTTAGTGACAGCCGCGGAGCTGTCGGGACAATTGTACATCGATGGGTAACCGGGAATGTCAATAGCCTGCGCTTAAGGCTTTTTGAAAATATGTTGAAGCTGATGAGAGAGAAAGGCTTGTTAAATAATTGGCAATATATGATATATGATATGAGACACTCTCAGAGGATGAAAGTCTTCTATCTGAAAATGGCTTAGTTACTATTTTAGATCATATGAAGGGTCATTTTAACAGAGCACACCTGTTATGTTTATACACCGTAATAGTGGATGTTACGGCTTTTAAACTGAAAAATCATAAGTGTTTCGAAACTTTAGATATTAATCACATTATTGATGTTATGCACGCTTATATTATTGATAAAAAAGGTTGCAGCATGATTTGTAATATTCTTTAATACATTTTTTTTTAATATACCCATCTGCGTTTCATTGTAATAATTGTTATGTAATAATTGTTTTGAATGATTTTAAGTTCATCCTAGTAATAATACAAATATTATCCAGTTGTGCAACTATATTCAGCTATGTGAATGTGATCCCTTTAAGACTTCGAAATGTCACCACTTGTTGGGATCAAATCATATTTGTAAGGTCCTACAATACATTAATGCACCCATGGGTCATACACATATTCTTTAAACAATTCAATAAGAAGTATCACAATCATGAATAAACCATAAAATACCATAAAGTCCACCAAATTTAAAATAAATGAATGCAACACAGTCATACATATCCTTGCAAAGGTATGGAAAAACCTATCAATAGGACTTAAATGCATCTCCGACCTAGTGTTGAGGAGATAACCCTAGACCCTTCTTAGATGTTGGTGACAGTAGTGTTGCACTAAAACAAACAAACAGTTACAATAAAGCATACCAACACATTTGCTATGTATAGAAAAAGGTGTTAATCCCATAGCAGGAGTCGAACCCGCGCCTCCCTGATGAAAGCAGGGCATCCTTACCGCTAGATCATATGGGGTTTGCATGGGGTATACTGTACAGAACCTGTATACACTCTGACAGGGCTCCGGGGGTCGGAAATGTATCTTTCTGTACAAGTTTTTTAAGTGAAATATATTAGTAGAACTCTTTTTACATCATTCTATAAGACTTGTAGATATATAAGAACATTTTATAGAACATAAGACATGCTTTGATATTATAAAATATTATAAAAACAAAATATAATCGCTCCACTATACCTCTGGATTCACTATACAATGAAATAAGAATAAAAAATAAGACATGTCGACAATGTAGCTATCAACCAGGCCATCACTGAAACAATATGAATTGTTTTTGCTACACCTTACATTTCGCAGAGTACATTTCACAGAGTAAATTTGACTCAAACAGAGTACATTTGGATAATTGAATGTGAATGATACATTCCTATCTCTAACTTCACAAGTCTGTTCAGGGTTAATGATGTTACTGAATGTATCCAGGATACATTCCTATCTGTGAACATTATAATCACGGTAAAACCTAACATTGTATTATTTTCATTGACATGTCTGTTTTAAGTGTATCGGTCAGTTTCATGGTTTTAGATGTTTATAATTTATGTTTATCCTTGACATTCAACCAATAAACATCAAATTCAGAATTCACTAGGATTATGTTCTCATGTTTTTTACATTTAGCTCAAATATAAATACACACTGTCTATAGTAGATACACTGTTTAGAACAATGTTGTTTGCAAATAGTCTGTTTTACATATGTAACACGTTAGAGTTGAAATTCATGCATGACAATTGGTAAACCTTAGTCATTTGAGATCATAAATCCCCTCTTTTAGCTAGACCTGTTCAAAATGACAGATAAAAACATAACCAAACACCTAAAAAATACACCAAAAGCAGATTAATAACAAAAATGAAAGACAGGCAAACGAGCCTAATCACTGTAATTACAACATCAAACTGCTTGTCTTACAAAATAGGGATGTGTCATGGGGGTGATATATCTCAACCCTTGACTAAAATAGCATTATCCTTCTGACTATTGATTAAATCTACTAAGAATCGACCTGTTTCATGATTTTAGATGTCTATAATTTATGTTTATCCTAGGACCATGCTACAAATCTTCAACACAGTTGGCTGAAAGGTGACTGAAATTAAGGGTATAGATTATAATAAGTATGATCGGATTGATGCAAGTTACATGAACATGTCTGTTTGAGGGAAAAAAACAAAATAATGTATTAAACTATTGCAGTATTACACTATTACACTATGACAATATTACACTATTACACACTATTACACTATAACACTATTAAACACTAGCATACTTAGATAAGATAAACCTCATCCCTGTGGGAAAATTCTATTAATTCACTACCTTATTCCTCTATTTAAATCAGGGGACAAAAACATCTTTATCAACTACAGACCATTGTCTTTGTTTTCACAATTTTCCAAGATTCATGATTCAAGATTCTTAGATAGTTTTATTGAAAAGAATAACCTACTGAGTGAGAGTCAGTATGGATTCAGGTCAAATCGATCTACAGCCTTAGCCTTAATGAATATATATGAAGAAATGACCATGTGGTAAATTCCAACATAGATCTCATGATTAACTAATGTGTAGAAATACTTGGCCCTCAAAACAATAATTCATAGATTGTGTGTGTGTTTACATAGACTGATTGCCATTGTGGCCACACAGGTCGATTTACACATGAAGTGAGTGGTCAAATGATTCTATCTACGACAGGAACCCAAGGGCCGTCTGCCATGGCCTGGGACAATGGGCTCTGTAAGATCAAAACAAAGACCAAAAGGTCACATAAACATGTTATCTCGCTGGAGTTTCCTGTCACACACACACATTCAGACACACACACACACACACAGACACACACATAGACTCACACACACACATTCACACACACACACACACACACACACACACACACACACACACACACACACACACACACAC
This sequence comes from Notolepis coatsorum, assembly GCF_963971535.1. Taxonomy (NCBI): domain Eukaryota; kingdom Metazoa; phylum Chordata; class Actinopteri; order Aulopiformes; family Paralepididae; genus Notolepis; species Notolepis coatsorum. The sequence goes on from NC_140173.1 coordinate 87,907,761, forward strand.
ACACACAGACACACACACACACACACACACACACACACACACATAGACTCACACACACACACATTCAGACACACACACACAGACACACACACACACACACACACGTAGACTCACACACACACACACACTCACACACACACATTTTCACACACACACACACACACACACACATAGTCACACACACACACACTCTCACACACACACACACACACACATAGAGAAGATCACTATTGAAATCCTTAATTTTGAGCTCCAAACAAGCTAACTATTTCCGGGTATATTGTACTAGTAATCTTGAATTAAGTCATTGAAGTAAGTTAAAATATAATTAGGTTTGGTCATACTTAAAGTAGGTAATTAGTTAATGTGTCTGTGCTGTTTCCAATTTATGTTTAATTTGATTAATTGATGGTTTTATATTCTGATCTATTCTCTTCTATCCAGTTCTAATTTAATCTGTTATTCAGTTATATTCTATTCTAAAAGAATGATTAAAGTCAACAGACTTAGTGATAAAGAAATATATCTGTGTTTATGTGGGCAATTGTAATTCAAATATAGATATTAGGAAATGAAAATGATGCAATGTTTATATTGTTGACTGTAAGGACAGCGTCTGTTTGCAGTTATGTGAAGGGGGTTGGGCTATTAAGCCAAACCCCTATTTTTCAAATACCAGCTTAGCAGTCCTGTGATTGGAGGAAATAATGTGATGATGTCATCAACTCCGAGACACTGGGCCTTGGCTATAAGATGGGGGTGATGGGGGGAAAGGGGGACTCTGAAACAACCAACCCACAGGACAGACCTCTCCACCATCTCACCCATCTACAGCAGGCAACAAGGACAAAGGACTTTTTGGAGGGAAAACCAACTCTTTGTTATCAAACAACAGAGACCATCAACAATTTATAAACTATCATTCTTTAATCTGTTCTTAGATAGGGCGAGCGGCATAGTGCTCTGGTACCTTGAATCTTTTATAGTTTTCTTATTGTAATTTGTATACACTCTTAAACTTTGATTAAACAACTGTTATACTACTTTCCTCCTAAATTCCTTCTGCCTGCACTGCTCAGTTTGAAGAGAAGTGATTCCCAGAGCTTTAAAGGTATTGAATCACAACGCAGAGTACCAGCAACCCGGTTCTGGCAGAGCAGAACCGAAATAGCTTGGGAAATCCACTTCATTTTGGTGCCGTACTTCAGTGAATCAGAGCGCTCGTTTTGTCACCACAACAAAAGAAATTTTTTTTTCTTCTCACTTTTTTCACGCCGGTCAAACGAGGGGATCAACTGATCGATCGATCGTCTTCAAGTGACTGGAAAAGTTACTAAGAGGTGAGTGTGATGATGTATGGGTGCTCTATTCGAACCACGGAGGGGGTTGCTAAGAATTTAACCTCATGTAAGCATGATGTAAGGGAAAATTGAATTGAATGTTCTGGCTGGGGAGGGCGGCTCTGTAAACACCGTGCGTCGTATTTTCTGAAGTAGAATTTTAGCACAACTAACGGAGCGCCGCTGCCAGTCGGAACAGGAACATGTCTAGGTTCGTGCTCAGAGTTAAACCAAGGTAAACAGGTGTGCGTTGTATGTCTTAGAAGTAGAGGCTAAAGCACGCCGTGCGTCGTATTTTCTAAAGTAGAGATTTAGCACAAGTAGGTCTGGTTTAGCCTTGGGCACGGGCGGGCGTGTTGAAATTAGACTGCGTTAGGCGGTAACAAAAAATAGTACTTACGCGCCGCTGTGCGGCGTTCGAGAGACGGTAATGTGTGTGAATGCTGATTTTGTATTTTTTATTTGTGTTAGGAAGCGTGTATGAATGTATAGTTGGCGAATGTTTATGGTTAGGAGTGATTGGTGGGATGTGTGAGAGTATAGTTGTGTTATTATGTAATTTAAGTCACCGATTGGCCGTGGGGGAATGTAATGGTAACGCCGGTTTTCCGAGGCCCGTGGAACGCAGCGGCAGTTAGCTGTTGTATTAGCCTCTGAGGCACCGGAGGATACGGAGGGAAAAGTAGACGTAATTCAAATGTATAAGGTCGATCGATAGTGTCTTGAGATTACGGGGATGTGTAAGGCACTTACATTTTTTCATATTCGTGGCGGATAAAATAGATGTGTAATGTTTAAGGTGATTGGGATTATCTAGACCCGACCCGGAAGTCGTTCTAAGCTCGCCGGTGAAGACGACGGAGGGGTCAAACTAGTGTTTTGCTATTATGTTTTTATATTTCTATTTAAATCACTACACTGGCGTTTTGAGGGAAATAGGATTCTGTTGTGGGGTATGTGGTGCTATATTAACATTGCAAGAAGACGGCCCGCGCGGCGAAACGGATCGTTGGGGAACGTTTTTATGGGATCATGGGAGAAGCTAAGCTAATGCTACCTAGCCGCGCTAATGGCTGAAGCGGTCGCCGGTTGTGACGTCATAAGGGTGCGCGGTCTGACGGCCTACGCGCGCTAGGTTGAAGCTAACGAAGCTAATATGCTAAGCTAACTGTGCTGACGTCATGGCATGACGGGGCTCTCGGGATGTCTCGCGATGGGACGGCCATCTTGGTAGGGGCACCGAGCGTCCATTTTGGTAGGGGCGCCGAGCGTCCATCTTGGTAGGGGCGGCGAGCGTCCATTGTTAAGGGGAAGGTGGAGTTTATTTAGGAATACAGCAGGGGGCAGAAGTGGACAGGATGAATATGTTTGGATTCTGCTCACGGAACGTTTTCATTGTACACTTTCTCTCCCCCTCTCTCTCTCCCCCTCTCTCTCTCTCTCTCTCTCTCTTTCTCTCTCTTTCTCTCTCTCTCTCTTTCTCTTTCTCTCTCTCTCTCTCCCTCTCACCTCCCCTCCCTCTCTCTCTCTTTCTCTTTCTCTTTCACCCCCCCTCTCTTTCTTTCCCTCTCACCTCTCCTCCCTCCCTCTCCCTTTCCGCCTCTCTCCCTCTCCCTCTCGCCTCCCCTCCCTCTCTCTCTCTTTCTCTTTCACCCCCCCTCTCTCTCTCTCCCTCTCACCTCCCCCCTCTTTCCCTCTCCCTCCCTCTCTCTCTCTCTCTCTTCCCCCCCCCCCCTCCCTCCCTCCTCCCTCCCTCTCCCTTTCGCCTGTTTCCCTTTCACCTTCCCCCTCTCTCTCCCTCTCCCTCTCACCTCCCCCCCTCTTTCCCTCTCCCTCCCTCTCTCTCTCTCTCTCTTACCCCCCCCCCCTCTCGCTCACTCCCCTCATTCCCACACCGCCTCTCTTCCATATATTTCGGCCCCCCCAAAACGCTTTCTCTTTCTCTCCTAGTTTAGGGCCTGTATATAGAGTTTTTTTTTATGGGTTTCAAACGCGGTGTGGTGCTAGGAATATTGTTTATTGCTGTTTATTGCTGTTTACTGTAGGGTTTCAAAGGCGGTAGGTTGAGTTTGGGACTTATTATGCGTATGTTGTTGTTCCATATTCAGTTTTATTGTTATTTTTAGGGAATTTCTAGTGCTGGCAGTGGTATTGGCTGGCGTTGGCGCTACGCTTTGTTCGACAAGGCGCTCGTACTTCTTTCCTTACATTTGGACGGGCTCCGTGTCAGTTCATGTTGGTGGGCCGTAAGTCGGAGCATAATTACTCTACTCGGCTGCGCCTGCGATGGGGGTGTGGGTAGACAGTTCGTCGTGGCTCACTGTCTGCCTCCACGCTTTGTGCGCTGTGTGCGACTCGTCGGTGCTCGTTGTCACACTGCGCACATTTTTCATTTTACCAGGGGTACGGGGACTGCTAAACGTCGTGGCGGGGGTGGGCTCGCTGTCTGCCACCGCGCTTTAACGGGGGTGCGCTATGCGTGCACTCGTCGAAGGCTCGCTGCCACACTACGCGCGTCGAATTATATTGTATGTGGGTATTTGGGTGACTGGTTAGGGTGGTGTCAGGGGTGCTGTATGTGTGTGGCGGTGGTTGTGAGTGGAATGATCTTTGATTATCCTTGAGTAGGGGGCCCGGGGTTTCGCGTTCCAGGTTGCAAACTGGGGGTGATGCCGTGGGCCACAGGGCGAGTTGGCCAGTGGAATGTCATTGGTCGGCAGGATTTTCAATGTGGGGATGGTGTCGCCGCCTGTGGTTATGAACGGGTTGTGTGACACTGTTCTAAATGCACAGGGACTTCAGTGACATAAGGCACTGGAAATTGATTTCTGTTCCCGTGAGAAGCGCGTTATTTTAACACCTAAAGGGTTAGGTGTTACGGGGGATATATAGTAACTGTGTGAGAGGTTATGAATGGAAAATATGTGTGTTACTGATATGTATAATGTAATATGAGCGAAATACATACTAGGCTTTCACGGACAGAAATAAATATAGTTACACATACACATAGTCATTTGGAAATAACGATTAGAGTAAAAGTGAGATAATTTTTTCACCTAAATTACCGTGTCCAATAAAGATGTTTAGAAATGATAGGCTGTAAATAACAATTTCTGATTGACTACAGAAGGAGGAGGCTGGTGCAAAATGAGTTCCCCGGAGTGGTATTAAGGAGGATCACAACAGGATTGAGAGTCTGGGTTTCCAATGGAGACAACTGGAAAAAGATTAAGGCTGTGTCATTGATAAATCAAAAACGAAAATTGCACAAATGCTCTCAAGTGATCTTAGTATAGGAGATGCCCGACATTCCATGCTTAAAGATAAATGATGGATTGTGAATGGGAAATGTCACTGATAATTAAGTGTATTTTTTGCTTCTCTCTTCACAGCTGCTCCAGGACGGATGGCCAGCGCTGACAATTCCGAACCCCAACAGGGAAATCAAAGAGACTGTTGACAGTCAGGGGGTATAGTATCACAAGACCGAGATTATCAATTCCTGTTTACACCAATATAGAAGTGTGAGTGAAATTAACTCAAGTTTGGTAAAAATAGTTTGAATACAGAGAAACTTGCTTTCCAAACGGTGACGTTACGAGTGTTTGGAGAAAGGTGAGAATGGAAAATACACAGATAGGAGCAACCGGAGGGTTAGATGCACTGACCATAGAAAGGGTAGACAATCTGTCTATTTCAACGACTGGAGATGTCACAATAAAAGTGACGAAAAGATGGCCAAAGATATTCAGGCCATTACAGAACCTTGTAGTTAAAGGAGGCCGGTATAGAATGCGTACCCAAATCAAGATAATGCCGATAACCTCTGCAGACATTACATTGACCAAATTGGACGTTAACTTGATTGACTGGAATTTGCTCGACTCCCCTCTAGTGTCCAGTGAGACGGAGGGACTGGAAATAATGTCTTTTACTCCGCCACAGGGAGTCGTTGCAGCAAGCGACCCAGAGACAGCTGTATTACCCGAGTCAATCCACGCTGAAGTGTCCGTTGCAGATGACTGCCAGTTAAAGACGTGCCTCCCTCTCGAACAACAGCTAGCCGAGGCTAGACGGGTAGTGGACTATCTCCAAGGCCTAATCCAGTCCACACAGCCCGGAGGGGAGACAGGTTCCAATCGCCTCTCTCCCTCTCCCTCTGGAGAACCAGATGGCCAGAGACGGGCCCAGTTGGGGCCACAAGGGGGTCCCGTGCCGGAACAACAACAAACCCCAATAAGACCACCCACGAGGTGGCAACCATGAGGAAAAGGTGGAGGCAGAGGCAGGAATCCGAATGGCTACCGTGTGCGGCAGGTGCATTGTTGGACGTGTGGGACCCTCGGACACATTTCTCGGGACTGTGCAGAGCGGGACCATCTATCCACAACAGGGCGTTTGTACAGAAACAGGTGGCGGGCCCCTCCCAACCGCGGGCCCCTCTCAAGGAACTGTGGCTGGACCAAATAGGTACGTGGCTTTCTCCTCCGAACAGGCTCCAGGGAACCATGGCGATGATGGCATACCACCAGGACATGTTCTGGGCCCGATGACCCCAGGGTCATCCGGTCACAGGTGGCTGACCCACCGGGTCTCACAACCCGGGGGAGACCGCCAGAGTTGTTGGATCTGTGGAGTGAACGGTCATTTTCAAAGGTCATGTCTGCAGAGGCCACCGGCAGAATAAAATATATGCAACTGACTAGGGTAGAGGTGGGATATATTGAATGATAAAATATGCTCCTAATTAGATTAGAGTAAAATTAAAAAATAAAAATAGATAGAGGTGTTAGGTGATTAGATTATGAATGAAAGTTACTAAAAACGGATGTATGGGTGACTGAAAAATGCATGAACTAATCAGACTAACAAGAGGATCAAATTATGTTAAACAGTTAATCGATATTAGACAGTGTGATGATGTGACACTGCGGCAGCTAGTGATCAGTAAATTATCCATGCTTGGTCAACATTCGGATTGATCAAGGGGTGGACTGCATGATTAGGAAATTAAAATGACTCATAGTTGTTCCTAGTAGTTTATAGTATTGATAGAAAAGTGTTAACAGTTATGAACAATAGGATAGGGGTTTATTTACTTTTATTTTTACTTCTCTTTTCTAGTGTGTGACGAGCAATTCCTGACTTTGGCCGGGAGCGTACATTTTGTTTATTCATCTGATTTCCCTTTTTTGTTTCTTGGTTAAAAATGAGCTCAGAAGAAAAAAGAATAAGCTCACAAGTTTGGTTTATTTTTTCATTTATTGGTTTGGCAGCGTTTTCTTTGTGTTTTGTTTTCTGTTTTCTTTCTTTCTGTGTGTTTTTTTCTTAGGGTACCTGGCAAGCTGGGAGTGATCTCGACACATCAGGACGGGGTAGTATATGTCTGTAAAATGGACTGGGAACAAAGTGAAGGAACATGAGCTAGTTATGGATTTTTGTTCTCCGCCCATTGAATACCCAGTTTTAGCGGCTGGGGGTGTGTCGTGATTGGTAAAAGTGTTGGGAAGCATGATTCTCTGTACATTAATGAAGCTCAATAGGTTTGGTCGCTATTGGCCAAATTAGTCTTGTGTAGGGTGTGAACATGTGCAATTGATAATTGGCTTGTGGTGTGGAAGAGATGTGTTTAAGGCGGACTGTGATTTGTTGCCATACACACAGGAGTACTGGGAGAGTGGAGGTGTCAGTGCTGACCGTCCGGTCCGGGTGCGGCTGTCCAGAGGACGACGGTAACGATGTTTGAATGTGTATTCCACATCGAGAGGTGGAGGAGTATACTGTTTTGACAGCATAATATAATGAGAGCCATGTGAATTTTTCAGAATTTTGAAAATTAATGATCTAAAAACCATGAAATATATAGATAAATGATTTGGAAAAGAAAGTTGTCAAAGCTCAGACCAGTAAAGAGAGTCTGAGGGAGGAAAATTATGGAAATTATGGATTCTCAATCAATTGTTGTGGTAGAAGTGATCCCCACTGTCCCCCGAAGCGATATATATTCACTGCAGGATACGGATGGGAGATTGGGGAGACAACAGTCATCCAGGACACTGGCTAGTGTCTACCCAGCGGTTCCATGGGGAACCACAACACTGCGGAGAACCAGGAGACGCCTACCTCTCGGGCCGGGAGAGTCTTGGCCAACGCAGTGACCGAGTCTTGAGGCTTCAGAGGGAAACGACAGACAACTAACGAGGAGACAGGCGGCTAGGCCTCAGCAACAACTCCGGCTGTCAACAGAAGCAAGGCCTCAACCATTGACCAGGGGGTCAACCAGTGAAAGGGTCGAGCAGCCAGCAACGACCTCCCCACCGCTGTGACAGCAATAGAAGATACAGCAGGGGGCTCTACCCCCTAATAGAGGTCAACACGATGACAGCAATAGAAGATACAGCAGGGGGCTCTACCCCCTAATAGAGGTCAACACGATGACAGCAATAGAAGATACAGCAGGGGGCTCTACCCCCTAATAGAGGTCAACACGATGACAGCAATAGAAGATACAGCAGGGGGCTCTACCCCCTAATAGAGGTCAACACGAGTCAAGATGTTCTTGACAGAAGATGGGGTGTAATAGAAAGGCAATTTGCTTTCTAAATTCCACCTCCCAGAAAGTGGAATTGCACCCAGCAGTGGTGATACTGCATCAGCTCTGAGCAACAAAGAGGAGGCCGGGTCAAATCTAGAAAACATAGACCCCCCCTCCTCAAATGCTCCAAGCCAGAATTTGACAACTCACAGTTGAGACCAATGGAAATTGATCTTGGTACGAGAACAAGTTGTTACACGATCACAAACTGAAATGGCTAATTTGAATTTTAGGATCTGAGTGTGGCAAATCAGATATATATTTTATCCTAATAAAATGTCTTAAGTGTTATCTAGATAGTAGTGTGTAGAGATTGATATCTATGTTTGACATATTAAGGATAGGTAAACTATCCAAGTGGGGAACTGTGGTAAATTCCAACATAGATCTCATGATTAACTAATGTGTAGAAATACTTGGCCCTCAAAACAATAATTCATAGATTGTGTGTGTGTTTACATAGACTGATTGCCATTGTGGCCACACAGGTCGATTTACACATGAAGTGAGTGGTCAAATGATTCTATCTACGACAGGAACCCAAGGGCCGTCTGCCATGGCCTGGGACAATGGGCTCTGTAAGATCAAAACAAAGACCAAAAGGTCACATAAACATGTTATCTCGCTGGAGTTTCCTGTCACACACACACATTCAGACACACACACACACACACAGACACACACATAGACTCACACACACACACATTCACACACACACACACACACACACACACACACACACACACACACAGACACACACACACACACACACACACACACACACACACATAGACTCACACACACACACATTCAGACACACACACACAGACACACACACACACACACACACATAGACTCACACACACACACACACACTCACACACACATTTTCACACACACACACACACACACATAGTCACACACACACACACACACTCTCACACACACACACACACACACATAGAGAAGATCACTATTGAAATCCTTAATTTTGAGCTCCAAACAAGCTAACTATTTCCGGGTATATTGTACTAGTAATCTTGAATTAAGTCATTGAAGTAAGTTAAAATATAATTAGGTTTGGTCATACTTAAAGTAGGTAATTAGTTAATGTGTCTGTGCTGTTTCCAATTTATGTTTAATTTGATTAATTGATGGTTTTATATTCTGATCTATTCTCTTCTATCCAGTTCTAATTTAATCTGTTATTCAGTTATATTCTATTCTAAAAGAATGATTAAAGTCAACAGACTTAGTGATAAAGAAATATATCTGTGTTTATGTGGGCAATTGTAATTCAAATATAGATATTAGGAAATGAAAATGATGCAATGTTTATATTGTTGACTGTAAGGACAGCGTCTGTTTGCAGTTATGTGAAGGGGGTTGGGCTATTAAGCCAAACCCCTATTTTTCAAATACCAGCTTAGCAGTCCTGTGATTGGAGGAAATAATGTGATGATGTCATCAACTCCGAGACACTGGGCCTTGGCTATAAGATGGGGGTGATGGGGGGAAAGGGGGACTCTGAAACAACCAACCCACAGGACAAGACCTCTCCACCATCTCACCCATCTACAGCAGGCAACAAGGACAAAGGACTTTTTGGAGGGAAAACCAACTCTTTGTTATCAAACAACAGAGACCATCAACAATTTATCAACTATCATTCTTTAATCTGTTCTTAGATAGGGCGAGCGGCATAGTGCTCTGGTACCTTGAATCTTTTATAGTTTTCTTATTGTAATTTGTATACACTCTTAAACTTTGATTAAACAACTGTTATACTACTTTCCTCCTAAATTCCTTCTGCCTGCACTGCTCAGTTTGAAGAGAAGTGATTCCCAGAGCTTTAAAGGTATTGAATCACAACGCAGAGTACCAGCAACCCGGTTCTGGCAGAGCAGAACCGAAATAGCTTAGGAAATCCACTTCAACCACAACCGTAGATGAGAGGAATTACACAATAGGGGTGTTTATTGACTTAAAAAAAGCATTTGATACGATTGATCATCACATTTTAATTTCTAAATTACAAACATACAGTGTGAGAGGGTTGGCGATGAACTGGTTAAGTGGCTATCTTGAAAATAGACAACAATATGTACAACTCTCTGGTTACACATCTGAATGTATGAATATTTAATGTGTTGTCCCTCAAGGTTCGGTCCTGGGGCCCATACTTTTTATTTTATATATATTAATGATATATGTGAAGTGTCAAACATATTGCAATTTGTTTTATTTGCTGTCGATACACATTTCTTCAGTTCAGGAAAATACCTTAAAAAATTTGCAGATGACATTGTAAATGAAATGTGTAAATTTACGATATGGTTTAATAACAATAAGCTATCCCTAAATTTGGAAAAACGAAATGTATGATATTTACTAATCGAAAGAAGGACAATGTTGCATTATGTATTGACGAAGTTAATATTGTAAGAGTATCTGAGTTAAAAAATGCTGGGTGTTATGTTGGATGAGAAAATGACATGGAAACCTCATATAATGTACATAAAAAATAAGGTAGCCATGAGTGTTTTGTTTTGAACAAAGCAAAGAATGTGCTTGATTATAATTCTATGCAAATATTATATTGTTCACTCATCCTACCATATTTGAGTTACTGTGGGGTAACCCGTATGAAAGCAACATAAAGCCATTATTTATATTACAAAAGAGAGCAGTAAGAATAGTTCACAATGTAGATTCAAGAGAACATACCAACGAATTATTTATTAAATCCAAACTATTGAAACTTAAAGAGTTAACTGTAATACAGACTTTATTAGTTTTGTTTAGAGTAAAATGCAGAGTATTACAAGCAAATATACAGAGGTCATTTGTTCCCTAAACTTTCACACCCCCTTGCAGCGTTTTGACACCTATAACAGGGCCCCTACACACATACCCCCTCGAACAGAGAGACAGATCCTCAAAAAGACAGATATTTTCAGCACTTTATATTTTCAGCCCAAGTCTAAGCTATCATATATAGTGTAATATATGTGTAATAATTAATGTGAATAATACAAAAACATTGGGGGTAAAAAAGAGGAAGAAATTAATGAACTGCAGGATGTTGGTATGGGGGAGATGGTCAGGCCATAAATATAAAATATAACACCACGTTATGCAATGATGCAGGGACATTAGCCCCTCTCATTCTTTAAATGTCCTTAATTTGGAACTTTAAAATCAGCTAGTTTCAAAGTTTTTTATTTTGAATAAGGCCTTTTCCCCACACTCTGTGCTATTTCAGGGTACTGTGACATTAAATGGGGGTTAGATGTGCATGTTGGTAAGGGGAAGTTGACCTAAAGATGCAGGCTTACCCTTGCTACAGTGTATGGACATGCAGGCCTTGAGGTGATCTATATCCAAAATAAGTCTTAATTAAAGATGGTTGAAATACCCTATTGAAACAGTTAGAACAGCATGGACAGACATATATTTTCTGGACTGTTTTCACAAACATTGCTGTATTTGTAATCTGGTATGTCTTAAATGTCTGGATGTAACATTAAGAATTAGAATTAGAGAATGGGTGACTCTGATGTAAACAAGACTAGAATCTTTCTATGGCATGTAACCTTTTCATTTTAGTTTTAGTTTTACGATATAAGAAAATAAGAATCACCACTGTGTCCCAAACTGTAAAATAGTTGGTATTACAACATTTACATTTAGTCAATTAGTTGACGTTTTTATCCATATTATAATTATAATACATCTCTGTCAGCGGTGTAAAAATATTCATCAAAGTGTAGGTTAGTTTATTAGGACATATGCATGTTTATGGGGAAATCTTTTAAAATATGTGTGAAAACAAGTGAACATTGTGTGAACTAAAAATATGCTATGAGTAAAATGTTGTACAATACTTGTACATGTACATGTTACAAAGATATAAACCATTTGAATGATGACTGTAAATGTGTGTTGAGTTTGCATGTCCCCTAATCTTCACGCCCCCCATGCTGTGTTTTAGGACCTAAGAGAGGGCCCTGTTCGCACCCCCGAACAGAGACACACACCTCACAGACCCAGATCTTTTCTGTACTTTATATTTTTAGCCCTACTCTTTAAGCTATCATATATAGTGTAATATATGTGTAATAATTAATGTGAATAATACAAAACACTGTAATGCAACCTTTTTAAAGAATCTATTTTAAATAAAAACACTTCACAGGACCGTATTAAGGATAATATTCAAACCCTAGACCCTTGCATGCTAATGTAATGGTGCACTTTGGCACCCAAAGAGCATTAAAGGGATACATTTGTAATTTTCTTTTTGCTTAAACACAAGTGTATAAAGATTATGTCTTTATCCAAGAAACTAAAATATAGACATACATACATACATACATACATACATACATACATACATACATACATACATACATACATACATACATACATACATACATACATACATACATACATACATACATACATACATACTTATTGTGGTTACAAGTTATCACTATTTTTTTTTAGATTCAAAAGCATTTTCTTTTATTTAGACTTTTGCTTAAACACATTAGACACATTACACATTACATTTGTAATTTGGAATACAGAAATTGTATTTTACATTTGGCATTTGGCATTAAGAAAACACACACAGACACATACACCCACCTTGGGGGCTGTTTTTTCTACAGAAACGGGAAGTCGCAGAGTCGTAAATCTGCTTTTGGCAGATGGTTTTGAGTCATCTCATTGGCCCTAGTCATTCTCCCGCCTCCTATGACATCTACGGGGGGTTGTCACTATCAGAATTTTCAGAGAACCTGCAGCGTTTCATTTCAGTCTACTGAGAGACATTTGAGAGAGGAGACAGCCTACAATGTGGAGACACAGAGCAGGGGAGAATTCTTTCTACACACCAACAGCAAACAGACAGAGAGAGGGTATTTCTTAAGATACAAACATCACTTGGAAGAAAATGCATTTTCTTAAGAAATACACACTCACCATTTGAAATAAATGCACTTTCTGAAGAATAATAGATTCATACACAAAATGTATTTTACATTTGGCTTTTGGCATTAAGAAAACACACACAGATTTGAAATAAATGCAATTTCTGAAGAAAACACACATTGTATTTTACATTTAGCATTTGGAATACACAAAATGTATTTTATTCTGAAGATATACATATATTCTTAATTGTGTAACTTAAACCACACACATTTATTCTTAAGATTGTTGTGAAACTATATTCTGAAGATACACATAAAACATATTGTGAAGATATTGTATTTTTCTGAAAAACCTTGGAAATATATATCGTGAAGATACACATAAAACATATTGTGAAGATATATTCTTAAGACTTTTGGAATACAGAAATACATATTCTGAAAACCTTGGAATACACACAATCTGAAAATAAAATAAACTTTTGAATCTAAAAAAAAAAAATTGAATCTTTTACTTTGAAGGACTTTTTTTTTTTTTTTTTTTTATCTGAAAACTCCTCCCCTTCCGTAACCAGATGGCCCTCCCCTTCCGAAACCGGATGTCCCTCCCTCAAAACCGGATGTCCCGCCTCCTTACATCCTCGACCAATCAGAGAAGCCCTAGGGGGTCATAAATCATCTCAAAAAGGGGGTGTGGCTACAATCCATCAAACTTTGATATATGCCCTTATAAGGTATGACATACCCCTAAGTTCCGGCCCCTTAAACCAAAACGGGGTGTGGCTACAATCAATCAAACTAAAAGGGGCAGATGGTGGAGGTAAACGGTACGCGTAAAGCCTTTCTACAACGCATCAGCGTTTCCGGGTTCCCGTTTTGCACACCCCCCTTGCTATGAGCGTAAAGGTGGACGCTAAATCGAACAGCTGTTTCCCCCTCGCTATGAAAAGTTCACGCCCCCCTCGCTATGAGTGTAACAGGAGGCTGAAATCGAACAGCTGTTTCCGCGTGCCTTTATGTGCAATGCTGCTCTTAGGACTGACTGAGAAAGTAAACATTACAGTTCTACTTTATAAAATGCTAATTGTAAATATGTTTAAGTCCACTCCACATTCCAGTTCTACTTTTGTTTTTATGTGAAAAGGGATGCTGCACTTAGGACTGACTGAGAAAGTAAACATTACAGTTCTACTTTATAAAATGCTAATTGTAAATATGTTTAAGTCCACTCCACATTCCAGTTCTACTTTTGTTTTGATGTGAAAAGGGATGCTGCACTTAGGACTGACTGAGAAAGTAAACATTACAGTTCTACTTTATAAAATGCTAATTGTAAATTGTAATTGACGCATATTGGTCAGGAAATGGCGAAACGCTAACGTTATAAAATACCCTGACATTGGGTAGAAATGTAGCGGGTTAGGGTGACCTATTGACGGGTCTGGTAGAGATATGTGGGGGGGGCTGCATCGCCCTGACGCTGCCCGCCTCGAGGTGCACACAAGCGGCCGCGCGTCTCACATCACCAGCCCCACCTGAACGAATCTATCCCCCCCAAATCGGCAGCCCCTCTCGGCTAGAGACATTCGCCCTATATTGTGCCATTATTATATATTGTATATAATATATTTTAGGCAGTTTTGTGGCATGAATTGCATTTCGCTGTAGACCACAGCAGCGCGTGATAGAAATATAGATTTCTATCACCAGCTGCTGCCATCTACAGCGAAATGCTATTTCGCGTTTCACGTTAGCATTTCCTGACCAATATGCATCAATTTTTCTTCTTCTAATGAGCACATAATGTGAGTATAATGTGCAGCTGGTTGAAACGCTGGGATATTATGTATAAAATGTAGAAATTAATATGAACGGCCTCCCGCGGAAAGCTGTTCCTCCCACGGAAAGCTGTTCCTGGAGGCAGTACTGTGATACGCATTTGCAGCTCATAGCGACACTCATAGAGAGGGGGGCGTGAACTTTTCATAGCGTGGGGGAAACAGCTGTTCGATTTAGCGTCCGCCTTTACGCTCATAGCGAGGGGGGCGTACTAGCGCAGGTCAGCGGCCAATCAGAGTGCAAAACGGGAACCCGGAAACACTGATGCGTTGTAGAAAGGCTTTACGCAAACGGTACCCTATACCCCCCCCCCCTCCCAGTGAGCTGTGGTGTTCCACAAGGAAGCATACTAGGACCTCTACTGTTCCTAATTTATGCAAATGACATGTCGTCAGCTTGTGACTGCAACTTGTTCCTGTTTGTGGACGACTCAGCCCTGCTGGTCTCTGACAAGAACAAGTTACAGGTTGAAAAAACCCTCAGCTTGGAACTAGGCAAAATCTGCATATGGCTCGGTGATAACATGGGCAAAACAGAGTCCATTCTCTTCGGTTCAAATAACAAACTCAGCAAGACCGACAGCTTCTCAGTTACAGTGGGTGACAATATTGTCACAAGGAAAGATGAAATTACCTACCTGGGTTCCATCCTAGAGGCTAATCTTTCCTGTGACAAAATGGCATCCAATGTAATAAAAAAAGTCAACCAACGAACTCGATTCTTGTACCGGATCTCCTCTCTGGTAAACAAGAATACCCTGAAGACTCTGGCAGGAGCACTTGTCACCTGACCCCCACGGAAAGTATCCAGGTCTAAGGCTAAGGTGTGCACATGCACGGATACTCTTCCCAAAGGGGTCAGCCAACCTACCACCATGAATTTACCCAGGACCACAAACAGACACGGGAGAATGCGCCGAGAAACAGTAAGAAAGCTTTTATTGTAGGAAAAATAGATATTTAATACAAGGGTTATACTTCTATATAAATAATTGGTAGTTAGCCTATTTAAAAGACCCACGCCTCCTAGGCCTAGGGTAGTTAAAAGGAGGAAGCGCTCAATGCCCTGTAAACCCACCCCCATACTGTTGCTCCCACCCACGCTACCTATCCCCGCCCCTGAGGCACTACACGCGTGAAGAAAAAGGGTTTGCCCTGCACACGGGTCTATGACTATCAAACATTAGCCTAGAATCACACCACATCACACGGTTCACTGCAGACAGCCTAATATAGGTATCGATATCACACCATCCCTCGGGGAGCCACGGCAAATGGTTATAGGGAATATAGGTAGGTAAATACACACTAAGTGTCACACAGCAACTAAGGGGGCTGGGATAAAATAGCGGGGGCTGCTCACCGCTAGGGGTAGGGCCTAGGCCTAGAATACTCCTCTCATATCCTAACCTAGGTTTGGGCAGTGGAAGCGCTGAGTTGACAAACACTACAAACAAAAGGTTTAAGTATGACCGGGGCCCGAAGGTGAGGACCGGAAGGACGCCACCCCCTTCCCTCCCGTAGCCCCTCCCGCCTTCGGGCTAAAACTGTTCTGTCCGTACTGGGGTGTTTTAGGCACTCCAAGCACCAGGCGTACAATAATGTCCTCCCGCCAGTAATGGAGGGCACAGTCAGTAATATCAAGGTCCCCCCGTTCTCGGGTTCGTCACTGTAACTGAGGGGTACAATTCCCTGACTGTATGGTTAGATATGATACTTACTACCACTACCTCTTGTACTTTAGACTCTGGCCACCCAGTACTAGGTATGAATATGTTGAACACTCCCACCTGATAAACGGATCCAACACAAATGTACCAAATCGAAAGTTTGAGTTTTAATACATAGCAAAAGGTATGTACAACGATCACTTAATTACATTTATGATTTGAAATAGTATGCACTTTTATGGCAAATGAGTATTCGTAGGTAGATCAATATCGAATGTCCAATCTCTGATTGCACAGGAAGCAAATATACAACCTGGAATATTTAGGGAACAATAGCGATGATACTTGAATGATTATATAGCTGGATACACTAGGGGAAGGTTCCGACTGCTTGTAGGACAGCTGGAGGGGGGGGGGGGGTTAGAGAGTCACTGGCTGGATCCCGTCTGGCCGAGGGTATCTTGGGAGAGTCCACAGTTGTGCGACACGGTGCCCAACGATCCTCGATCCACAGATGAATGCAGTTGGACCCTCTGTGGCCGGCGTCCTCCGGTCCACGACAGAGAGTGTTGGCCTTTATCCATAGAATAATCAAAGTACTCAAAGCATAATCCAAGCCGGGGAAGGCTAGCCGTCGTCGGTAGAATAATCCAATATACAGGTCCACTCGCTCTTTGGCCTGGAGCTCCTCGGGTGCAGCTTCACGTGGGGTCAACCACCCTGGATAAGCGTCCAGCTGATGCCCGAAACGATGGGGGTGCTGATTACTATAGAACTCTTACCGCACGAGGCACTATATATGAATAGACTATTATTAGCTTAATAGAATACGTCCAACTCGACGATATAGTGCCAAATATGACTATTCAAATATTAATATACACGATGTCTCAATGCCGATACTGGGCCGAATTGGCCTTACTGCCCACACGTGGTTCGCGGGGAGGCTTTTGCGTCTGTCACTCTGTTGGAGGGTAAGGAACTGGACTAAAAGGGAAGTTCTACTTTAATAGCGCAGTATATATACGCACTATGAACAAATAGTACCATTAGTGGTGCGGTAGACATATTCCTACGCGGAACTAGGACTTGTCCATACATGTTGAGCGGTACGATTGAACTTGGTCTGAGGGGTATGGCGACCTGGCACCAAGGTCTCGTCCAATGGTAGAATGGAGACTATTATGGGATGTTCAGTAGACTAGAAGGGATATTCAATGCATATTGTACAAGGAATATACAAGGGATATCAGGGAATATACAAATACAATTAAATATATATATATAAATAAATATATATATTCGGTTTAATCTGATCCTTCAGAACAGCCGCCCCCTAATTGGTCCCAACCTAATTAGTTAAGCAGAGACAGATTAACCGCACTGTCTACCACTCAAGGGTTCGCTGTAAGGATCAGTCAACTCACAAAGTCATAGGGTCATGGTCATCATCGATTGTGTCTGGGAGTCGGGGCAGTTCTATGAGCCTCGCCACAGGACGGGTGTAAGTGCGCCCTTGGACGAGTACTTCAGCTGCTCGGACCTTGCCATCGGCACCGGTGATCACTTTGCTTACGCGGCCAGCCGGCCACATAGCTCTGGGTAGTGACTGGTCAATAATCATGACGACTGTTCCTTCCGTCAAATTGTCTCTCTCTTTTACCCACTTCTGGCGGGTCTGTAGAGACGGTAGGTAGTGCAGTAGGAAACTGCTCCAAAACTTGTCGGCTAATACTTGGCTGTACCTCCACATTCGTCGGCCGTTCGCTTCTTCAGGCCGGTACATTGTCTGGGGTAACGCGGGATCTAGCCGCCCCATCAGGAGGGTGTTGGGGGTGACTGGGTCGACATCTGCTACATCACTGGAGACGTAACCGAGGGGCTTTGAGTTCAATACTCCCTCAATCTCTGTGAGGACTGTCATTAGGACTTCTTCCGCCACAGTCTGGGCCCCAAGTACTGCGTACAGGGCTGTCTTTATAGAACGTACTTCTCGTTCCCAAGTTCCACCGAAGTGGGGTGCGTTTGGGGGGTTGAATTGGAAGTCAATCTGGGCTGGAGCGAGGTGGGTCTTAAGTTCTGGGCCCATAGCTTGGAAGCTCTCCCTCAACTCTCTTTCTCCGCCTTTGAAGTTTGTCCCGTGATCGGACAATAATGTAGACGGTTTTCCTTTCCGTGATGTGAATCTTCGGAAGGCCATAAGGAATGAGTCTGTGCTCATGGTCGGAAGGAGCTCGATATGTATCGCTCTGGTGGTCATGCATTTGAATACAATACCCCACCGCTTCTCGGTGCCTCTTCCTTTCTTTATGTGCAGCGGGCCGAAACAGTCCATGCCTGTTGAGTGGAATGGCTTGTCGCCGAGTCGGAGGCGACATGGAGGTAGGTCAGCCATCCGTGGTATGCTGGGCTGCGCGCGCCACTTTCGGCAGTCTAGACAGGTTCGCTGGAAGCGTCGCACCGCCTCTCTTCCTTGAAGTATCCAGTAACGACGTCTGATCTCTGCGAAGACTCTCTCTGCTCCTGCGTGGTGTACATCCTCGTCGTATTTCTTTATAATCAGCTCTGTGACCTTGTGTCGGCTGTTCAATACGATCGGGTACTTAATGTCATCCGGTAAATTGGGGGCTCTCCGCAGACGACCACCCACTCTGATGAGGGTATGTGTGTCACTCTCGGGGGCCAGATGAATCAATCTGCTGTCTGATGGGACGGGCTTTCTTCCCTGTAGACAGTCTAGTTCATCGGGGAACGAGTCTCTCTGGGCTCGTTGCAGTAGAAGCAGTTCTGCTTCCTCGTAGTCAGCTGCTGACATATCAGCGGGGGACTGAATCTCTGGGTGGTGCCGCAGGAATGTCCGTTGCTGCGCACTCTCTATGGTAATGCAATCGTCTATGTTGGGGTCTGCGGAGACAACAGTGCTCAATCCACAGAACATAGGTTTCTTATTCTCAGCCTCCTCGTCACTTGCTTCCCTCGGGGTGGGCGTGGGCCAATCTCCTTCCGGGAGCTTGAGGAATGCTGGTCCGTCACTGTAGATGTTACGACGGGTTAAGTCATCTAGGGACATTCCCCGGGTGATGACGTCAGCTGGGTTGTGTTTTGTATCAACATAGCGCCAGTTTGCTTCTCCGGTTAACTCTCCGGTTAACTCTTGAATCTCAGTGACTCTGACTCCCACGAAGACTTTGTATTTGCATGAATCCGATTTGATCCAGGCGAGTACTGTCGTGGAATCTGACCACAGGATTGTTCTATGCACCGGAATGGTGAGCTCACGTTGGATGAGCGTGGCTAGATGCGCTCCTGCGAGGGCTGCGCAGAGCTCTAGACGTGGGATAGACTGTTGTTTGCGTGGGGCTATTCTCGAGCGGGCGAGGATGAATGCTGTGTAGATCTCTCCCCCCTCTTCTTGGGCCCGCAAGTAGGCTACTGATCCGTAGGCGACCTCGGAGGCGTCACTGAAGACGTGTATATCCATTTTACATGTCTCTGGCCTCACCGTGGGTGGGAAGTAGCTTCGGCGTATATTAACGCCTGGGAGTGAGTGGAGTTCCATCTCCCACTCTCTCCAGGTGGATGCAAGGTGTGCGGGAATGGGGTCGTCCCAGCCCTGGTCCTTGTCCCACAATGCTCGTACAATCATCTTTGCCCTGGTGGTGTACGGTAGTATACATCCTAACGGGTCATATTGTCGGGCGAGTGTTCTGTACACACTCCGTCTGGTGGTCGGTATTGCCGTCGACCTTCCCTGCTCCGTGGTCAGGGGTTTGTGTCTATAGTGGAGCGAATCTGTTTTGAAGCGCCACACTAGTCCTAGTGTCATCTCTTGGGCTTCTCCTGGGATTGTGGCCATCCAGGTCTCGCTGCTCGCTGCCTTGTCCTCGGCGGAGAGGCTGCGCAGTACGTGCGGATCGCTGCTGGCCCACTGCCTGAGATCAAAGCCGCCTTTGATCAGAGAGGCGCGGAGTTTAAGTAGGAGAGCCTCGGCTTCTTCCTGGGTCGAAACGCTTTGTAGACAGTTATCTACGTAGAAGCTGTTCTTCACACTGTGTCGGACCTCTTCGTCCGCTGCTGGGTCCTCTGCGACATGTCTCTGTAGTGCAAATGTAGCACAGCATGGGCTGCATGGAGTTCCGAAAGGGAGGACTTCCCATTGGTAGATGGCTGGGTGCTCATCTCCTGGCCTCTCTCTCCATAGGAACCGCAACAGGGGCTTGTCCTCCTCTACTAATCTCACCTGCAGGAACATCCCTTTGATATCCCCGCTGATAGCCACCTTGTCCTGGCGGAAGCGGAGTAGTACGCCTAGTAGGGAGGGGCCGAGTGTAGGACCGGGCAATAGCTCTTTATTCAGATTTTGGGATCCGATCTGATAGCTGCAGTTAAACACGATGCGGTCTTTGCCGTTGTGATGAACCTTGTGGTGGGGCACGTACCACGATTCAGTCGTCTGGTCGGCCTCTTTAATGTCAATCTTTGTGACGTGTCCCGCTGTGATGAGCTTCTCAATCTCAGCGCGGTATACACTTTCTTGGGCGGGGTCCTTGGCTAAGCGCCGCTTTGTGTTTAGTAGGTACCGCTCTGTGGCGTCTTTCTTTGCGTGAAAGGTAGGCATCCCTTCCCGCCGCAGGAGTGGCGTGGCGTATCTCAACACGCCGCTGACTGGGACTCTCTTTGTTCCCGTCTCGAGGAGGTTAATGGCGTAGATGTCGTCTTTAGAGCGAATGTCTTTCTTTTCGTTCTTAAAGGGCATTTGTTCTAAGGTCCATAGCCTCTCTACATGCTGCAGGAGTGCGGTGTCTCCCTCTGTGACTCGGGAGTGGAGACAGCTAGTGGCTGTGGTTCGGTTGAGAGATTTGGCGAGTGGGCCTTGGAGAGTCCATCCTAGGCGGGTCTCGACTGCTGCAGGACAGCCTCTGGGTCCGGTATGAACCCGGTCTATCGGGACAATGAGGTCTGCATGGTCGGAGCCCATCAACAGTGTCGGGGTAGCACCGTCTATGATTGGGATCGGTAGCTTGCGTAGATGTACATATTTCTCCATCAGCTTGGCTACGGGGTATGTGTACCGCGACAGTCCTATTTCTTGGCTGGTGAAAGCGTCTGTAATCCTGTACCGTCGCTCGGGCTGGCCGCTTGCTGCGATAGAGAATGAGACATTCTCGCCCTTCATCGTTCTCAAATCTCCTCTTATTGTCCGAATCGTCATTTGGTTCTCGCTCCCCCGCAGCCCCAGCTGGGCCGCAGCGGACGCGAGCAGAAGGGTCTTCTCTGACCCGTCATCAAGGATGCCGTAAGTGTCCATGACTTTATTCTGGTAGCTCAATGTCACACGGACTACCTTTAAGAGCACTCTGGCTCCGCTGCTGCTGGCGGGGTCGATGTACATGACGCTTGCTTTGCTGCTTGATGGTGCGGGTGGAGGCCGCCGTCTGTTACTGTCGTGGAGTATGTCCAGATGGGCTCCATCGCACCGACTGCACTTTTTCTTTAAGCGGCATTCGGCTGCCATGTGTGATCGCGCACAGCGAAAACAGCGTCTGTTGGACTTTATCCATTGACTCGCTTCCTCCGCATTCATCTTGGGGAATGAGTCACATTGTGACAGCCAGTGTTCTTTCCCACAGTAGGGGCACACTATCTTCCACTTCTCCTTTCTTGAGGGGGTACTGTGGCTCCTACTGCTTGGCACTGACTCCGATTGGTGCATGACAGTCACCGATCTTCTTCCATCATTTAGTCTCCTGGTTCCTTCTCTGGAGCCAGGGGTGCTCCGTCCGAATGTATCTAGCCGTAAGCTGCTGACTTCTCTCGCCAGGAAGTCGGCTAGATCGAGGAGGTTCGGTTCGGGGCCATTAGGGTCTCGGTGGTCTCTCTGCCGCCTAAAGCGCTCCCGTCGGGCGGGCGGTAGCCTCTCCAAGATCCTCTCTACATTTGAGTTGGCGTATAGTTCATGCCTACCCTTTTCCCTCTGCGCTCCCAGCATCCCTACCAGGGACTGCACTCTGATGGACAGGTCGTCCAGTGCTCGATTGTCTGTTGCTGGGGGTAGGCGGTCGATGTGCCTGATCTCCTGGATCACGTAATCCCATATACGTCCATATCTCTGGTCCAACGCTACCAGCGCTGCGGTGTATGGGGTCGTGGAAGTGGCGTAGGCGAGCGCTATGTTGTGCCCGCGGGGTACCTTTAAATGCTTCAGTAGTATCGCGTATTTATGGCGTTCATCAATGACATCCACCAACATTGTCTCCAGACACATGCGGAGCTCCGTATACTGGGCCCGGTTCTCCTGGGTGAAGTCTGGTACCATAGGTGTGCCAATGTATGACGCGGATTGTTGATACATCGGCGAGCGTTGGGGGAGAGGCCTCCTAGGCGAGTCTCCTCCTGCTCCTTGGCGTGGGCTGGTACCGGCTGTGTACCATGGCCCGCTGGTCCAGGTGCTGTTCCTCGGTGCGGGTCGTGCGTCGTGCTCACCCGTGAATAGCGTCGGGGGTCTGTAGCGCAGCTCCGCGGGGGTATAGCCTGGGCTGTACTGGACCTCCTGGTCCGGTAGAGTACTGTGCTGTCGTCGGGCGTGGTTCTCCTCCTCTTCCTCTTCGTCTTCCGTTAGGTCATCCAGGGCTTGTAGTCTCTGATTTAGCCTCTCCGCAGTGTATGCTGCTCCTTCCCGGTGGCTGGGTCTCGCTTGGACCGGTTGGGGAAGGGGGTCTGCGGGGGGTATAGACCTCGTCTGTTGGTCAAGTTCAGGGTCGCTTACTCGGCTAGGGGATGCCGCCCTGGAGTGATGTCTAGACGAGTTCCTGGAGCCTCTGGTGGAGGGAGGGGGTGTTGTCCTTCTGATCAGCTGTTCTATTAGTTGCGCTTGTGCTCTGTCGCGCTCGGCTTCGCGCTTGGTGAGATCCGATTCTCTCTGGGCACCGGTGGCGGCGCGCTGGGCATCGGCCCGGTCTCTTGCCATATTCTCTTCCATCTGAATGCGTCTTATTTCCAGGCGTATGTGCTCTTCTTCGCTCCGTTGCTGTATCTGCAATCGATCGCGTTCACCCTGGAGTCTATCGCGTTCAGTAGAGGCTTTCAGGCTGACGAGGAATGCCTGCTGTAGTGTCCTCTCTGCCTCGCTGGGAGAAGACGGTTGTATAGGGGAGCCGTCCCTTGGGGTACTCCGTGCGGAGTCTTGGAGCTCTATCTCCACGGTGCTCTCCTCATCTTCTTCCGTGCCGAGTTCTCTCTCGGTAGTGTTGTCTTCCTCCCGGGACTCGTCGGGGACTACTTCTTCGGTATTGGCGGGGTGTAAAGTCATGTCTGGTTCCCCCTGGTCCCCACCGTGAGCTTGGTCAGTTACATTAGAACCCATAGGGGCCTCTATGGTCGGGGTAGCCTGGTCGTTAGGGTTAGACATAATTTTACTTTCTAGTTTTACCGCGTTTACTGTTGGTAGAAGACTAGGTTGTTGACTGACAGCGTAAGCCTCTAGGTACTGAGGGAGCTGTCGTTTGCGCCGCGGGCGTTGTTGGTTAGGAGGATCGTTTCGTGGAGTGTTCATCATAGGCCATTTTAATATTAATAACACTATATTAATATTACACTGATTACCATCCGGCTCGAAGGACCAATTGTAACTGAGGGGTACAATTCCCTGACTGTATGGTTAGATATGATACTTACTACCACTACCTCTTGTACTTTAGACTCTGGCCACCCAGTACTAGGTATGAATATGTTGAACACTCCCACCTGATAAACGGATCCAACACAAATGTACCAAATCGAAAGTTTGAGTTTTAATACATAGCAAAAGGTATGTACAACGATCACTTAATTACATTTATGATTTGAAATAGTATGCACTTTTATGGCAAATGAGTATTCGTAGGTAGATCAATATCGAATGTCCAATCTCTGATTGCGCAGGAAGCAAATATACAACCTGGAATATTTAGGGAACAATAGCGATGATACTTGAATGATTATATAGCTGGATACACTAGGGGAAGGTTCCGACTGCTTGTAGGACAGCTGGAGGGGGGGGGGGGATAGAGAGTCACTGGCTGGATCCCGTCTGGCCGAGGGTATCTTGGGAGAGTCCACAGTTGTGCGACACGGTGCCCAACGATCCTCGATCCACAGATGAATGCAGTTGGACCCTCTGTGGCCGGCGTCCTCCGGTCCACGACGGAGAGACGTGAGGCGACCTCACTGTGCAGAGCGCCGTCTCACCTGTCGTCCTCTCCGGGGGGGGGTATTTCCAACACACCGCAGTGTTGGCCTTTATCCATAGAATAATCAAAGTACTCAAAGCATAATCCAAGCCGGGGAAGGCTAGCCGTCGTCGGTAGAATAATCCAATATACAGGTCCACTCGCTCTTTGGCCTGGAGCTCCTCGGGTGCAGCTTCACGTGGGGTCAACCACCCTGGATAAGCGTCCAGCTGATGCCCGAAACGATGGGGGTGCTGATTACTATAGAACTCTTACCGCACGAGGCACTATATATGAATAGACTATTATTAGCTTAATAGAATACGTCCAACTCGACGATATAGTGCCAAATATGACTATTCAAATATTAATATACACGATGTCTCAATGCCGATACTGGGCCGAATTGGCCTTACTGCCCACACGTGGTTTGCGGGGAGGCTTTTGCGTCTGTCACTCTGTTGGAGGGTAAGGAACTGGACTAAAAGGGAAGTTCTACTTTAATAGCGCAGTATATATACGCACTATGAACAAATAGTACCATTAGTGGTGCAGTAGACATATTCCTACGCGGAACTAGGACTTGTCCATACATGTTGAGCGGTACGATTGAACTTGGTCTGAGGGGTATGGCGACCTGGCACCAAGGTCTCGTCCAATGGTAGAATGGAGACTATTATGGGATGTTCAGTAGACTAGAAGGGATATTCAATGCATATTGTACAAGGAATATACAAGGGATATCAGGGAATATACAAATACAATTAAATATATATATATAAATAAATATATATATTCGGTTTAATCTGATCCTTCAGAACAGTCACAATGCACAAATTAGATATCCTCCATATGATTCAGCAAAGAGAGAGAAAGGTAGTTCACAGAGGATGGAGTGTCCAAAATACTAGGTTCAAATCTTCTACAGTTTTACTGGCTTACTGTATGCCGTTCCGATAATCTTCAGCTTCACGCCACTAACAATATTCCAAATTCCAATGCAGTCACTGTTCTACTATGTCTTCATTTACCACTCAGGAAACAGTTTGCTTGTCAGGTGCGTATTCTGATATTTTGCATCTCTTTACTCACAGCGTGCAGTGCGGCGATAATGTCTCTCCTGTCTGAGGCTCCACCCGTTTCCACTGCGGGGGGAACACTGCAGTCGCCAATAGGAACTGGTTCCACTGGAGAAAAAGCACAACACAAAAGAGTCGCGTGTCCTCGTACTCCTACAGCCCCGCGTCCTCTGGTACCGTCCTCTCGACTCCCGTTTTCATTCTGCTACTGTCTTCCATTGATCCTCCTTTCAACAGCGCCAGTACTTCCGGGCACCGCCCCGTCACGCCAGCCAGCCAATCCACTTCTCGCTCCCTCCAACGACGCTCCCCAGCTGCGTAAGAAAGAGGGCACACATGTGTAGACTGCATGACGTTACGTAAGCTAGCCCCCCCTGGTGGTCCTGCACTCGCCTGCTGTAGCTGTCTTCTGCACAAAATCACCATCCTCCCAAGACGGCTCTCTCCTCTCCCACCGGGACTTCCTGGCCTCCGTCTAAACTAAAACAGGGACAGCATGGTGCAGTACAGTGACAGTGATTTGAATACCATCATAGGCCGATATTCACTTGCCTGTTATATCAGCCAGGTAAGCCTTTAGGTCCTCTTCCAGACCATCCTGGGACACGTCCTCCTCTTGGGCTCCCGCAGGTAGTTTAGTTTTAGTTTCTTTAATAGTTGTCATACAGAAGTACAGAATACTTTCATACAAAATGCTTCTTACTGTTACGCTCCAGAGACTGTGCTAGACAAGATAGTATCAAATAACATAGTATAGCATGTAATTTAGAAGAAGAAAATGAGGTCACAGTGTTCGGTATAGACATATGTACAATGTTCTGAGTTACCATATAATATACAATACTATGCAGTGTACTAATGTACAGTACTATATAGTGGAAAGCAGAAATGGGATGAGGTACAATTTAGGTACAATTTACAGTAAGGTGTACGAGTTGTAGTGCAATCCTTCATCAATAAATATAAAGTGTGGGGAGTGGGTGCTACAGTGTGTTTGTTTAAAGTGGGTGTGTGCTATAAAGTGTGTGGAGTGGGTGCTACAGTGTGTTTGTTTAAAGTGAGTGTGTGCGTGTGGATGTGTGTGCTATGTGCGTTTGGTGGTTGTTGTTGTGTAGTGTTCATTGTTCGTTTAGCAGCCTGATGGCCTGGGGATAGAAGCTTCTTCTGAGTCTTTCTGTGCTCGCCTTGAGACTCCGGTATCGCTTGCCTGACCGCAGCAGTTCAAAGAGGCAGGGTACATACACACCCCCATACAGATACCCCTATACCCCCACCCGCGACATTTCCCCCCCCACTATTTCGATGGCCGTCCCGGCCATCACAGCTGGACCAAGCAGATGGGGGGTTTGCCCAGGTTGTTGCGCCGGGATCGTCGAGGCGGTCTCGCCTCCAGGGGGACCACTGCAGGCCCGGCTTTGGCCCTTCCATTCCCTTGGCTGCTCCCTCCTTCCTCAGGATCGACAGGTACCTCAACCTCTCCAGGACCTCCTTCCTCAGGATCGACAGGTACCTCAACCTCTCCAGGACCTCCTTCCATTCCACTTGACTCCAGGCGCCGGGATCGTCGAGGCGGTATCACCTCCAAGGGGACCACTGCAGCCTCTGCTGCCTCCAGCTGTGCAGGTAACCTGGGTTCCTCCACAGGTCTCGGTACAGCGGGGCCAAAGTGAAGCTCTGGGACCGGGAGGATGTAACCGCCCTGGGCGGTCGCTGGGTGCGGCAGGAAGGGGAAGCGGAGACCCTGGGTTTCTAGGGGGGCCCTTCCTTCTGCCGGTCCCTCCAGTACTTCATCAGGGTGTGAGGGCACTCCCACTGGACAGGGGCAGAGATTGTTCCTATGCAGGGTGCGACCCTTCCTGGCCCTCCGGCCGAACCAGATACACGGGTTGGTTGGGTCTGGGCTGTCCGATAATCACATGGGGTCTGGGTACCCACCGGGGTGCCAACTTCCCCTGGGCCCGCCGATGAAAGTTCCTTATCAAGACCTGTTCTCCGGGCAGCAAGGGTACAGCTCGCGCCCCTCGGTCATAACGAGCTTGGTTCCACCGCTGCCTCTTGGTCACATTCGCCTGTACACGCTCGTAGGCCTCTGTCAGCGTCTGGTGATGGCCGTGAACCCATCCCTCCAGGGTGGCTCTCCGTTGCGGGGGTGAGACATCGTGTATCAAGTCCACTGGTAACCTGGCATGGCGACCAAACACCACAAAATGAGGAGTCATACCGGTACTTGCATGTATGGCATTATTGTAGGCTTGGACTAGGTATGGAAGCTGAGTTTGGTTGGATGTCGGGGTCGAGGGAGCCCAGCAGAGAGAGCAGCGTCTGGTTAAAGCGCTCACAGGCCCCATTGCCCTGAGGGTGGTATGGAGTCGTGCGGCTCTTCACGCACCCATACATGTCACACAACTGCTGCATCAGCCGGGACTCAAATGCAGCCCCCTGATCCGTCAAAAACCGTTCTGGACACCCAAAGGGTTGGATCAGTGTTGTCCATAGCGCCTTGACCGTACTGGACGCCGTCTGATCTTTGGTGGGAACGGCAAAGGCGTAGCGAGAGAACAGGTCAGTCATCACCAGGATGTAGGGATAGACATCGGCCGGCCGCCCCAAGGATAAGTAGTCCAAACCCACCACCTCAAACGGGTAGCTACTCCGGATGGAGTTCAGAGGCGCCCGCTGTTCTGGTCCGGCCTTGCTTACTGCACATGTGGGGCACTCCTTGGTCCAGAGCTGCACTGTCTTGCCCATGCCTGTCCAGAAGAACCGCCGCCGCAGCAAGAAGAGCATCTTCTCGGCATTAGAATGGCCAGCGGCCTGATGATAGTCTTTCCAGATACCCTTGGCCCGACTGAGGGGTACAACCAGTTGGTCAGTGGTCAGGTAGGTATCAGGCTCCACCCCTCTCCTCACAATGAGCCCTCTGTGGAGATTCAGGCACTCCCATTCGGCCAGCAGACCTTGTAGGCCGGACACAAGGGATGGCGGCGGTCTGGAGGTGGCGGTGCCCCCTGGGTCAGCCATTGATGGACTTGTCGCAGGTCCGGATCCCCCCGCTGGCTCTGTATCCAGTCCCGTGCCTCCGTGGCTGCCGCCTCCGTGTCCGCAGCTTCCTCCGCCTCCCTCTCCAGCGGGTCTCGTCCTTCCACGGCCTGGACCGTCGTGTTCCCCGTCTCTGGCAACTGAGACAATAGATCGGCATTCTGATTGACAGCCCCTGGCCGGTACTTGATTACGTAGGAGTAGTTCGCGAGCTGGGCCGCCCAGCGCTGCTCGTGTGCCCCCAGCCGGGCCGTTTTCAGGTGCACCAGCGGATTGTTGTCCGTGAAGATAGTGAACTGGGCCCCCCAGAGGTAATCTTTGAATTTTTCTGTCACTGCCCACTTCAAAGCCAGCAGTTCCAATTTGAAGGAGCTGTAATTCTGGTCGTTGCGCTCGGTCTGGGACAGGCCACGGCTGGCGTAGGCGATGACCCGCTCTTGGCCCCCCTGGACCTGGGACAGGACTGCTCCCAGTCCCTCCAAGCTGGCATCCGTGTAGAGCCTGAACGGCTGGCCGTAATAAGCAAAGGCCAAGATGGGGGCCTCCAACAGGTTCCTCTTCAGCTCCTCAAATGCCTGCTGACAGGGCAACACCCAGGTCACTGGCGCAGACGGTCGTCCAGCAGTGCCTTGGAGCAGTCGGTTAAGAGGGGCGGCGATCCGGGCAAAGCCAGGGACGAACCGCCTGTAGTACCCCACGAATCCTAGGAATGACTTCACCTGTTTGGCCGTGGTGGGCACAGGCCAGCTGCGGACGGCCTGAGTCTTCTCTGGGTCAGTCGCCACCCCCTGGCCGCTGACGATATGCCCCAGGTACCTCACCTCCCGGTGGAACAACCTGCACTTCCCTGGCTGGAGTTTGAGACCATGCTCCTGCAGGCGATGGAACACCATCTCGAGATGATCCAGGTGGCTCTGAAAGTCTGGGGAATAGACGATCACGTCGTCTAGGTATATTAGGAGATGGTCATTCACCTGACCACCCAGGCAATGCTGCATCAATCGTTGGAAGGTGGCGGGGGCATTGCACAGACCGAAGGGCATCCGCTCGAACTGGTTCAACCCCAGTGGTGTGGCGAAGGCTGTCTTCTCCTGGTCCTCCAGCGCCACTTCCACTTGCCAATACCCACTGGCCAGATCCAGGGTACTGTACCAGGTCGCCTGGGTCAGATTGGTCAATGACTCCTCTATCCGGGGCAGCGGGTATGCATCCTTGTGGGTCACGGCGTTCAGCTTCCGGTAGTCTACGCAGAAGCGCCAGGATCCATCCTTCTTGCGGACCAACACCACTGGGGCCGCCCATGGACAAGAGCTCTCGCATCCCACCTTGCTGTCGACCATCCCCTGCAGCAGCGTTCTCAGCTCTGCGTATAGCTTGGGTGGAATCGGACGGTACCTCTCCCGAATCGGTGGTGCGGTTCCAGTGGGGATATTATGTTGAATCACCTTGGTACGTCCGAAGTCCTCCTCGTGTGCAGCGAATACATGGGTCCATCGGCGCAGCAGGGCCGTGAGCTTAGCCTCTTGGTCTCCGGTCAGTCCCTCTCCTCTCAGATCTAGGGCCGGGTGGTCGGCAAGGGGGGGTTCAGCTACTCGACGCACGTCCACTTCTACTACCCCAGGGCCGGTGTCTCTCAGAATCAGCTGGTTGGTCCCATGGATATCCTGCAGGGGGACCAATGACACTGTGGCCAGGGAGCACCGCTGGGGGATCAGCACAGAGGAGAGGTGGGGGTTACAAATACGCAATGGCACCTTACCCCCCCGTACCCAGCTGATGGACGAGTCACTCGCCAGGCACGCTCTCCTACCACCAGGTCAGTGTGGTCTTCCACCAACACCGGGCAGTCCAGGCGACTCATCCGTGGACTAACCTCTGCCCATACCACGATCTCCGACTCGGGGGGCACCAGGACAGGGGCCTGCCGCCGCAGTCTAGCTGTGCCACTGGCCACATCGGCTGGGGGGGTGCTTTGTACCTGCTGACAGAGGTTAAACGCCTTTTCCCACACCCTCCGGGCCGTTGGAGGAACAGTGGAGGTGAAAGCTTCCCACCCCGGGTGTCCCCCCTGAAATATGCCCTCCCAACATTATGAGATAACGTTCATGCCCAACAACCCATAATCCGTACTAATACAGTCATCGTTTACAATCACCACTCCCCGACCCAGTACCTCAATACCACCGATGGTAAAGTCCAGAACCACGTAGCCCACAAACGGAATCTGTAGCCCATTGGCAGCTCGCACGGTCAGCCAGGGTAGTCCTCCAGGCCCCTGGAACCATGGTTGGTCTCTGTAGGGCCTCCGTCGTACCTTCTGAACCGGTCACTTGCCCTGTAGTGACCGGGACTGTTGAAAATCCGGGGGAAGTGTAGTCCTATGCGCGCAGTACCTCTCAATATGTCCTGCCTCCCCGCAGTTCTTGCAGATGGGCCGACCCTGCTCATCCCACTGGTAGTTTCGCGGCTCCCCGTTGTCAGGGCGTCGGCGCGGCCGGGCAGAGGGTCTAGCTGAAGGGCCTGGCTGTTCCCACCTCTGTGCTGGCTCGGGTCCAGGTCCAGAACCCCACATCTGGCTCCATATTTCCTCGGCAAGGGTGCTCCCCAGCAGTGCTACCTGGTCACGTAGTTCTCTCTGTAGCTCCACCCGTAGCAAGTCTCTCATCTGTTGTAGGCCGCTCTGGGATACTGCTTCCACGCCGGGAGGTGGGATAGCTGGGGCAGCTCGGGTCTGGCAAGCCGCCACCACCTCAGTGGAAGCTCGTTCCTCCCGCTCAATGGAGCTCGCTTCCTGCCGCACCTCCTCAAAAGTTGTCTCTGGGTTCCGTCTCAGGTGGCGTAGGAGTTCGCGCTTGATAGGGCCTTCCCGTAGGCCTTTAGTGAACTGCGCCCTCAGCCTCTTATTCTCCTCCCCCGCCCCACCTGGGTCACTAACCCTCCATATGTACAGGCACTCTCTAAGGCACAGGGTGAACTCCTCTATCCCTTCCTTCTCCGCCTGTCTACAATTAAAAAACCCTTCCTGAAGGATATCAGAAGACCTATGGTCTCCGTACTTCAGGGTTAACGCCCTGATCACTTCCTTAGGGGAAGCTTTAATAGTGGCTGAGAGGAGCATCGCTTCTCTATGTGCAGGGCCGTCAAGGGAGCTAAACAGGAAATCTATTCCCTGTGGGGGGGGGGGGGGGCAAAGTCTGTGCTCGCAAAAAGGCCTCTACCTGGGTTAGCCATTGACTATATTTAGTGGTCCCCGGTTCTCCACTAAACTTAGGAACCCAATGCGACCCCAAGTACCAGGGCATCATGACTGCTTGCGTCCCAGTTTCTCTAACATTCTCATCGACCATGTTTGCTGTGGACTATGGGGAAATCCTACCGACTACGCCAAATTATGTCACCTGACCCCCACGGGAAGTATCCAGGTCTAAGGCTAAGGTGTCGGCGACTCCGGACAAAAGCGTCTCTCCCTCGGACGCCTTCAACGTATTGCGTGCAGACCGAACGGCAGCCTCTGGAATGAGCGCCGGTGGCGGGGTCTGCATCCTCACGAACAATTCCTGGGTTAATCCCGAAGGGGTGCATGTTCTCTCGAGCTCGTGTTGCCCAGATATGGAACATCTTTCAATCCTGTGCCGTCCGTTCCATCTACCCCGGGAGTTTACCGCGGTCATCATGACCGCTGTATATATTCCACCACAGGCGAATACTGGCAAAGCGCTGGGGGAACTACATGATCACCTCAACAGACACCATATCAAACATCCGGACGCGGCGATGATCGTGGCTGGCGACTTCAACCAGGCGAACCTGAAGAAAGTGATGCCGTCCTTTTTTCAGCACATTGCCTGCTCCACAAGGGGGAGGAACACGCTAGACCACTGTTATTCCCCATTCAGAGCCGGCTACAAGGCAGTAGCGGCTCCGCCATTAACGGGGTCTTCAAGCTCGAGTGACCACGACTCCATCTTGCTATTCCCCGCATACACACAAAGATCACGTGACGCCGTTGTGTCACGTGAGACAAAGAAGTGGACTGACGAATCAGAGGCCACGCTCCAGGACGTGTTAGCAGACACGGATTGGGATATGTTTCAAGGCAGCGCCAGTGACATCAGCGAACTCGCAGACACAGTGGTGAGCTACATAACAACAGTAGCTGATAGTATTGTCCTCACGAAAAAGGTGCGGGTTTTCCGAAACCAGAAACCGTGGGTGGACAGTACTATTAGAGCAGCTCTGAACTCTCGCACCACCGCTTACAACCGGGGCAGAGAGTCAGGAAAAATGGGGAAGTATAAGGCTTCAGTCTATACTCTACGCAAGGCTGTTAAACTTGCTAAGAGGACATATGCTGACAAACTGGAGACACAAATGGCACAAAACGACACAAGAGGCTTATGGCGGGGACTGAAGACAATAACTGACTACAAAGTCAGCGCCCCCTCAATGGGGAGCGACGACGCCTGCCTCGCGGACAAGCTCAACTCTTTCTATGCTCGGTTTGGTGTAGACAGTGACCCTGCTAGCTCTCCGGGGGTCCTGACATGGTCAACACACATAGACACAGTAGTAAAGAAGGCGAAACAGCGCCTCTACCACCTGAGACAGTTAAGGAAGTTCAGAGTATCGGGGAAGATACTCCAGTCCTTCTACTCAGGAGCTGTAGAGAGCATCTTGACCGGAAACATCACTGCCTGGTATGGGAACAGCACGGCACAGGACAAGAAGGCCCTACAGAGAGTGGTGCGCTCAGCCGAGCGTACCACGGGTATTGCACTACCTCCCCTGCAGGTTCTATACAACAAGAGGTGCAAATCCAGAGCCTGCAGAATAATGAAAGACCCACACCACCCCAATAACAGCCTGTTCCAGCGAGATGCTTCCACCTGCAGAACCACGTCTCCAGCGGGCTGAGGATACCGCGGGCTGAGGACACTCGCTTCCATTGGCTGATTTGGGTCACGTGACCGTCCCACCCAATGGCTGAATTGGAGTGTTGCACTGCGGGCATTGGCTGATTTGGGTCACGTGACCGTCCCACCCAATGGCTGAATTGGAGTGTTGCACTGCTGGCATTGGCTGATTTGGGTCACGTGATTTGGAGCGGCGGAAAGGAACCAAAAAATAATAATAATAAACACTGAACAGACGTAGACAAAATGGGGGCATCTTTGGACACCCCTGCGGCTTGTCCTTTGTGTAGTTATGCATATCGGGACCCGATCACGTTGAAGTGCAAGCATCGTTTCTGCAAGTTTCTGGAGTGACTTCGCGACCGGTCCGTTTTATTGTCCCGAGTGGTGGTGCAACACCTCGTACAAGATTGATTGATTGATTGATTGATTGATTGATTGATTGATTGATTGATTGAAACGTTTATTAACAGATTGCAGAATGGGTACAGTACAGTACAGCTCAATACATACAATTGTTAAGAGGATGCAGACCTGAGAAAGACTGATGAATGAATTGAAAATGGGGGACCCTGTAAACAAGACGAAAGTATTTCTCTGGGCTGCATCCCCTTAACAATTGTGTATTGAGCTGTACTGTACTGTACCCATTGATTGATTGATTGAAAAGTTTATTAACAGATTGCAGAATGGGTACAGTACAGTACAGCTCAACAATACACAGACCAGAGAAAGACTTTCGTCTTGTTTACATCAGGGTCCCCCATTTTCAATTCATCATAACATATATGACATACACGACATACAGATAGACAGTACTGCTACATCTATACATTTATGACAGAGGTTAAACGCCTTTTCCCACACCCTCCGGGCCGTTGGAGGAACAGTGGAGGTGAAAGCTTCCCACCCCGGGTGTCCCCCCTGAAATATGCCCTCCCAACATTATGAGATAACGTTCATGCCCAACAACCCATAATCCGTACTAATACAGTCATCGTTTACAATCACCACTCCCCGACCCAGTACCTCAATACCACCGATGGTAAAGTCCAGAACCACGTAGCCCACAAACGGAATCTGTAGCCCATTGGCAGCTCGCACGGTCAGCCAGGGTAGTCCTCCAGGCCCCTGGAACCATGGTTGGTCTCTGTAGGGCCTCCGTCGTACCTTCTGAACCGGTCACTTGCCCTGTAGTGACCGGGACTGTTGAAAATCCGGGGGAAGTGTAGTCCTATGCGCGCAGTACCTCTCAATATGTCCTGCCTCCCCGCAGTTCTTGCAGATGGGCCGACCCTGCTCATCCCACTGGTAGTTTCGCGGCTCCCGGTTGTCAGGGCGTCGGCGCGGCCGGGCAGAGGGTCTAGCTGAAGGGCCTGGCTGTTCCCACCTCTGTGCTGGCTCGGGTCCAGGTCCAGAACCCCACATCTGGCTCCATATTTCCTCGGCAAGGGTGCTCCCCAGCAGTGCTACCTGGTCACGTAGTTCTCTCTGTAGCTCCACCCGTAGCAAGTCTCTCATCTGTTGTAGGCCGCTCTGGGATACTGCTTCCACGCCGGGAGGTGGGATAGCTGGGGCAGCTCGGGTCTGGCAAGCCGCCACCACCTCAGTGGAAGCTCGTTCCTCCCGCTCAATGGAGCTCGCTTCCTGCCGCACCTCCTCAAAAGTTGTCTCTGGGTTCCGTCTCAGGTGGCGTAGGAGTTCGCGCTTGATAGGGCCTTCCCGTAGGATAGATAGACAGTACTGCTACATCTATACATTTATGACATACCAGATTTGCAAATACAGTACTGTTTGTGCTACAAAAAGTGTCCAGAAAAAGAGTGTATATACATACTTCCTTAACTGTCTCAGGTGGTAGAGGCGCTGCTTCACCTTCTTTACGACTGAGTCTAATAATAATAATTTAGGACCTGCTCAGAGGTCATCAATCGGCACACATGCGATGCATGCATGCAATTCGTATCTGCGATTAACCCATCCCATCGTCCTTCCCCCCCAAGGGCAGCCGGGAGCAGACGGGCGTCAACGTGAGCCGCGCCAGGGGACCAATCCAAGTGCTCATGTCCGTCTTCGTCAAGGATGCCACAGCGTTAGCGATCTGTTGTTGTGCATGTTTTTCCATTGGGTTTATCTTATCGGGGGGGAAACCCTTGCGAGCACATGCAAACATGCAAACTCCACACAGAAAGGCCCGGGAGTAACTGGCATCATGGAAACCTGGTCCCCAAGCGGGAATCGAACCCTGGACCTTCTTGCTGTGAGGCGACAGTGTTAACCACTACACCACCATGCCGCTATCGTCTATGTGTGTTGTCCATGTCAGGTCCTCTGAGATGTGGACCCCCAGGTACTTGAAGCTGCTCACCCTGTCCACGGTAGCCCCGTTTATAACATTACATCTCTAATATATTGTATAACATTACATCTCTAACATACTGTAGTATTATAACATTACATGTCTAATATATTATATAACATTACATCTCTACCTACTGTAGTAGTTTAAGTAACATGACATGTCTAACTCATCTCTGATCACCTGTCTTCCTCTTGTATAGCTGGGCATATCTCCACTGTTGTTCCATGAGGTCTACCTGCCAAAGAAGGACGACGGGGTAAAGACCGTGTCCCGCCGCCTGGACGACCAGAACGGACACGGAGGCAGAGAGGACGTCTCCCTCCCCTGTCCCCGACTCTGTGTCCTGGACCGAGAGGAGACCGGGTTCGGGTTCCACCTGGGCTGTGTTCAGGATGAGCCCGGGACATTCATTAGCCAGGTACTCCATACTATAGGGATGCACCGATCAGACTCTTTCAGTCCCGATACTGATACCGATATACCTGGGCTTTGGGTATCAGCCGATACCGAGTACCGATCCGATACCCATTGTTCAATTAATAAACTGTATGCCTCACTGTGTGGAAGAGACTGGGATCATTCTTTTGTGCAAGGCAACATCAGGCTTGACATAGATATAAATGTACTGAATTGTTATTTATTATTAAATTAAATATAAACATATAAAAAACAATACAAATATATATATTTAAAGTGTCTCCCATACCCGATCTAGCTATTTTCGGGGCCGATATCCGATATCAATATCGGATCGGTGCATCCGTACTCCATACTGTTATACTGGATCTATAATGGATGCCTTTTATATAGTGATGCACCGATGTGAAAATTGTGGCCGATACCGATAACCGATATTAATATTGCTGTTCTGGCCGATACCGATATTTACCGATGTCGATATCTCTGTATAGAAAACACTTTTTTTATGATAATCAAATAAAGAGCTATTTTCCAAAACGCATAATTTTTTTACTTTTGTAACTTATTTTCAGAAATGACTGATATTTAAAAAATATTTAAGGCCAAAACATGTAAGAAGTGTGTCGACGATATATCGGCCGATATATCGTGCATCACTACTTTTATACCAAGAATGATCTAACGTCATAATGAATATACATTAAATCGTAAATGGTGCATTTATATAGCAGCTTTTATCCAAAGCGCTTTACAATTTTTGTTCCTCCACATTCACACACCGACAGCAGAGGCGACCACGCAAGGTACCAACCTGCTCATCGGGAGCAGTTAGGGGTTAAGCGTCTTGCTCTTGTTTTTTTATTTTAAACAATATTTGTATTGGGTTTTACAGTACACAAGTCAGGTTTTCATTGCCATCAATTATTTGACAAAGGCCACAGGCCGAAACGTTGTGTTATAGTATATTAAACTTGGGAACACGGCAGACGGTGTGCTGACTTTTTTTTCCACAACTTTACATATCTATTTGAGTCGAGCACCCGTGACTATACTTGGGATGTGTGTGAGTCTTTTCTACTACGTTTACTACTATGCACTCAACACTGCAGCACCCAAGTTTCAGCACTGTTTGATGAACATTGTTACTCAGCTGTAAGAGTTGTACCCTTCCTTCCTGCTGACTTGAATAAAAACGTTCAGCTAAATGACTAAATGTCAATGAGCGGTGTATATATTTTCTGTTAGGATCTCTGTTTAAAGTACTGTATATTTGCATATCTTGTGTGTCAAATGTAACAGTACTATATACCTGTATGTCATGTATGTCATGATATATATCTCCTGTATATCTGTATGTCGTGTATGTCATAAATGTCACTATGAATTGAAAATGGGGGACCCTGATGTAAACAAGGCGAAAGTCTTTCTCTGGTCTGCATCCCCTTAACAATTGTGTGTATTGAGCCGTACTGTATTGTACCCATTCTGCAACCTGTTAATAACATTTTCAATCAATCAATCAATCAATCAATCAATCAATCAATCAATCAATCAATCAATCAATCAATCAATCAGCTCTGAGTGCAGCTCTGTGTTCCGTCCACCAGGTGGTGCCAGCGGGCTCGGGCCAGACATGGTGGAGGTGAACGGACGCAACGTGGAGAGGGAGTTCTTCGAGGAGGTGGTGGCGATGATGAAGAGGAGCGTGTCGCCCCTCAGACTCCTGGTGGTGGAGGGGGGCGGCTACGACGCGCTGACGAAGAGCGTGCTTCCGGTCACCGCACGTCTCGTCCTCTACAGGGGGGGAGGGGGGTGGATACTGGGGGGGAGGGGGGTGTACGCATTAAACCCATGTCGATTCGCCATATGATTGGTTTATTAAACTGTTCTTAGGCTTTTATGTAGCCTATTAGTAAGATTAAGAATACATCATGTGTTGTGTTTATTTTGACCTTTCCGTTTATAAAATAAAAGTTTTGCCATATGCCCCGTTTTTGTATTCATCAATGTATGTATCAATATCTGGAATTACTCCTATTTCCTATTAGTTGGCTATTTATATATTATATGGTTATTGTAAGGAAGTTATTGTATCTTATTTCTCAGGCTACACACATTGATATGAATCCAACATATCCAGTTTATCAAGTCTCTTATTGATGGCCTGTAATGTTAGATTCATGTCAACCTCTCTTATTGTCAGCGCTTCCTCCAATGAAGCTTCCTCTGCATCTTCAATGTCAGAACGTGATCTTTTACTCAGTTTGGGCTTAATACAGTCTGTAATATTCTGTGACTTTATATATAATACAATATATACATACATGAACAACACATTTAACACTGTACATAACAGAATATTTTAAATAAAATGCATGATGAGTGGTAACAGTGATTATCAAGTCCAGGTAAGTGCATGGTGCACGTGAGGGGACAGTCAATGAGCGTTTAACAGTCTGACTGCTTGGGGGAAAAAGCTGTTCTTAAATCTTGAACTCTTGGCATGTATGGACCGGTATCTCCTCCCTGGGGGAAGGAGCTGAAAGAGGTGATGTGCTGGGTGAGACTGGTCCTTGATTTCAAGTCAAGTCAAGAGTTTTAATTGTCACAGCATACAGGTATACAATGAAATGCGGGGTGATGATACACTTGGAGCGGTGGAGGCAGCAGGAGGTGAAGACGGAGGTGATGTTTGGTAGAGGAGTCCCGACGATCCTGCCTGCCGCCTTCACCACCCTCTGTAGAGCCTCTTGCTCTGCCTTTGTGCAGCTGGAGAACCACACAGACACACCGTAGGTCAGCACACTCTCTATAGTTACTGTCTGTACAATACTGCTGTAGGCCTATAATACTTATGTAAATAAGTAAGGCAATTGAAATATATCTGCAGTACAGCTCAATACACACAATTGTTAAGGGGATGCAGACCAGAGAAAGACTTCCATTTTCAATTCATCATAAATGTACAGTTCCCTCCCCCTTGTATATATTTACTGTATGTCACAAATGTAACAGTACTGCATGGTCTGCATCCCCTTAACAATAGTGTGTATTGAGCTGTACTGCATTCTGCAATCTGTTAATAAAGTTTTCAATCAATCATTCCGGGCCTGTGACGTCACTGTACCCATTCTGCAATCTGTTAATAAAGTTTTCAATCAATCCGGGCCTGTGACGTCTACTGTACCCATTCTGCAATCTGTTAATAAAGTTTTCAATCAATCATTCCGGGCCTGTAACGTCACTGTACCCATTCTGCAATCTGTTAATAAAGTTTTCAATCAATCCGGGCCTGTGACGTCACTGTACCCATTCTGCAATCTG
The DNA here is from genome assembly GCF_963971535.1 of Notolepis coatsorum. Classification (NCBI taxonomy): domain Eukaryota; kingdom Metazoa; phylum Chordata; class Actinopteri; order Aulopiformes; family Paralepididae; genus Notolepis; species Notolepis coatsorum. Next base: position 87,947,491 of record NC_140173.1, read on the forward strand.
TTAATAAAGTTTTCAATCAATCAATCAATCAATCAATCAAACAATCAATCAATCAATCGGTCACTGTACCCATTCTACAATCTGTTAATAAAGTTATCAATCAATCAATCAATCAATCAATCAATCAATCAATCAATCAATCAATCAATCAATCAATCAATCAATCAATCCGGGCCTGTGACATCACTGTACCCATTCTGCAATCTGTTAATAAAGTTTTCAATCAATCAATCAATCAATCAATCAATCCAGGCCTGTGACGTCACTGTACCCATTCTGCAATCTGTTAATAAAGTTTTCAATCAATCAATCAATCAAGCAATCAATCCGGGCCTGTGACGTCACTGTACCCATTCTGCAATCTGTTAATAAAGTTTTCAATCAATCAATCAATCAATCAATCAATCAAACAATCAATCAATCAATCGGTCACTGTACCCATTCTACAATCTGTTAATAAAGTTTTCAATCAATCAATCAGGCCCTGTGGTGGTCACGTGTACCCATTCTGCAATCTGTTAATAAAGTTTTCAATCAATCAATCAATCAATCCCGCAGTGCAACGTGACCCAAATCAGCCAATGCCCGCAGTGCAACACTCCAATTCAGCCATTGGGTGGGACGGTCACGTGACCCAAATCAGCCAATGGAAGCGAGTGTCCTCAGCCCGCGGTATCCTCAGCCCGCGGTATCCTCAGCCCGCTGGAGACGTGGTTCTGCAGGTGGATAGTATTGGTTCCAGCTGCTGAGGTCAGGCAGACGCCTGCGAACCCCAGCTACTAGGACAGAGAGGCTTAGGCTCAGCTTCTTCCCCCAGGCCATCAGAGCCCTGAACAATGAACATTGAGTGCCACAGAACACTGAACTATCCACACACAAGCACACATGAGCACACACACGACATGCACGCGGTGCACGCTCACACACTAGCAGACACTTTAACACTTTAACATGAACGGGCACACACTCATGCCGCACACATCCACACTTATTGCCAAAAGGAAAGGCCACTTTAAACTAGTTGTAGCGACTATCCTCATGTCCTGGTAGACGCTCGGTTGGGTGCGGGGATTCCTCGTCTTTGACGCGCAATTAGAAATAACACAATATCAAGTCCGTGTCACCTGGCGTTGGGTGAAGTTCCCATTTAATTGCGGTATTCAACATAATACATGTGATGAGCCAAACAATAATTTCTGCATAATGCTGTTAATAATACTGAAAACGAGCGAGGGTACGTGCGTGTGTTCGTGCGGTAAAAACCGTGAGATCTCTCCGTCACCCATACCTAGATACCTTGATTGACAATAGCCTACACCTGTGCCTTTATTCAAAGCATATGCGCTCCGTGCTGCCACCCAGTGCTCCGTGCTGCCACCCAGTGATGAACTTAACAAACTACAAACTAAGCACAAAAACCATCAAATAGCTCCTACACTAGTATAGCAACAGTAACAGTGTATTGCACTACCAAAGCTACCTAGCATGTCCTATATGCTCTGTAAATAACTATGTACAGATATCGAGATGTCACACCATGTTACCTGTTACCTGTTATTGCACAATGTTTTTTATTGGATTCTATTATATGTTGTACCACTATTGCACATCGTTGTGTGCAAGACCACCCGCATTTCATTGTATACTTGTATGCCGTGACGAATAAAACTCTTGACTTGACTTGACTTGACTTGACTTGCACGGATACTCTTCCCAAAGGGGTCAGCCAACCTACCACCATGAATTTCCCCAGGACCACAAACAGACACGGGAGAATGCGCCGAGAAACAGTAAGAAAGCTTTTATTGTAGGAAAAATAGATATTTAATACAAGGGTTATACTTCTATATACATAATTGGTAGTTAGCCTATTTAAAAGACCCACGCCTCCTAGGCCTAGGGTAGTTAAAAGGAGGAAGCGCTCAATGCCCTGTAAACCCACCCCCAGACTGTTGCTCCCACCCACGCTACCTATCCCCGCCCCTGAGGCACTACACGCGTGAAGAAAAAGGGTTTGCCCTGCACACGGGTCTATGACTATCAAACATTAGCCTAGAATCACACCACACCACACGGTTCACTGCAAACAGCCTAAAATAGGTATCGATATCACACCATCCCTCGGGGAGCCACGGCAAATGGTTATAGGGAATATAGGTAGGTAAATACACACTAAGTGTCACACAGCAACTAAGGGGGCTGGGATAAAATAGCGGGGGCTGCTCACCGCTAGGGGTAGGGCCTAGGCCTAGAATACTCCTCTCATATCCTAACCTAGGTTTGGGCAGTGGAAGCGCTGAGTTGACAAACACTACAAACAAAAAGTTTAAGTATGACCGGGGACGCCACCCCCTTCCGCTCCCGTAGCCCCTCCCGCCTTCGGGCTAAAACTGTTCTGTCCGTACTGGGGTGTTTTAGGCACTCCAAGCACCAGGCGTACAATAATGTCCTCCCGCCTGTAATGGAGGGCACAGTCAGTAATATCAAGGTCCCCCGTTCCCGGGTTCGTCACAATGCACAAATTAGATATCCTCCATATGATTCAGCAAAGAGAGAGAAAGGTAGTTCACAGAGGATGGAGTGTCCAAAATACTAGGTTCAAATCTTCTACAGTTTTACTGGCTTACTGTATGCCGTTCCGATAATCTTCAGCTTCACGCCACTAACAATATTCCAAATTCCAATGCAGTCACTGTTCTTCTATGTCTTCATTTACCACTCGGGGAAACAGTTCGCTTGTCAGGCACGTATTCTGATATTTTGCATCTCTTTACTCACAGCGTGCAGTGCGGCGATAATGTCTCTCCTGTCTGAGGCTCCACCCCGTTTCCACTGCGGGGGGAACACCGCAGTCGCCAATAGGAACTGGTTCCACTGGAGAAAAAGCACAACACAAAAGAGTTGCGTGTCCTCATACTCCTACAGCCCCGCGTCCTCTGGTACCGTCCTCTCGACTCTCGTTTTCGTTCTGCTACTGTCTTCCATTGATCCTCCTTTCAACAGCGCCAGTACTTCCGGGCACCGCCCCGTCACGCCAGCCAGCCAATCCACTTCTCGCTCCCTCCAACGACGCTCCCCAGCTGCGTAAGAAAGAGGGCACACATGTGTAGACTGCATGACGTTACGTAAGCTAGCCCCCCCTGGTGGTCCTGCACTCGCCTGCTGTAGCTGTCTTCTGCACAAAATCACCATCCACCCAAGACGGCTCTCTCCTCTCCCACCGGGACTTCCTGGACTCCGTCTAAACAAAAACAGGGACAGCATGGTGCAGTACAGTGACGGTGATTTGAATACCATCATAGGCCGATATTCACTTGCCTGTTATATCAGCCAGGTAAGCCTTTAGGTCCTCTTCCAGACCATCCCGGGACACGTCCTCCTCTTGGGCTCCCGCAGGTACATACACACCCCCATACAGATACCCCTATACCCCCACCCGCGACACACTCATTCAAGGGTACTACGACTATGCTTGCACCTCATGGTACCAAAGCACCTCAAAGGCGCTAAAAACTAAATTACAAACATCTCAAAACAAACTGGTCAGACTACTGCTTGACCTTACTCCTAGAACCCACCTCACCCCTGCCCACTTAGACAACCTAGGATGGCTTAAAGTAGATGACAGAGTACAGCAACTTGCAATGTGCCTGGTCTACAAGATACACTACATGACCAAGGTACCCATGTACATGTCAAAATACTTCCCAAAGGTCAGTGAATACCACGATCACAACACCAGAGGGAGCTCCACAAATCATGTTAAACCCAGATTCGGCTCAAACAAGGGACTAAACACATTTTGCAATTATGCCACATTAATGTGGAACGCCCTACCCAAAGCTGTAAAGGAATGTGAATCACTACCCACTTTCAAAACCACTCTCAAAGAACACCTACGGGAGACTGCAATTCAAAACTGGCCCCTGTAAATGTCCTAACCCAACCCCCTCCAATGTACAGTAAATGATGAAGTATGGTTTTGTCAATATTCCAATTTACAGTTTTGCTTGCACAGTTGTACAGAATCTACTAACCCTACTACCCTCAGTACCTACATAATCAGACAGAAGCTACTAACCCTACTACCCTCAGTACCAACACAATCAGATATAAGCTACTAACCCTACTACCCTCAGTACCTACATAATCAGATATAAGCTACTAACCCTACTACCCTCAGTAACTACACAATCAGACAGAAGCTACTAACCCTACTACCCTCAGTACCTACACAATCAGACAGAAGCTACTAACCCTACTACCCTCAGTACCTACATAATCAGACAGAATCTACTAACCCTACTACCCTCAGTACCTACACAATCAGACAGAAGCTACTAACCCTACTACCCTCAGTACCTACATAATCAGACAGAATCTACTAACCCTACTACCCTCAGTACCTACATAATCAGACAGAGGCTACTAACCCAAGCGAGAGAGAGAGAGAGAGAGAGAGAGAGAGAGAGAGAGAGAGAGAGAGAGAGAGAGAGAGAGAGAGAGAGAGAGAGAGAGAGAGAGAGAGAGAGAGAGAGAGAGAGAGAGAGAGAGAGAGAGAGAGAGAGAGAGAGATTTGATTGATTTGACAGCTGAATTTCTGCTCTGGTCTGGCCTTTTCTGCTGGGGAGAGGGGCGAGAAAAAAAGAGGTGAGAGACAGACAGAAAGAAAGAAAGAAAGAAAGAAAGAAAGAAAGAAAGAAAGAAAGAAAGAAAGAAAGAAAGAAAGAAAGAAAGAAAGAAAGAAAGAAAGAAAGAAAGAAAGAAAGAAAGAAAGAAAGAGAGACAGAAAAGAAGAAAAAGACAGAGGTGATTAGCTGCTCTTCTCGGGCCAGAGGAGAGGAGAGACGGTGATGTCTGGCGTATTATCTCCTGGAGAAGTAGACTGACACAGTGGGAGGGCTTCTCAGCGACATAGAAATCACCTGTCTGCCAATGTGCTCTGTTCTAGTTGTTATAGCAACAAGTGCACTAATGCTGTATGGTGTACTCATAGTAAGCATTCTATAGGATTCAATTTAGAGAGGAAACTATTCATGCGATGGACAGATGGATGGAGGGTTTTTAAGGCAGTGTTTTACTGGCTGTGTGAACAGTTTTATTGGTCCGGCTGCCGCCTGACACTCCTTTTATTGGCCGTCACGCTCACCTAGTAAAAGTCGAGCGGACCGACAGAATTGTATCGCCTCCATTGTTATGAATGAGAGAACCCACACGGCAGGAGATTTTGAAGCGATGGTCGCGCAGCTATTTCTGTCGCCTGGCTAAAAATCGCCTCGATCCTATTTTTTGAGGCGACGGCAGGCGACACAGCAAGGACAGTGAGGAAATAACCTGACTTCTACAGTAGAAGTAGTACAGAAGTTCTGCTGGTGTATCATTTGTACACCATTAATTTATCAATACATTCATTGATCAATAACCTACGTATTATTACCCTGCGACTTATGTTCATTATTATTAACAGGAACCATTTAAATAAATAACGTTAGTTGGAGAAGCTATAGTGGCCGCTTGTCATTAACTAATAAATGAACAATGCACCACGATTGCACCTACTAGATGTTTTTATACTCAGAGTTTAATGTCCAGTCAAGTCAAGAGTTTTATTTGTCACGGCATACGGATATACAATGAAATGCGGGTGGTCTTGCCCGCAACGATGTGCAATTGGTACAACATATAACATATAATAGAATCCAATAAAAAAATAAAGTGCAATAAAATTGTGCAATAACAGGTAGTAGGTAACAATAAATTTGTGCAATGACGGGTAACAGTTGACAGTTAACAGTAGTAGTAATAGTAGTGCAATACACTGTTACTGTTGCTAATACTAATTTAAAGTGGCCTTTCCTTTTGGCAATAAGTGAGGGTGCGTGCGGCCCGCTTGAGTGTGTGCCCGCTCATGCTAAAGTGTTACAGTGGTACTCAATGTTCATTGTTCAGGACTCTGATGGCCTGGGGGAAGAAGCTGAGCCTAAGCCGCTCTGTCCTAGTAGCTGGGGTTCGCAGGCGTCTGCCTGACCTCAGCAACTGGAACAGGCTGTTATTGGGGTGGTGAGGGTCTTTCATTATCCTGCAGGCTCTGGATTTGCACCTCTTGTTGTATAGAACCTGCAGGGGAGGTAGTGCAATACCCGTGGTACGCTCGGCTGAGCGCACCACTCTCTGTAGGGCCTTCTTGTCTTGTGCCGTGCTGTTTCCATACCAGGCAGTGATGTTTCCGGTCAAGATGCTCTCTACCGCTCCTGAGTAGAAGGACTGGAGTATCTTCCCCGATACTCTGAACTTCCTTAACTGTCTCAGGTGGTAGAGGCGCTGTTTCGCCTTCTTTACTACTGTGTCTATGTGTGTTGACCATGTCAGATCCTCTGAGATGTGGACCCCCAGGTACTTAAAGCTGCTCACCCTGTCCACGGTAGCCCCGTTAATCATCAGTGGTGTGTGTGTCTCCTGCTGTCCTCTCCTATAATCCACGATCAGCTCCTTGGTTTTACCAATGTTCAGGAGCAGGCTGTTGTCCTGGCACCAGCGTTCCAGTACCTCAACCTCCTCCCGGTAGGCCTTCTCGTCGTTGTCCGAGATCAGCCCCACCACCACCGTGTCGTCGGCGTACTTCACTATGGAGTTGGAGCTGAACTTGGCCACACAGTCGTGTGTGTAGAGTGAGTACAGCAGGGGGCTTAGAACACAGCCCTGGGGGGACCCGATGCTCAGGGTGATGGTGTTGGAGGTCTGACCCCCCACCCTGACCGCCTGGGGTCTTTCACTCAGAAAGTCCAGTACCCAGGCGCTCAGGGCGTAGCTCAGACCCAGCTCGATCAGCTTGTCCACCAGTCTGGTGGGGACTATGGTGTTGAACGCTGAGCTGTAGTCAATGAACAACAGTCTTACATAGCCCCCCTTCTGACGGTCAAGGTGGGAGAGGGTGCTGTGCAGTACCTGGGAGACCGCGTCGTCAGTGGACCTGTTTGTCCTGTATGCAAATTGCATAGGGTCCATATCACTGGGGAGGGAGGCACAAATGTGGTCCTTGACCAGCCTCTCAAAACATTTCATGACCACAGAGGTGAGTGCCACCGGTCTGTAGTCAATTGGACATGTTGGGGAGGGTTTCTTCGGTACAGGGATGATGGTAGACATCTTGAAGCAGGCAGGGACCACCGACTCCGCCAGGGATTGATTGAATATGGCGGTGAACACAGGGGCTAGCTGGTTGGCACAGGACTTAAGTATGCGTCCTGTTATTCCATCTGGGCCAGCAGCCTTCCTGGTGTTCACCTGCATAAATGCTCTTCTCACACTGTGTACCGTCAATGAGAGAGCGTCCCCGCCCCCCCGCGGATGCCCCCCCCCCTCCACAACAGCCGGCGCACCAGTGACGTCACTAGCCGTTGGGCTAGCAGTGCCACTGTTTGCACCAAACCGAGCGTAAAAGGTGTTGAGCTTGTCCGCAAGGGAGGCGTCGTCGCTCCCCATTGAGGGGGCGCTGACTTTGTAGTCAGTTATAGCCCTCAGTCCTTGCCATAATCCTCTTGTGTCATTCTGTGCCATTTGTGCCTCCATCTTGTCGGCATATGTCCTCTTAGCAAGTTTGACAGCCTTGCGCAGAGTGTAGACTGTTGTCTTGTACTCTTCCATGTTTCCTGACTCTCTGCCCCGGTTATAAGCAGTGGTGCGAGAGTTCAGGGCTGCTCTGATGGTACTGTCCACCCATGGTTTCTGGTTTGGGAACACCCTCGCCTTCTTTGTGGGGACGATAGTATCAGCCAGTGTTGTTATGAATGACACTACAGCGTCTGTGAAATCGCTGACGTCACTATTACTCCTCCTGAACATTCCCCAGTCGGCGTCATCCAGTGCGTCTTGAAACGTGGCCTCTGATTGGTCGTCCCATTTTTTTACCTCACGTGACACGACGGCGTCACGTGATCTCTGTTTATACGCTGGGACCAAGAAGATGGCGGCGTGATCCGATGTGTTTGTTGCTCCCGCTAATGGTGGAGCCGGTACAGCCTTGTATCCGGCTCTAAACGGGGTGTAGCAGTGGTCGAGTGTATTTCCTCCCCTTGTGGAGCAGACGATGTGCTGGAAGAAAGACGGCATGACTTTCTTCAGATTTGCCTGATTGAAATCCCCGGCTATGATCATGGCTGCGTCCGGATGCTTGATCTGGTGCGCGTTCAGATGGTCGTGTAGTTCCCCTAGCGCCCTGCCGACATTCGCCTGGGGATGGATGTACACTGCCGTCATTATCACTGCAGTGAATTCGTGCGGCAGATGGAAGGGGCGACATTGGATCGTGATGTGTTCCATGTCGGGAGAGCATGAACGGGAGAGTATCTTCACTTCCCCGGGGCTAGTCCAGCCGTTGTTGGTCATAAAGCATAGCCCCCCGCCGATGCTCTTCCCGGAGGCTTCTGTACGATCCAATGTCTGTAGCTGATGTGGTTTATAAGGTTTATTGTCCAAAGAAAATGATGGTTGAGACAGTAGCGGCTCCTACTATCGCAGCCTGGTGGGTCGCAGCCGGGGGTTCACGTTAGGTCGAGTTTAAAATGTAATGCTCTGAGATGCTCTGGAGCAATCTCTCTCTCTGTCTCTCGGATCAATCCAATAAAATAATTAACACATGTATATCATTTTAAACAACTCACCATTCATTCATTATGCATCAGCAGCAGCTAAATTAATGTTATAGTTCACAACACAGCAGCGCGTTTTGCATCGCTAGCCTATTATCGTCTCAGCAAGCACAGTCAATAATTTCCGTAGCCGCATTTCTCGGAGACAGCTGTGTAGCGAGAGCGAGAGAGAGAGCGAGAGAGACTTACTGTTTAGTTGAAACGTCCAGGGCAGGAGGGCTTGATAAAGTGTATAATCCACTGTTGATGTATATCCAGACCACTGTCCACTGTCCAGACTGCATCCGCCATATAGCTTGTTAGCCAAGTGTTAGCTGTTAGTGTTAGCACCACACAACACAAGCACAAGTACTTGATTTCTTTGCCCATTTCCGCGTCTAACAGCCTGCAAACTACCTGGCGTTCTATCGCCCTGCTCTAAGACAAACTCTAACCTTAACCAACTCTGAAAGAGTGCCTAAGCTTAACCGTCGAAAGAACTTGCCGTCACGCTCTAAGACAAATAGCTGCATATCACAACAACACACAACTATTGGCATCGGCCAATCAGAGAGCGTCTCCGCGAAATGCGGCTACGGAAAAAAAAACTAACGTCGGCCAATCAGAGAGCGTCTCTGCGAAATGCGGCTACGGAAATTCTTGACGCTGCTATGGATGTTTGCCTAGACCGCTTCAAATCGCGCCCGGTTTCCAACATAATACATCATATTTCAACGCACAGCTAGTTACGCACTGATTGGCTGCGACGGATACAGCGATGACGCACTCAGAGTCTTATTGCGTCTAGCCCGGGCGAGAAATACGGCTAGGAGCCGCTAGGAGAAATGCGGCTATGCTCAGTGAGTCACTTCCTGTTCAGGAAAACGATATATTTTTTTTTATATATTAACGTTATATTGTGCATTGGAAACACAAACATACTTAAAATGAGTAAATATTATTCATTTTAAACATGTTTATATTATTTATAGGGCTATAAAACAAAAAACAAAAAAATAAAATGTCTTGTTCTTCTCTATTTTAACCAGGGTTCACCAGGGGGGTCGGCGCCCTAGCGCCCCTAGTGGCGAGCCGCCACTGGGTTGAGAACAGAACAGTTAGCGTCTTCAGTGAAAAAACATTCTCTCTCAGCTGCATAACAATACTTGTCCAATCGGTGGTAATGAACGTATTGTAGCGATCAGTCATGCAGTAATGTCAGGAAGAATGAGGAGAGGTTGTATTCGTATAGGTGGTTTAATTCCAGCTCAATATGGGTTTAGTTCCCTCGTAATGCACAACACAGCTACCTGCTAATACGCTAACCTAACATCCGGTCCGTCCTCTGATATCGCCCTCCGGGGGGAAACAAGTAGCCACACCCCCAGCTAGACATAGCGACAGTCGGCTCTGGTGTGGGGGGCCACTTTACTCACCCTATTTTTCCATGCGCACGCACACACACACACACACACACACATTTTGAATCTTTATTTATGTCCACATAAAGACAATGTTTCAAGGACAGAAATATTATCAGTGCACTTGTACATTGTGGGTTATTCTGAAACATTCATGCCCAAATTGACAATGGCAACCAAAGTTACACACACACATGGATGATGAATCTGACAATCAACACAGCTGGCACATCGGAGCACACGCTAACGATGAGACGACGAGGAAAACAGAGCCACGAGAGTGTCGCAGTAGCCGACGCCGAAGGTACGAGACTAACATTAACATGACGGCTACTGAGAAGGCTAGTGGTACAGCTAGCGAGGCTATTTCACCAAGGCCACAAGACTGTGGTGAGAACCGGCAGACTCGGCCTAATCCAAAAACAAACAGCGCCAGAACTGTTGGAAAGAAAAATACTAACTTCACACAGAAAACAGACTGCATTTTGATTGGAGATTCCACAACAAGGTACGTGGAAATGGCAAACACAGAAAATCGATGTCTAGAAAACACATCTGTGAAGGAGCTGACCAAAATACTTCCAACACTCATCGGGCCAGACATAACAAAAATTGTCATTCACTCTGGATCGTTTGACATCCTGCGAAGGAAAACGGGCACAGAGACATTGAAAGAGGATTTCACTTGTTTAATGAACACACTAGACAAATATCAGGATGTATCCATCAGTGGACCAATTGCATGCTATCGCAGAGGACAAGAAGCCTTTAGTCGACTCCTACATTTTAATTCATGGTTAGAATCTGCCTGTCTTACACACGGACTGAATTTCATTGACAATTTTAATGTGTTCTGGAATAATCCTGAACGCTTTCAGAGGAATGGATTCTTCCCAAACCGCCTTGGTTCGAAGCTTCTAGCAGCAAACCTATGTCATGCCTTAGTGACTTCCAAGGGCATCAAACTTGTGATACAAGCACGAGCACAAGGCGTCCTGTCCCCAGACAAGGCCATCATGGCCACCAGCAACCCGCTTGATCAAATGTCCCCGAGAGCGCTAATCAAACCAGCTCATCATGCACTAGAGGAGATGGACAGTCTGCTAGCACCAAAAAGTGTATTAAATGAATAGTACAAACACCATGCCATCTTTCAAAACATACCGGTAATCTTAACCAGCCAATGGCATGGTAAAAGCTATAACAGATATACACCATCAATGCGTTCACCTGCTATTAACCTCAAAGCCATCAAGGTCAAGCCAAAGCAGACCTCCTCTAAAGAAGTCCAACAAATAAAATTAGCCCTCCTAAATGTCAGATCATTGAATAATAATTTTTTTTTAGTAAATGATCTGATTAAAGAAAATAACTTAGATTGCATTTGCCTAGTAGAGACATGGCTAAATAATGACACAGCTACATCAATAATGATTGAGGCTTCTCCACCAGACTATAATTTGTATCAAATACCCAGAAAAAATAGAAGGGGTGGCGGAGTTGCAGCAATTTTCTCCTCAAAACTCTTGTTTAGAATCACGGAACTAGGCGAGTTCATGTTGATGGAATATCTTGCCATTGAGCTGAAAACAGAATCAATCATTATTGTCACAATTTACCGACCGCCCAGACACTCACCAATATTTATACAGGAGCTCTCTGAACTGATCTCATTATGTGTTACCGGATATGATAAGGTGATCCTAAATGGAGACTTGAACATCCATTTTAATAAGAAAACAGACTCCAAAACTATAGAGCTAGAAAATCTACTGGATAGCTTTGACCTAACACAACATATAACAAATGCAACTCACAAGCTTGGAAATACATTAGACTTAGTTATAACAACAACTGGGCTAAGCATAACAAATGTCTCAATAACTGAATTACCTGTCTCCGACCATCACTGTATATTTTTTGATACTCAAATAACCCTTACTAAAACAAAAAAATAAATCATAGTTAAAAAGAGGCTCCTAAACGACAAGGCTGAATCAAAGTTCATTAATCTTATCAGATTACATGAACCACACAATCATGACAGCTCTCTAAATGAAATGGTAGAAAATCTCAATGATGCACTGTCATCTGTATTAGATTCTGTCGCCCCACTAAAAATGAAAAAGAAAAAAACCAGAGCCTCGCCCTGGCTGAACTATAATGCTGTCAACAAAGAAAAAAGGAAATGTCGTGCAGCAGAGCGAAAATGGAGAAAAACAAAAACCACCACATGCTGTGATATATACAAAGATGCTTTAACTGCTTATAATAAAACCATCCGCTTAGCAAGGAAAGACTACTTCTCTAAAATCATTACAGAAAATGCTGGAAACTCTAGAATCCTTTTTTCCACTATTAATCTACTACTCAACACTGCCCCTACACCTCCTCAGTCATCAACGGTTAAGTGTGAAGAACTTGCACTATTCTTTAACAACAAAATAACCTTGATCAGGGCCAGCATTACTCATGATGGAAATAAAGCTGATTGCAGCAAACCGTGCAATGTAACCATGAGAAGTTTCACATGCATCACATTAGATGTACTCTGCAAAACTGTCTCAGAATGTAACTCCTCCACCTCAGACATTGACCCTATACCTACAGCTTTCTTCAAACGGGTGTTTAAGTGTTTCAAGCCCTGTGTTAGATATCATAAACACTTCCCTTAGAACTGGTATTTTCCCAGATGCCTTTAAAACAGCAGTTGTAAAGCCATTACTAAAAAAACCTAACTTGGATAGTAATGAAATGGCAAATTATCATCCAATATCCAACCTACCATTCATTAGCAAAGTACTTGAAAAGATAGTTTCAGTTCAAATAAATTCCTTTCTTGAAGAAAACAACATCTTAGAAGAATTTCAGTCGGGATTCAGAAAATATCATAGCACTGAAACTGCCCTCACCAAAATAATCAGTGACCTCAGGCTAAACTCTGACGAGAATAAGATCTCCATCCTTGTCCTGCTAGATCTCAGTGCAGCATTTGAGACAATCGATCACGATATTCTAATCGATCGTCTTGAAAACCTTGTCGGTTTCTCAGAACATGTGCTAAGCTGGTTCAAAACATACATCAGAGGGAGGAAATTCTATGTTAGACTAGGAGAGCACATATCTGATATATACGACAACAACTATGGAGTTGCACAAGGGAGTTGCTTAGGACCTTTACTCTTTTCCCTTTACATGTTACCGCTGGGTGATATCATCAGAGAACATAATGTAGATTTCCATAGCTATGCGGATGATACACAACTGTACATATCTGCTGAACCAAATGATACAGCGATTAGCTCCATTACAGACTGCTTACTGGCAATAAATAAATGGATGAGTAAGAACTTCCTGAAACTAAATGAGAACAAAACTGAAATTCTAAATATCGGCCCCAAAACTAAAAAAGAAACGTTAATAAAGAACCTAGGAGGACTAACCCCTTGGATCAAATCTGAGGTCACTAGTCTCGGGGTTATCATAGATTCAGAACTGAACTTCAATTCTCATATTAGCAAAGTAACGAAAACATCGTTCTTCCATCTCAGAAATATAGCAAAAGTACGACCATTTATTAATCAGAACGATGCTGAGAAGCTAATTCATGCATTCATATCTAGCCGGTTAGACTACTGTAATGCACTTTTCACAGGTCTCCCTAAGAAAACCACAGAGAGGCTTCAGCTAATCCAAAACTCCGCAGCCCGACTGCTAACTAGAACCAAAAGGAGAGAGCACATTAGTCCAGTCTTAGCTGCTTTACACTGGCTTCCTGTAACATTTAGAATTGACTTTAAGGTCCTTCTCCTTACATACAAAGCTCTAAATGGACAGGGACCTAGCTACATCACCAACACTCTAATAAATTACACGCCAGCAAGAACACTGCGATCATCAGCTGCTGGACTACTAGAGGCTCCCAGAAACAGTCAAAAGAGGATCGGTAATGCAGCCTTTATCAACTATGCCCCAAAACTGTGGAACAAACTACCCCAAAACATCAGGGAAGCCAACTCGCTAGACATCTTCAAAAGACAGCTTAAAACCTATCTCTTTGCTCAGGCATTTCAATGACTTACCTGCACTATTCCTACCCTGCCTACTTTTCTATGCTAATTTTATCTTATTTTACACTGCCTATCAAATTCATGTGTCGGTTATCACACTTTTTACTTCTTACTGATGACTATTTTTAAACTGAATCATTTTAAACAATTTTTCACACTTTTTACTGTAACCTTGCTATTTACATTTTTTACTGTTGTTGTATGTCCGTTCTATTTTATAATTTTTAGACTATTTTTAAACTTAATCATTTTAAACTACTTTATTATTTGTATTACTGAATAGAGAGCCTATTATGATGCTAGATCCTAATGTGAAACACTGTGATTTACCATACCCTGCCTATCAAATTCATGTGTCGGTTATTGCACTTTTTACTTCTTACTGATGACTATTTTTAAACTGAATCATTTTAAACTATTTTTATTATTGCTAGATCCAAATGTGAAACACTGTGACTATTTGTATTACTGAATAGAGAGCCTATTAGAATGCTAGATCCTAATGTGAAACACTGTAATTTACCATACCTTGCTATGCTCGCTCATGCCTGTATTTTTTATGTCTGTTCTATTTTATAATTTTTTGACTATTTTTAAACTGAATCATTTTAAACTATTTTTTATTATTTGTGTTACTGAAAACTGTAAGCGGAGAGCCTATTGGGATGCTAGATCCTAATGTGAAACACTGTGATTTGCCATACCTTGCTACCTGTCTATCTTTTTTATGCCCACTTATGCCTGTATTTTTTACTGTTGTGAAGCACTTTGAACTGCAACCTCTGTATGAAAAGTGCTATACAAATAAAGTTATTATTATTATTATTATTATTATTATTATTATTATTATTATTATTATTATTATTATTATTATTATTATTATTATTATTATTATTATTATTATTATTATTATTATTATTATTATTATTATTATTATTATTATTATTATTATTATTATTATTATTATTATTATTATTATTATTATTATTATTAACACACAGCTCATGGATACAGATTGCAGCGTCTTCTACAAATTGCGCAGCTGCCAATAATAGCTGACACTGAGCAATATCTTGCTAACTGTTTGGCTCTTCTCTTCGGAAGACCGGCCATCTGAAGGCCTCTAACACCCAACTTATGAACATGACCCAGGCTTCCAAATATGAAGACTAAAACTTTACAGTTGTAGCGCAGTTGTGATATGGTATGTCTAACAGTTGATACTTCAACATTTTGGTTTTAAAGGCTTCTTCTAGACCAGGGGTCAGGAACCTTTTTGACTGGGAGAGCCATAAAAGCCAAATATTTCTAAATATATTTCATTGAGAGCCATATAGTATTTTTAACGTATAATAAATTAAATATGTCTTACTTTTAATGCGACTTCTGGTGCTGCATGGTTTTGCTGATTGATTGATTGATTGATTGAAAACTTTATTAACAGATTGCAGAATGGGTACAATACAGTACAGCTCAATACACACAATTGTTAAGGGGATGCAGACCAGAGAAAGACTTTCGTCTTGTTTACACCAGGGTCCCCCATTTTCAATTCATCAGGACATATATGACATACATGACATACAGATAGTCAGTACTGCTACATCTATACATTTATGACATACCAGATTTGCAAATACAGTACTGTTTGTGATACAGAAGGAGTCAAGAAAAGGGAGTATATACATTTGACGTAGAAACTGTACATTGGAGGAGGTTGGGTGGGGGGGGTTGGGTACACTGGGATATTGACAACCATACTGGGTAATTTACATTGGAGGTGGTTGGGGGGGGGGGGGGGGGGGCACACTGTATAAACAAGCAAAACTGTACATTGAGGGGGGGGAGACTCTGTACAAACAAACAAAATTGTACATTGGACTATTGACAAAACCATACTAGGTAAATGACTGTACATTGGAGGGGGTTGGGTTAGGATATTTACAGGGGCCAGTGTTGAATTGCAGTCTCCCGTAGGTGTCTCTTGAGAGAGGTTTTGAAAGTGGGTAGTGATCCACATTCCTTTACAGCTTTGGGTAGGGCGTTCCACATTGATGTGGCATAATTGCGAAACGTGTTTAGTCCCTTATTTGAGCAGAATCTGGGTTTAACATGATTTGTGGAGCTCCCTCTGGTGTTGTGATCGTGGTATTCACTGACCTTTGGGAAGTATTTTGCCATGTACATGGGTACCTTGGTCGTGTAGTGTATCTTGTAGACCAGGCCCATTGCAAGTTGCTGTACTCTGTCATCTACTCTAAGCCATCCTAGGTTGTCAAAGTGGGCAGGGGTGAGGTGGGTTCTAGGAGTAAGGTCAAGCAGTAGTCTGACCAGTTTGTTTTGAGATGTTTGTAATTTTGTTTTTAGCGCCTTTGAGGTGCTTTGGTACCATGAGGTGCAAGCATAGTCGTAGTACCCCTGAATGAGTGCTCCTGCCAGAGTCTTCAGGGTATTCTTGTTTACCAGAGAGGAGATCCGGTACAAGAATCGAGTTCGTTGGTTGACTTTTTTTATTACATTGGATGCCATTTTGTCACAGGAGAGATTAGCCTCTAGGATGGAACCCAGGTAGGTAATTTCATCTTTCCTTGTGACAATATTGTCACCCACTGTAACTGAGAAGCCGTCGGTCTTGCTGAGTTTGTTATTTGAACCGAAGAGAATGGACTCTGTTTTGCCCATGTGTAATGATAGTTTGTTATCAGCGAGCCATATGCAGATTCTGCCTAGTTCCGAGCTGAGGGTTTTTTCAACCTGTAACTTGTTCTTGTCAGAGACCAGCAGGGCTGAGTCGTCCGCAAACAGGAACAAGTTGCAGTCACAAGCTGACGACATGTCATTTGCATAAATTAGGAACAGTAGCGGTCCTAGTATGCTTCCTTGTGGAACACCACAGCTCACTGTGAGAGGGGGGGATAGGGTACCGTTTACCTCCACCATCTGTTCCCTCCCCTCAAGGTAGGATTGCATCCAGCTCACTGATAGACTATCAAAACCAATTGCTTTTAGCTTGTCAATCAGAATGGAGTGATTGACCGTGTCAAAGGCCTTTTGTAGGTCCAGCATGACCATGCCGCAGTATTTGCCTGCGTCCACCTCTTGTTTGATGTGGTCATTCAAATAGAGAAGGCATGTGTCAGCTAGCCTTGTAATCTGGTTCATACGTGGTGAGGTTGAGCTTCATGCAGGCGTTGAGGCTTCCATCAGTTAAACGTGAGCGTAGGTTGGTCTTAATGTTCCTCATATGCGAGAATGACTGCCCACATGCATATGTAGAGCCAAACATGGTCAATACGGCAATACTCACGCTGCATTGTGTGGTATGTCACAGGAAGCTCGTTCCAAGTTTTAAGAATCAGCTGGTCTTCAGGTTGAAGATTTTAAATTTCTGTCCACTTGTGTTCCCTCGCCAGCTCTGCTCGCTATATCTTCAGCTACAGATACTATTGGCTGTATCTTCAAAACTAATTTCTGTTTACTTTAAAATGACACAGTATTATTAAGAAATATCACAAGTATTAACATTTTTTTTTTTTTTTTTTTTTTTACTCAAAAATGTCTGGGAGCCATATGCTGTCACCAGAAGAGCCATATATGGCTCGCGAGCCATAGGTTCCCGACCACTGTTCTAGACTGTAGTCAAACGTACAGCCAACTTCTAGGATGAGAACCTCTCTGTTATTCTCATTAACAACAACAACATCGGGGGTGTTTGCTGAAATATCAGAGAACAGTGAATTGTCACTAGACAGATTGAACATATGGCTTCACACTGGTGTGCTTATACGGCACTGTTGCAGGCATGGCCGTAGCCAGCTATGAGGTCACCGAGGTCCGGACCTCCACCGAGGTCCGGACCTCGGTAACTATTTGTAACTATAAAAAAATAAATATATATTTATATATAAAAAAATATATATATATTTTTTTTTGGTCAACAACCAGCCCACTACTAGGCTGGGACAGCGGCCGATTGGTACTGACTGACACTGGGCTGGCCCAATCACATCTCTTACTAAGCACCCCCTGCCAGTCATGCAGGGTACATGACTCAGAGGGGGGCTGGTACATGACTGAAATGGGGGCTGGTACATGACTAAGATGGGGCTGTGGTACATGACTGAGAGGGGGCTGTGGTACATGACTGAGAGGGGGCTGTGGTACATGACTGAGAGGGAGCTGTGGTATATGACCGAGATGGGGCTGTGGTACATGACTGAGAGGGGGCTGGTACATGACTGAGATGGGGGCTGGTACATGACTGAGATGGGGCTGTGGTACATGACTGAGAGGGGGCTGTGGTACATGACTGAGAGGGGGCTGTGGTACATGACTGAGAGGGAGCTGTGGTATATGACTGAGAGGGGGCTGTGGTACATGACTGAGAGGGGGCTGGTACATGACTGAGAGGGGGCTGGTATACGGGACTGAGAGGAGGCTGGTACATGACTGAGAGGGGGCTGGCACATGACTGAGAGGGAGCTGGCTGGTACATGACTGAGAGGGGGCTGGTACATGACTGAGAGAGGGCTGGTACATGACTGAGAGGGGGGCTGGTATACATGACTGAGAGGCTGGCTGGTACATGACTGAGAGGGGGCTGGTACCATGTATTGTGCATCATTGTAGGTCAAACCATTAAAAAGTTAATTTCCACGGCAGCCATTTTGGATTTTGGTCTCACAAATTTCCCCCGCCTTTTAAAAAAATACACCCCGGCTAAATTACAACAACATCAGGGGTGTTTGCTGAAATATCAGAGAACAGTGAATTGTCACTAGACAGATTGAACATATGGCTTCACACTGGTGTGCTTACAGACCAGGCTGCAGAAACAAATGAGTGGGGGGGCATAAAATGTTCTCGGGGGGGCACAATGGTTTTTCAACACAGGTTCCCTTTTATACGTTTCAGCTGGGACAGCGGCGCTGTGGCTTGCTTGGCGCTGCCCACGGTGCTGAACTAAACAGCAGAGAGGCAATTGAAAAATCTAATTTCTCTCTATCTTAAGAACTTTCACTTATACAAAAACAGACTGAACGGATATATATAACAGACCTGCTGGGGCAGCGGACTGAGAGCAGGGGACACAAACAGGCTGGATAAGATGGTCAAGAAGGCCAGTAGTGTGGTTGGGGTGGAGCTGTACTCTAGCGAGGGTGGCGGAGAGGAGGAACCTTGCTAAGCTCCAGGCCATCAGGGAAAACCCCTCCCACCCACTATACACAGACTTGGCTGACAGGAGGAGCATGTTATAGGCTCACACTACCTAAATGCAGCACTGAACGGCACAGGAAGTCCTTCATTCCGACAGCCATCAGACTATACAATGCATCACTGTGCCTCACTGCATCACTGAGCACAGAGTGACAATTACCATCTTCCTGGACTCTTACTTTTTAAACAGCACTGTGCATTATTACACCTACTGTAGACTTCAGTATATTTTTACTATATTTATTTACTGTATCTTTTATTACATTTTTATTCTATTTCATTTTATTCTATTCTTAGGCCATTTGTTTTGTTATTCTTATTTGTGACTTGTTCTGTCTAAATGTTTAATGTTGAGTGATTTGCAGTGTCAAATTTCCCTCAGGATAATACATTTATATTCTATTCTATTCTATATCTTTGAAAAGTCTCCATTTATTCAACACTTCTGAATTCACTGACAAACTGAAATGTACTGACAAAAATAAGGTGCATAAAACAGCAAATAAAATTCCTCCACAGGCTACTCACCATCATAAGTAGAGAGGCAAGCGGTGTTTGGGGACAGAGTGAAATCTTCTTAAAACACTGCCCCTCCACTCATTCCTGAACTTTTTTGTTAAGTCCTTCTCAAATGCCAACTGAATTAAATTGGCCTTAGTTGCGTCGATGAAGCATACTAAGGCGATGTTCTGTAAAGACGTTCTTGAGGGTAGAAAACGAATTCTCACAGAGTGCCGTGCTAGCTTCAGTAGTGTTGTTGTTGACATCAGTGCCCACTAGGGCTGTCCCCGACTAAGGATTTGGATAGTTGACTTTGGTTGATAAAAAAAAAAAAAAAAACATTTGCCAGGGTGGGCATGGGCACAGCTGACTCAGTGGGCGGGCCCGGCCCCCTAATGCCCGCCCATGGCGCCGAGACTGTGTGCTTATACGGCACTGTTGCAGCTTGCAGGCGACCCGAGTGTGGAACTGACACTGTCTGCAATCAGATCCACGATCCTATCATGCCTACAAATGTAGAGCCCTTTGTATGCATGACAACCATTGAGTATGTGAGACATGGTTTGTGTTGTCTGTTCGTGACCATGGTGTATGCAGTGTGGGCTATGTCTGCAAGGGAACCAGATGGAAAGGTTGAGCTTCGATGGTAAAACCTGTAGCCTAGCTTTTAAAGTGAAAATGATGATGCTCTCATCAATAGCTACATTTAAACTGCGTGCGAGACAGACTGGTAAGCGGCAGGGAGACAGGCAAGCTTCCCTTGCAGTTTAAACTCAGTCCAGTGTTGACGTTGGCGTTGTTGTTGTGCCGACATGAGATGGCCACGGGCATTGGTAAGTGGCAGTTGATGCCACATTCCACAGATGTCAATGGTGGCCTTCACGGAGATGGTAGGGTCAGAGATGTTCTCCTCAGAAACATTAACAGCGTCTGAGTCCGGCCCCACCCACTCCAGGGCCAATAGTTCTAATCATCTTTTTTATTGAAATGTTGGTGGATGCTTAATTTGACACTCACGTTTGACATGATTTATAATTTCTTTAGGCCAGTTTTCAGAGGCTTTAAAAGCTGTTATCTCCTCTTACACACATTCCTCTCCGTTTCCCTGTCTCTGAGTTTCTCTTTCCAAACACGTACAGGAGTTAGGAATCTGTGCGCATTCGTGTGTATAAATACTTTTTTGTAGGTACTCTCTTCCTTTCTCTCTGTCTCTGTCTCGTTTTGTAAGAACACACACTCTTACACACACAAGGTACTAGTGTAGTGGCTGTTCGGAGCCTGTGCCCATTCAAAACGGGCCAATTGCTTGGCTCCCGGTATTGCTGCTTGCAGTATTGACGGGTGCCTGGCTATCCGGAAAGCATGCCTGTTTTGCTCCCGGAATGGCTGCTTGCAGCCTTGTAGAGACCTGTATTATGGCTGCTTGCAGCGTTGTGTAGACCTGTGGAATGGCTGCTTGCAGCATTTTAGTGACCTGTGGTATGGCTGCTTGCAGCGTTGTGGAGACCTGTGGTATGACTGCTTGCAGCGTTGTGGAGACCTGTGGTATGGCTGCTTGCAGTGTTGTGGAGATCTGTGGTATGACTGCTTGCAGCGTTCTGGAGATCTGTGGTATGGCTGCTTGCAGCGTTGTGGAGACCTGTGGTATGGCTGCTTGCAGCGTTGTGGAGACGTGTGGTATGGCTGCTTGCAGCATTGTGGAGATCTGTGGTATGACTGCTTGCAGCGTTCTGGAGATCTGTGGTATGGCTGCTTGCAGCGTTGTGGAGGCCTGTGGTATGGCTGCTTGCAGCGTTGTGGAGACCTGTGGTATGACTGCTTGCAGCGTTGGACCTGTGGAATCGCTGCTTGCAGCGTTGTGGAGACCTGTGGTATGGCTGCTTGCAGCATTGTGGAGACATATTGTAGGGCTGCTTGCAGCATTGTGGAGACCTGTGGTATGACTGATTGCAGCGTTGTTGAGACCTCTGGTATGACTGATTGTAGCGTTCTCAAGAACCACTCATT
The DNA here is from genome assembly GCF_963971535.1 of Notolepis coatsorum. NCBI lineage: Eukaryota > Metazoa > Chordata > Actinopteri > Aulopiformes > Paralepididae > Notolepis > Notolepis coatsorum. Next base: position 87,969,334 of record NC_140173.1, read on the forward strand.
CTCAGCAATACACCTGCAAAACATAAAGTTTGTTGTTATAGCGCCACCATCTGGTCACCAAATGGCACACAATTTGACACTGCACTCTCTTGTGTCCTCAGCAATATGCCCACCAAGCCTGAAGTCAATTGGGTGAAGGGTTATCAAGATATGCGAAGGACCGACACACACTATAGCGCCACTATCGGGCCAAATGGCACAGAATCTGACACTGCACTCCCCTGAGTCCTCGCCAAGCACAAACTCATTCGGATGAGTGGTTCTTCAGATATGTGCACGCAGACACACAAACACGCAGAGATTCGTTCCTTTATAGTTAGATATGGGACATGTTTTTAGACAGCCCACTCTTATTCTCTTCTGCACCCCCTATTCTCTCTACCTAATCCCCCCTCTCCCCCCCTCCCTTCCTCTCCCTCCCTCCCTCTCACCCTGTCTCACTCTATCAGTATCTCCCCCCTCCACACACCAGTCCCAGGTATGTTATTTATGTGTCTGGGTGCTGCTCTGTGAACGGCTCTGCCTGCCTTTTATTTGTGACTCTTTCACAACTCATTACACTGTGAAGGACAAGCTAACCGCAGCTGAGAGCAGGAAAACAACAGCTTGTCCTCTCCTCCTGCCCAGACACACGGCTAACGGTTACAGCTTGTCCTCTCCTCCTGCCCAGACACACGGCTAACGGTTACAGCATGTCCTCTCCTCCTGCCCAGACACACGGCTGACGGTTACAGACTGTCCTCTCCTCCTGCCCAGACAAGCGGCTGACGGTTACAGCTTGTCCTCTCCTCCTGCCCAGCTGTCCTCCTCCTGCCCAGACACACGGCTGATGGTTACATACCGAAAGGACACATACGCACTGTTACAACCCCAATATGTCAAGGGGAAGGGGTGAATAACATAAATGATTATTATGTTGTGATAAATGAAGCAAAGGAAAAATAAAGCAATGCCCACACGGTTAGGTGAAAGAAAATAATATATATTGTGCCTTTTATATATACAAACAAAAACAGATACAATGACAATGGTGGAGTTGAGACAGACAACCAAGGGGAAAGGAGGGGGGGGGGAGCTTGAAGGATGCCAAAGGAATAAACTAAGTAAAACAGAACACAAATAACTCAGTAAGGAATATCTTATCTACCTATACACAAACACAAAGGTCAAATAAAAACTACTCCTCACTACCTACACTAACTAACCAAACATAGAATATAGAATAGAATAGACTTTTAATTGTCATTGTGCACAAGTATACAACAAAATTTCAGGGGAGCTCCCACAAGACCATAGTACAACATACATGTAACACATAACATAACACTGTACAGAATATTTAAAAGTGCATAATGAGCTGTAAACATAATGGTTATCAAGTACAGGTATAAAGTGCATGGTGCACGTGAGGGGACAGTCAATGAGAGTTTAACAGTCTGACTGCTTGGGGGGAAAAAGCTGTTCATAAATCTTGATCTCTTCGCATTTATGGACCGTTATCTCCTCCCTGAGACTGGTCCTTGATGATACACTTGGAGCGGTGGAGGCAGCGGGAGGTGAAGACGGAGGTGACATATGTCCAAAACATACAATGAGTGGCATCACTCCTTAGCTAGTGTGTCTCTAGACTACTACTACGTGTAGCACCACAGTATTGGGCCCCTTACCTGGACATCATTCTGTAGTGATGGATTTATGTCATGATGATCATTTGCGGTCCAGTACCGGACCGCTCGGGCTTAAGAGGTTAAGAGGTTAAACTAATTAAATCACTGTTTGGTGCGGTGCGGTACCCTGTTAGGGAGCACGGTTCCTTATGGGTTTTGGGGTGCGTACTGTGGAGTGTTGTTGGTACTGATATTCCCTCTGTCAATAAATCAAGGCAACAACAAGTCAGAGCTCAGTGTGAACCCACAACAGCTCCTACCTCCGGTCAATGGTCTCTAACTACACACCCTCAAGACCTCTCCGCTCTGCATCTTCTAACTACACCCTCAAGACCCCTCCACTCTGCATCTTTTAACTACACACCTTCAAGACCCCTCCGTTCTGCATCTTTTAACTACACACCCTCAAGAGCCCTCTGCTCTGCATCTTCTAACTACACACCCTCAAGACCCTTCTGCTCTGCATCTTCTAACTACACACCCTCAAAACCCCTACGCTCTGCATCTTCTAACGACACACCCTCAAGACCCCTCTGCTCTCCATTTTCTAACTACACACCTTCAAAACCCCTACTCTCTGCATCTTCTAACTACACACCCTCAAGACCCCTCTGCTCTGCATCTTCTAACTACACACTCTCAAGACCCCTACGCTCTGCATCTTCTGTGTGTGTGTGTGTGTGTGTGTGTGTGTGTGTGTGTGTGTGTGTGTGTGTGTGTGTGTGTGTGTGTGTGTGTGTGTGTGTGTGTGTGTGTGTGTGTGTGTGTGTGTGTGTGTGTGTGTGTGTGTGTGTGCGTGTGTGTGTGTGTATGTAGTGGTGTCGGCAGGTCCCCAAATGGCTGTTTTTCTGTCTGATAGAGAGAAAAAAGATGGAAAGATAAGAGAGGAGGGGGAGGGGAGAGGAGAGGGAGAGGAGAGGGAGAGGAGGGAAGGTGAGGAGAGGAGAGAAGGGAAGGGGAGAGGAGGGGAGGGGAGAGGAGAGGAGGGAAGGTGAGGGGAGAGTTGGTGAGAGAAGAGGAGAGGAGAGGGTGTGGGTTGGCTTGATAATTGAATGGTGCTATGTGCCGGCACAATGGCTATGTTCTGCCCATATTTGGACTCGTAGATCATCAATACCAGCGAACCAATCACAAGTTGATGATGCACGTCTTGAGCAGAGTGAGGAAATAAGGGAGATGCCAGTGAACAGTTCAACATGTTGGAAGCTGCAGCTCTGTTGTAGGTATGGACTTACAACACAGTCTAATCAGAAAACATAGGTGAGGGGAGAGGAGGGGAGAGGAGAGGAGAAGATAATGAAGAGGGGAAGAGGGGAGGGGTGAGGAGAGGGGAAGAGGGAGAGGAGAGGAGGGGTGAGGAGAGGAGAGGAGGGGGGAGAGGAGAGGAGAGGGGAAGAGGAGAAGAGAGGAGGGGAGAGGAGAGGGGGGAGAGGAGGGGTGAGGAGAAAATGTAAATAAAGACCTAATCGGCATGATGTAGATTATGTTATCATAATATATGACCGTGCCTGGCGGTAATGCCTACAAGTCGCCGACGTGAGATGACGCAGAAGCTGAATACATGCTTTTAAATTTAATATATATTTTTTTAACTAGGATGGATACAGTATGATGACTGTGTGATTATAGTTAGTGCTCTCACCACTATGTAACTATGATTATAGTTAGTGCTCTCACCAGTATCTCACTATGATTATAGTTATCTACTGTATAATGTCATGTAGGGTATTATCTGCTGTATAATGTCATGTAGACTTTTCACAGTCATGACAGCGTTACTGTGACAGCACTTAATTATGTTAACCTGTTCCACCCGTGGAATATTTTCGCCTAAAATATATACCTAGGTAAATGGAATATTGCTCCACTTCTACAAGGCTCATTTGCATATTCTTGGTATCTAGGGACATCTATGGACCTCAGGTAATGTATTCACAGTGTCCGAAATATTGTGTCTATTACTAGGCTTGCTTAAATTGTGATGAAACAAAGGAGAATATGAATTATGACTGCCACTGATCTCGTTCAGTACCCTCTTGTAAAAAATATCTAAGGAAATTAATAAAGGGAAGATGATTAAACCGAAGGTTCTGTAGATACAGTACTGAATTATCCCATCCGGACCAATGCAATTTGAAATATTATTATAGATTATTACATGGCGTTTTAACATTCGCCAAAATGCTTGATTGTGATTGGTCAATATCGCTCGGTTGCCCCTGACAGCGGTCAGTTATTTCTCGATAACGGACCGCTGCTATGGGCAACGCGCAATAATGACCGCTGCTACGGGTAACACAGCGCTATTGACCAATCACAATCAAGCATTTTGGTCGCAGACAGTCACGAAAGCTAAGCTCAGCATATGCACAGCTGCACTCATCAGGTAATCAGACCACACACCTGCCGTCTGCATTTGATCTCGTCTTGTCGATGGTGTAAAATGAATTAGGTATATTGTTAGTAAGTTAGCCATGTAATAAGCGGGATAATGTATAGCTATACTCGGTCATTGTCGCAAAATAATTGACCTTCACTGCGTTTAGAACACCTCGGCGCGGCGCCTCTGTGTTCTAAACTCTGTGTCGGTCAATTATTTTGCGACAATGACCGAGTATAGCTATACATTATCCCTTACATATAGAATATGATGCATATAAATTACCTATAGCCAATTCGCACATTTATATATATTAGGGGTGTAAAGGTATACGTATCCGTACCGAACTGAACAAGTTTCAGTGTGTACCGTACCGTACCAAACAGCTGTGTTAACCACTAACGACCGCCCACCGGGGGCTGTTTTTAATATAATTATTATCTAATATAATTATTATTATTTAATTTTTTTATTAAATTTTTTTACAAGTCGATTATTAATTTCAATATAGAATATTCGTTGACAGCCCTACAAGCACAATTAGTTACTGCACACTACATCACCCCTGAGTGGAACATGGAAAGCCAAACTTTCCCCCACTGTACCGAAAGCCATACCGAACCTTGACTTCAAAACCGAGGTACGTACCATACCGTGGTTTTTGTGTACCGTTACACCCCTAATATATATACATATATTATCTTTCAAATGCCGAGTTCAATTTGGATTTAGTATCACCAGGCATATAAGAACAGATAATGAAATCTACTGTAATCTACTGTACTTTTACATTTTCCCCACAGTGCAACCGTTTTGAAACAAATTTCAGATCTAATTGTTCCTATATGCTAATGTTGCATTCCATTTGCTTAGGAAGTCATAGCTGGGAAGAGATAGGGAGAGAGACATGGTGGGAAGGAGAGGGCAGGGAGGATGTAAACAGCTCTGGTCATGTGACACTGCACATATTTAATTTACCCTTTATTATTTCAATATTTGCTGGAAATACATTGATACATCATTCAGTTAAGAATTCAGGAATAATTGTTTTGAGACATTAAGACTTTGAGCGCCAGAGGTTAATTCCGTATTAGTCCCTTGAATGCCCAAATCTGCTCCAATGTTAACTTAAAGGGGCTATGTACTGCTATTCCTAGCACTATTTGGGCAACTTTACACAATTCCTGTTAGTCTATTGAAGACATCTGTAAGGTTTTTTTCAAAAAAATTAATTGTTTTATATTTCTAATCAAGTACTCAAAACCATCATTTTCCAGCTTCAAGATTTCAGGCTGTTATGGCCTGGCTCCGCCCATAAGCACTTTGAGTGACAGTCAGCCCACACAGTCTGGTAGATCAGGGTCCCCCATTTTCAATTCATCATATGACACACACGACATACAGATAGACAGTACTGCTACATCTATACATTTATGACATACCAGATTTTCAAATACAGTACTGTTTGTGATACTAAAAAAATCCAGAAAAAGAGTGTATATACATTTGACATAGAAACTGTGCATTGGAGGAGGTTGGGTAGGTGGGGTGGGGCTGTACATTGGAGGTGGGGGGGGGGGGGGGTTGGGTAGGGGACACACACTGTACATTGGAATACTGACATACATTTGACATAGAAACTGTACATTGGAGGAGGTTGGGTAGGTGGGGTGGGGTTGGGTGGGGCTGTACATTGGAGGTGGGGGGGTTGGGTACATTGGAATACTGACAAAGCCATGCTTGGACTGAGAGAGATAGAGAGAGAGAGAGAGAAGATAGGGGGGGTGGGAGAGAGAGAGAGAGAGAGAGAGAGAGAGAGAGAGAGAGAGAGAGAGAGAGAGAGAGAGAGAGAGAAACCCGACACCTCTGCACACACTGGAGAGTAGGAGGGAGAGAGAGAGAGAGAGAGAGAGAGGGGGGGGTGGGAGAGAGAGAGAGAGAGAGAGAGAGAGAGAGAGAGAGAGAGAGAGAGAGAGAGAGAGGGAGAGAGAGAGAGAGAGCGAAACCCGACACCTCTGCAGTGCACACACTCGCGTGTGCCGCGCAGCAAGTGTCCCCCAAGCCCCCCCCCCCCCCAAGTGCCCCCTCTCTCTCCATCTCTCTCTCCCTCCAGAGCGCACAGGAGTGTGCCTCGCAGCATTGAGGAAGTGGCTTCTTCCACTCGCTGTCTAGTCTAGGTAGAATGGGGGCGGGCATTAGCTCCAACCACAGAGCCAATCGCATCACCCAGCGGCCGTATGACGTATATCAGCCGTTCAAATCAAAATGGCCTGATTTACTGGAGAAGGAAAGGGGCTGAGCTCAATCAGAGCAATCCGCCAATATGGTATTTAGACACTAAAACACATTGATACGAACTCCTATTACTATAATACAATGCTAGAGACTGAAAAATGACATTTATAGTACATAGCCCCTTTAATATCGCCTAATCTATGTTTTAAATTATGGCTATGTGTCTAACCCGTCCCTTATCAAAGACTCATTTTCCAGTCAACATTGTCAAGGCAGATTATTTTTGTATCGCTTCATTTCCGTTTGATAGCATTTTGAAAATCACTCGTTTTCGCGAAAAAAACGACCCATTCTATGATAATCGCCTTTTACTGGAATATTCCAGAACGTTGTCATTTGTCTGCCTATTTATGAATCGTTTTTAAATAAAGGCTAGATGATCGATAGTATATGTGTGCGTACGCACGCTCGTGCCGCTCGCTGATAATCGCTGCTCCTATTTCCTGATGGCTTTTACAGTGAAACAGCAATATCACATATAGTGGAAACGCTTATATCTCCGTGAAAACGAGTCTGATTATCCTAAGACTGATAACATAGATTCCTTTCCTGACATCAGATGGTATCCAAATGGTATATTCCGATTCCTGATCACCATTCGAAAAAATCGATAATTGTATTGATCCACCGTGTGTACAGTATAACACATGATCCGCGCGGCTCAGCGGCTCCAGAATGAACTCTGGTAACCCCGGCTGCATCAGTGAGACGTAAAATGTGGAGTCAGAAATCCGTTAACCCATTCACTTTCATTGAGTCCAATCCAAAAGGGTGATTTACCATCTGGGAGACGATAGGGGGCGCTCTTTTCACATCTGAGAGCCTGGGGTGACTGGAATATCCAACGGTATGCTCGCTTGATGCAATATGATTTCAGATCGCTAATAAAAAAAATTAAAAATAAATACGAGAATTCTCATGAGTGGGCATTCAACCAGCCTGGGGTAAACCCGAGAAAACTCGGGTTGGGCAATCAAAGTGTTAAGAATAAAAAGTCAAAATGATCTTATTCTAGCCAGGGGCGTATCTAGACCCAGCACTCTATTGGGGCACGCGAGGCGCGTCCGCAAATTATTTCTATGCCGGTTTTGGCAGTTTTTTGGGCAAAAATGGGTGGAATTTGTAAAAGAAAAATGTTTAACTTTATTTCGGTTTTAGGGTTAGGTTAGGGTTATGTTATTTAATTATTTTGGGGAGCCAGCCCCCCAAACTCCTGAAATGCATAGAAATCTATGAAATAAATAAAACAATCTGACATTTATATTAAAAAGAGCTAGCCCCCCAAACCCCTATAATACATAGAAATCTATGCATTTTGGAACAGTTACTATATATATAGTCAAGAAAGCATTTAGTCATACTTAAAGTTTAAAGTGCTTTACTTGCATTGAACATTGCATTGAACATTGAACATTGAGGAGACATCATTAGAAAGCACAATGTATGTTTCCATTGTTACGCAGATGACACACAATTGTACATCTCCGCTGACCAAATGATCACACAGCTATAAACTCCATTTCCGCCTGTTTCTTAGCAATAAACAAATGGATGATGAACAACTTCCTCAAATTAAATGAGGGCAAAACTGAAATCCTACTAGTCGGTCCTATAACAAAAAGAGAAATGTTACAGAGCAATATGGGGCAACTTACTCCTTGGATCAAACCCGAAGTTACAAGTACGTAACCTACACTGGCTTCCGGTAACATTTAGAATTGATTTCAAGGTCCTCCTCCTTATATACAAAGTATAAACATTGCGATCATCTACTACTGGTCTATTGAAGGGTCCAAGCCACAGTCCAAAGAAAATCGGGGATGCAGCCTTTGCTAACTATGCACCAAAGTTATGGAACACACTACCTATGGACATTAGGGAAGCTACTGTAGATCTCTTAATATTTTCAGAAATAAGCTAAAAACGTACCTCTTCACCATAGCCTTCTAATACACCCAGCTGTTGATTGTACTGTAGCACTATTTTACTCTGGCCATTCTATTGCATAATTTTACTATCTATTTTACTATTCTATTATTGCACTGTATTATTGGTGTGCAAACCAGTCAACTTACAAAAAAGCGCCTGTTGGAGGATTTCAACAAGATAAATGCGACAACAGTGCAAAATATTTCACTATAATATTTCAAAGCGAAGTAAAAAATATTATAATAATTATTTGATCATGTTAAATGATCATTTGATCATGTTAAAAAAGGGAAAATAAAAAACATTTGTTAAAAAAAATAAAATAAAAACAAAATAATCAGTGGGGCACAGATGATCATCAGTAGGGCACGTGCCCTACTGATAGTGGTCTAAATACGCCGATGATTCTAGCCTCCCAAATGTGAACAGTTTCTGGTTTATATAGAATTTTATTTATATAGATTATCTGAAAATTGCCAATCTGCTTGGCACATGTAAAATTCACAAACTTTGTGCTGTATATTGGGTCCTGCCAATGTGGCACCAAAATACCAATCCACATTACACGCTATACATCTGGCAATACTGTTAATAGTGACATACCTACATAGGTATGGAAATGCAGCTGTACTTGCTCCATGATGTTCATACTCTGGAACAAGATGGTGTTTTACAGTTACTCTGTACTGAGAACACTATACAGTACTCGGTACTGAGAACACTATACAGTACTCGGTACCGAGAACATTATACAGTACTCTGTACTGAGAATACTATACAGTACTCTGTACTGAGAACACTATACAGTACTTGGTACAGAGAACACTATACAGTACTCAGTACTGAGAACACTATACAGTATTCTGTACTGAGAACACTATACAGTACTATGTACTGAGAACACTATACAGTACTCTGTACTGAGAACACTATACAGTACTCTGTACTGAGAACACTATACAGTGTGGCATTTATGCCCATTGCCTCCTATTGTTCCTCGAGAAACAAACATTTTGGGACTTGGGTGAGGGCTATCCACTTTATCAGCGTGCCGATACGGGAATGATGCAATCTTTTGGTCAGCCCGCGGGTTGAATGCCCATCACGAGAATTCTCAGATTTTTTTTTAATTAGCAATCTGATTTCATATTTCATCAACCTAGTCTACCGTTGGTAATCCTGGCCCGCCAGGCGCTCAGATGTGAAAAAAGCGCCCCCTATCGTCTCCCAGATGGTAATGCACCATTTTGGATTGGACTTGATGAAAATGGATGAGAAAAAAAAACTCCGGAATCCACATTTTACTTCTCACGCATGTAACCGGAGCCAATCAGATTCATTCTGGATCCTCAGCACAGCGTGTAATATGTGTTTTACAGTATACGCGTGGGATCAATAAAAGGATAGATTTTTGGAATGGCGATCAGGAATTGGAATAATCCATTTGGATACCATCTGATCTCAGGTAAGGAATCTATTTTTACCAGTTTTAGGATAATCAGACCAGTTTTCACGAAGATATAAGCTTTTCCCCTATAATGTGATATGGCTGTTTGACTGTAAGAGCGATCAGGAACTGAGAGAATCGATTTTCAGCGTGCGGCACCAGCCTGCACACGTACACATATACTATCGATAATCTAGCATTTATTTGAAAACTATTCATAAATAGGCCGAAAAATGACAACGTTCTAGAATATTACAGTACAGGCCGATTATCATGGAATCTATGTTTTTTCCGTGAAAACGAGGGCTTTTCAAAATGCTATAAAACGGAAATGAACCGATAAAAAAACAATCCGCTTCGACAATGTTGACTGGAAATGAGTCATTGATAATGCGACGGGCAGATTAGACACATAGCCATCATTTAAAACATAGATTAGGCGATATTAATGCTAACATTGAAGTGGATGGTGGGCATTCAAGCACTAAATGTGCGCCCCCTGCTGGGCACTGAAAGTGTTAACACCAAAATGGCTGCTTGAAGTGTCATGTCCAGTTTGTACATGCAGGTCATGGCTGGCTTTGGTTCTCTGAGAAAACTCTCCCTCTCTGACATCAGTTGTTTGAAACTGTTCACTTGTGGCTGTAGTATATTTTTCTCTAAGTTGGAATACCGGAGGAAGTAATTTAGGGAAAATCTTCTCGTGACCTTACATAGCTGGATCAAAATAGAGACCAGCTGTGTCAGGAAGTCTCACAGAAACCAATTTTGTATACATAACACCTCTACGAGCTTCAAAGGTACCCACCACAGAAGTGATTCACCCCCAAAGACTAAACACAATGATTCGGCCAGAAACAGGTGATAACATTCAAATCACATGTATACATGATAAACAGCTGTGTCAACACTGTTTGTGTGAGTAGCTAGACTGCTCTTTGAAAATTACTTAAAAATATAATCAGGAAATTTAAGCTTCTGTTTGGAATAAGCCTTTTTAAAGAAGTAACTTAAAATAATACATTGTGGGAAGTCGAAGGAAGAGGCGATACAATGACGAGCGTGACAGGTCCTTCAGTTACTTCCTACTTTATTTCATTCACAAAAACACCGCTGTACACACACCTACCACTCTCCTATATCTCCTCCCCTGTGACCCTTTAACTCTGGAGTGAGAGACTCCCTCAATGTGACACCAGACAGGCCCCCCCCGAACACCCAGAGTAGACATACCCTGCAATCCCAACACATACAAAACCCCCAAAGCACTCAGCCCCTCGTAGGAGGCCTGACTACCCGACCATAACGACTGCGCTTAACAGTCAGGGGGAAGGGGGAAGGGCACGAGCCGGCGGCCATCCGCGCCGGCGGCGAAGCTGGACTGGGGGAGAGTCCGGGGCTGCCGGGGTAGAGGTAGACACAGGCCGCAAGCTTGCGGCAGGAGTGGGGTTGGGTGGACGACCGCGCCGTCGGGGCTGAGCCAGCTCCACCGGCCCGTCCGGGGCCACGTGTGCAGGCTTCAAACTGTCCACCAATATCCGCTCCTGAAGCCCCCCTCTGTCCACCATAAAGCTCTTGGGCTACGCTTCCAGGACCCGGAAGGGCCCATCGTACGGAGCCTGGAGTGGAGAACGATGGGCATCGCGGCGGATGAACACGTACAGGGCTGACATCAAGTCCTTGGGGATGTAGGACAGGGGGAAACAGTGATGCGTGGGCACGGGAGCAAAAGTGCTGGCGGCGTCTCGGATGGCCAAGCGATGAGTCGCAGCTGCCCAGGGGGCTGTGGCACCAGGGATGAACTCCCCAGGGACTCTCAGCGGCTGACCCAACACAAGCTCAGCCGAAGATGACTGCAGATCCTCCTTTGGGGCCGAGCGCAGGCCTAGCATGACCCACGGCAAACGGTCGACCCAATTACTGTCCGTAAGAGCTGCCCGGAGAGCAGCCTTCATAGTGCGGTGGAAACACTCACAGAGACCATTTGCCTGCGGGTTGTATGCCACGGTGCGGTGGAGTTTCACCCCCAAACTCTCCGCCACGATGCTCCACAGCTCTGACGTGATCTGGGGCCCTCTGTCCGAAGTTAGATCCGCAGGGGTATTGAAACGGGCCACCCAGGTGGAGATGAACGCCCGAGTCACATCCGCCGATGTAGTGGATGACAGGGGCACAGCCTCCGGCCACCTGGTGGTCCTGTCCACCATGGTCAGTAGGTGAGTGAACCCCTGGGAGGGGGGCAGCGGGCCCACCAGGTCCACGTTGACGTGATCAAAACGTCTCTCCGGGATGTGAAATGCACCTTGGCCCGCTGGCACGCTACACAAGAGGCTGCGCACCCCTTGACATCCTTCCTGAGGCCCGGCCAGACGAACCTAGCCCCCACCAGCTTAACTGATGCCTTCACCCCCAGGTGCAACAAAGCATGTATAGCATCGTAAATGCGGCGGCACCAGCCAGCGGGGACCATCGGGCGAGGTCGGCCAGTGGAGACATCGCAGAGGAGCTCGGCCTTACTGTCCTGGAACACCATTTCCTCCAGTCTCAGTCCTGTCGTGGCCGTCCTGAATGCCTGGATGTCCATGTCCGTGCACTGGTCAACTGCCATGGCTGCGTAGTCCACAACCAGGTGCACAGTGTTGACCCGCACTCTGGAGAGGCAGTCAGCCACCAGGTTGTCCTTGCCCGCCACATGCTGCAGGTCCGTGGTGAATTCCGAAATGGCGGACAGTTGGCGCTACTGCCATGCCGACCATAGTTCCGTGGTCTTAGCCATGGCAAAGGTCAGAGGCTTGTGGTCCACGAAAGCGGTGAACTCCCGGCCCTCCAACAGGAACCTAAAATGACGCGTGGCGAGGAAAAGGGCCAGCAGCTCCCTGTCAAACATGCTGTATTTTATCTTGTTGTCCCGCAGTGTCCTGCTGAAAAAGGCCAGAGGCTGCCAGGCGCCGGCCACACACTGATCACACACCGCCCCCACAGCATAGTCCGAGGCATCAGTCGTGAGGGCTATTGGAGCGGCCGGGTATGGGTGTGCCAGCATAGTAGCGTTAGCGAGAGCAGCCTTAGCACTATCAAATGCCTGGACCCTCTCAGAGGACCAGTCCACCTCCTGATTGTCCTTCTTGCCCCTTAGTGCCTCGTACAGGGGGTGCATCAAGAGAGCCACTCCTGGTATGAATCGGTTATAAAAATGTACCATACCGAGGAACTCCTGTAGGCGCTTGATGGTGCGAGGACGTGGGAAGGCAGTGATCGCCTCCACCTTGGTGGGCAGAGGCACAGCTCCCTGTGAAGAGGTGTGATGGCCCAGGAAGTCTATGTCTGGCCGGCCGAACTGACACTTGGCCGGGTTCACAATCAGCACATGTTCATTCAGCCGCTGAAACAGCTGTCGGAGGTGCAAACAATGCTCTTCAGCAGATGTGCTGGCCACCAGGATGTTGTCTAAATACACAAATAAAAATGACAACCCTCGCAGCACAGAGTCCACGGTGGTGTAGTGGTTAACACTGTCGCCTCACAGCAAGAAGGTCCAGGGTTCGATTCCCGCTTGGGGACCAGGTTTCCATGATGCCAGTTACCCAGGTGGGGTATCTCCCAGGCCTTTCTGTGTGGAGTTTGCATGTTCTCCCCGTGCTCGCAAGGGTTTCCCCCCGATAAGATAAACCCAATGGAAAAACATGCACAACAATAGATCGCTAACGCTGTGGTGTCCTTGACGAAGACGGACAGGAGCACTTGGATTGGTCCCCTGGCGCGGCTCACGTTGACGCCTGTCTGCTCCCGGCTGCCCTTGGGGGGGAAGGACGACGGGATGGGTTAATCGCAGATACGAATTGCATGCATGCATCGCATGTGTGATGATAGATGACCTCTGAGCAGGTCCTAAATTATTATTTATTAACCGTTGGAAGGTCTGCGGTGCCCCCTTGAGTCCGAAAGGCATCCTTAAAAACTCGAAAAGTCCAAACGGGGTAATAACGGCGGTCTTGGGCACGTCTCTGGGATGGACTGGCACCTGGTGGTAGCCCCGCACCAAATCCACCTTGGAGAAAATGGTGGTCCCAGCCAGGTGAACAGAAAAGTCCTGGCTGTGCGGGACAGGGTAGCGGTCATGAGCTGTGGCACTATTGAGGCGCCGGAAATCTCCACACAGGCGCCACTTCCCATCAGCTTTCGGAACCATATGCAAAGGCGAGGCCCACGGGCTGTCGGAGCGCCGCACAATGCCGAGCTGCTCCATTGTGTCAAACTCCCCTTTAGCGATGGCCAGTTTAGCGGCGTCAAGGCGGCGTGTTGGCCCTAGAGTGCAGGGGTAAGTGGCAAATGACACAGCGTCAATTAAGCGACGGTTTGCCACATACATCAAAAGTCTATGAGCTCATAAAAAATCCACGCCCAGTATAGGCATCGACACAGAAGCGATTACAAAATCCCAATTAAAAGCATGTCCATTGAAACAAACAGTCACTGACCTGGTGCAGAAGGTGCGAATCGGAGTTCCATTGGCGGCGTCCAGCGGGGGGCCGTGACTGCCACTCAAGCCGTCCGCAGCTGAAGCTGGCAGGATACTCCGCTGGGCTCCCGAATCCACCAGCAAGCGCCTACTGGACAACGTGTCCTCAATGAACAGCAGCTTCGTTGTGTCGCCAGCACTCACAGCCGCTAATGAGCGCCGGCTCTGGCATTTCCCTGGCCGGAAAAAGAGCAAGGCTGCTCACATCGTCTGGCTTTGGCACCATAACGCAGATGAAAAAAACACAGTTCATTCTCCCTCCGGCAATCCGATACCGCAGCTCCCGTCATCTCCCCCGCCGGCAGCGCAGCGTTAACGTTAACGCTGTAGTGGCGGGTTGCCAGCAATATTCGGTCAGCTTCTTCTGCCATCCCCCGATAATCCTTGGCTCTCACGAGCGGTGAGCTGGCCAAGGCAGTGTGTACTGGAGGTGGGAGCTGACACAGAAATAACTGTATAAAAATTAAAATGATGCGTCACCTGAGCCGAGCAATGCCAACATGTTCTCCATGAGCTCGGTCGGTTTACTGTCACCTAAACCGTTCAGTGACAACAGGCGCTCCACCCGCTCCGTATCTGACAGCTGAAACAGCCGTAACAGCTGTTGTTTGAGAGCGGAGTATTTCCCCATGGCTGGTGGGATCCCATGACGCGACGGGTGGTTTGTGCATCCAATGCCGCGACTACATGATAGTATTTGGTATCGTCCACCGTGACACCGCGCAGATGGAATTGAGCCTCGACATGTTGGAACCATGGGTCCAGGTCGTGCTGCCAAAACTCCGGCAGCTTGACAGACACTGCAGCTGCCACCGCAGCGGGGCGAACAGCGTTTTCGTCGTTATTACTCATAATAATAATAATAATAATAATAATAATAATAATAATAATCCAACGATCAGGGTCATCAATGTGGGAAGTCGAAGGAGGAGGCGATACAATGACGAGCGTGACAGGTCCTTCAGTTACTCCCTACTTTATTTCATTCACAAAAACACCGCTACCACTCTCCTATATCTCCTCCCCTGTGACCCTTCAACTCTGGAGTGAGAGACTCCCTCAATGTGACACCACAACATCTCCAAAGTATTATGTGTGATAAAGTATATATCTTTTAAGAATAACTAATTCTGTAACTAATGCAAAATTAGCAGAACATGCAGTAAGTGAATCTGAAAGGCACACAAGGACATTTGCATAAAAGCTGGCTCCTCAGCTGTTTTCTCACAGAGGTGTGAAGAGCCCAACTTCTGCTGAGGATCAGACCACAGGCAGAGGAAGGAGCCAATGCTTAGCAAAAATAGGACATTAGACATTTATTTTTCCATATTCAAGTTAAACCAGACTAAAGTACAATTATTACTGAAATGATGTGTTTAACCTAGGAAGCATTTTGATAGTAAAACATGGAGTGGTTTATAGCCAAATGTACAGGATTATTTTACTAAGGAACAAGACTATTGTGCAAACTACTTAAGTTTGAGTATTCATGATAACTGATTGAATTAATATCATTTAAGGTGATTATTTAGAAAAAGCATGGTTTAAGACTTTACTGAATCTAGGTAAAACAAGTTGAATAAGTCAAATAATATGAAATGCCATATACATACACTGAACTGAAAATAACTCCTGTGAATGTGAGCTTTGTGATTTACTCTGGGACAAAACAGTTAATGTGTTATGTTGAAATATGTGTTTTTGAGAGAAGTACCTTAATATTCATATATCATGTGTTATAAATGTAATAGTACCAATGTTTTAGTCTTAAAATTAGTTGTAAAGAATTACTGTCTTTAGCTCGGCAGTTAGGGATAAGCCACGCCTACATTTTCAAACTGAAAACTGACTGCTTGTGGATTGGAGGAAAACCTGGTATGATGTCACTAGCTGTGATGTCATCAGCTGGACACTGGCCTGCTACATATATGGGGCCCGAAGACTGTGGGAGGAGAGATGATTGATAAAGCGGCAGAAGATTGGACACAGCCTCAATGATGAAGGACGACTTCATATCCACGCTGTTATACACAGAACGAGATCACGGAAGACAGTGTTGACAATACCAGTGAACATTAATAAACTTGCAAGAAAGTCAGGAGCGCATGTCTGGACATCCATTCTTACCAAGAAGACAACATTTGGTTTGATAACAACGCGGGTACAGAGTATCTTTATCAGATACGACATGGCCAGACAGAACCTGCAAACATAGCCTGCTCTAAATTACTCTACAGCCACCGAATCCATGAGCGGCCAGATTGTCAGCAGAAACACACCAGATGTTGCCTTTGAGATTCTGATAAACTCTTTAATAAATAAATAATAATGGATTGGATTTATATAGCGCTCTTCGTGACATCCCAGAGACCCCAGAGCGCTTACAGAGTCCATTATTCGTTCATACACAGTCATACCGGTGGTGGTAAGCTACAATTGCAGCCAGAGCTGCCCTGAGGCAGACTCACAGAAGCGTGGCGAATAATCATCGCCTACGGCCCCTCCGACCACCACCAACATTAATTCACATGCATACACATTCATACGAGGCAAGTAGGTTAAGTGTCTTGCCCAAGGACACAACGGCAGTGGGATGGACATGGGCTTGAGCGGGATTCGAACCACCAACCCTTCGATCATTGGATGACCCGCTCTACCCCTGAGCCACGCCGCCCCACAAAACTCAACTCTAAAACTTACTTGGATGAAATTACAATAATGCTATAGACGGTTAAGAACATTCTAACTGTAAAACTCTCAAATGTAAACATATTACATAAAAAAAGAACAAGGTGCATTGAGTAGTTTGGACCTATTGGCTGAACATCTGCAAAGTAGTACAGCAACTTTTGAAGGTATTATTTTGACATGACAAGGAAATGAATCCCTCACCCCACATCCTTCTTTCAGATGAGTTTCTATAGAAACACTTTTGAGGTGTTGGTAAGTGCTTTGGGGTAGCTGAGGTGTAGTGCATAGATTAGTCCAAACATTATCAGGAAGGAATCACCAAATCTGGGGAGGCTGATCATGATATGACTTTCAATGACAATAGAGATTGTCACAGGCTGGTAGTGAACTGGACTTGTGTCATGGTCACTGATGACAGTAAGGAATAGAAACTCATCTAAAAGAAGGATGTGGGGTGAGGTATTAATTTCCTTGTCATGTCAAAATAATACCTTCAAAAGTTTAATGCATCATCAAGTCATTCTTGAGAGTCTGCAACCTGGGCGACAGTTTACCAGCGTCTAGACCTAGTAAAATCTTCTGAATGAATTCAAAAGTGTTGGTAAGTGCTTTGGGGTAGCTGAGGTGTAGTGCATAGATTAGTCCAAACATTACCAGGAAGGAATCACCAAATCTGGGGAGGCTGATCATGATATGACTTTCAATGACAACAGAGATTGTCACAGGCTGGTAGTGAACTGGACTTGTGTCATGGTCACTGATGACAGTAAGGAGGGCCACTGCAACACCCTGAAGCTCTGGCTCATCAGGCTCGTCCTGAAGGAATGAAAGAGACATAATAATCACAAACAAATCCATGGTTTCTACAAAGTGCAGCACAAAGCTAAGTATATGGAGTTGTGTTTGTAAGTTGTTCATATTTTAGTTAGATTTTTTTTTGGTGAGAAGGTTATTTTGGTGAGAAGGTTATTTTTATTTAACCAGGTTAGTCCCGTTGAGATCAAATATCTCTTTCACAAGGGAGACCTGGGTCTCACTATAAGAAGTGAAAAACAGAATACTAAGACTGATACTAAGACTTGTTACGTATGGGGGTGAGTAGTAGTGAGTCCAATGGTGGAGGAGACAAGGAGAGACAGAGATAGGTAGCTATTTCTAAGGATGTGTCTTTATTAAAACACACAGAGCAGCGATAATCCAGGAAAGACGCCGGGCGTCAACAGAGAGAACAGGCAAAAGTAATATAAGTGCATCGCGAGTGGCTCAGCAAACCTCTGACCAGCTCCTTCCCACACAAACGGTTTTCTGAAGCCTCAACAACAAACAAAGAAACAGAGAAGGCATAAGTAGTCACCAACCAAACATTCCAATCAATTAGCAGTGACAGCAAATTGACAGCACAGTGACAGCAACAGTGGAGAGTACCAATCAGTGACAACACAGGAATGTGGGCATGACAACTAAAATGCAAATACCAACCACCAGGTGAAAACATTCCTTCCCGGGAGAGGGAACCCAGAGCGTTACAAAGACTGATACTAAGCTCAAGAACACATAGAGATTTTTTTTTTACTAAACTTCTGATCGCTTTGAACAGAACACCAAGCCAATTAATTTGTAACAAGGTGAAAGAAAACAGGCCATACTTCTTCAAATCAACTGTATGGATAGACTAAACAAGGGTAAGTCCTAAAACATGAACTGCACTTGTCTACTCCGTGGGTATGGACATGGCTCTGAGATCCGCAGTGAGTGGGAGTAGGGAACTGGACCGGAAACATAGAACTTCGGGCTGACAGCCACCCCACAAGCATGCCAGGGTACAGGCTCGTAGCGAGCCTGCTAGTCATGCAAAACCGATGGAGCCATCTCCCCCCAACAGAAAGTGTGGTGGTCTGATTCCTACCTCCACTGCATCCTTTGTAATGGCTGTCCTTTACCGCCCCCCAGGCCCTTACACCCTCTTCCTAGATGAGTTTTCCACTCCCTATGTTCCTGCTCTCTCAGACCACTACCTCATTGATTTGACGGTTTCTCGCCCAGACAGTGTAGAATCCTACATGAGCCGTCGTATTAACGCCTCAACTGTCCCAATTCTAGTTAACTGCCTACCAGACACCCTCTCTCCCTTCCTCTCTTACTCTGGCCCCCTTGATCTCTTTACAGACAAACTTAACGCCGCCCTTCGTAGCACGCTCGACATTGTCGCTCCCCTTAAGCCTAAAATTAAACGTGCTCCGCAAAAACAAACTCCCTGGTTTACGGAGGAAACTCGCTCCTTTAAAAAGGCATGTCGCAAACTTGAACATAAATGGCGTTCGACCAAACTCGAAGTATTCCGCCTTGCCTGGAATGATAGTTTTACGTAACTACAAAAAGGCACTCTCACTTGCCAAAACCTCATATTTTTCCAGGCTCATTGATGAAAACAAAAACAACTCGAAGTTTCTGTTTGACACAGTTGCAAAACTTACTCGGAAACAACCAAATGCCCTAAACCATGTGTTCTCGGCTAACGAATTCATTAAATTCTAATAAAAAAAAAGAAATGTATCTACTTTTTTCTCCCATTTTCTATTTTTCTCCCATCCCAATTTCGTATCGTCCAATTCTACCCTCCCCTGTCTCGAACGCTGTTAGGCCATGCCTCCCACAAGCCGGCTGCAATGTGGATGAAGCCTTACATCACCTATCACCTCCCGCTCCCTCCATAAACTGCAATTGGTCCAAAATGCAGCCGCCCGCCTCCTCACTAACACCAGGTCCCGCGAACACATCACTCCTGTCCTCCACTCCCGCAACCTGATTGATGTCTGTCTCCAGTCTTTTTTGTGCTATCATGCTGTCTTCCCTGTTCCCCCTATGGTCTCATGTTCCTTTTGTTTTTGTTTCTTTGTTGTTTCTTTGTTTTTGTTTCTTTGCTTTTGTTTCTTTGTTTGTACTCTTGCTCCCGACTATTGTCAGCGACTTCGGGTTATTGAGAAGCGCTATATAAATTAAATTAATTATTATTACATCACGTGTCCCCTCCGGTACTCGAGGAAGCAGCCGTCACATCTTTTCACCTGCACAGCGTGATCTCTCAGCGGCGGGGGTCTGCGTGGGAGGGACACGCCGCCCCCGTCGCTTCCTGATTCTGCTGCGCAGGCGCACCAACCGACCTGTAGGAGTCGCTGTCCACAACGTCCGATCCCCACCCATCAGCTTTCCCACCCCTAACACTGCCAATTGTGTTAGTATGAACGACCAGCCAAGCTGATAACAATGCGGAGAGCTGGGCTCGAACCCAGCGCCTCCTGCATTGGTGGCGAGCGCCTTGCCCACTACACCACCTAGCCGCCCCACGAATTCATTACATTCTTTACCTTACTTTCAGTTTAGCTGGTCGTCCGTACTAATACACATTGGCAGTATTAGGCGGTGGGAAACTGATGGGTGGGGATCGGGCATTGTGGACAGCGACTCCTACAGGTCGGTTGGTGCGCCTGCGCAGTAGAATCAGGAAGTGATGGGGGCGGTGCCCCTCCAAAGCGCAGACCCCTGACGCTGAAAGATCGCGCCGCGCAGGTGAAAAGATGCGACTGCTGTTACCTCGAGTATCGGAGGGGACTCGTGCTATGTATGACTTAGTCCACATTGCAGCCGGCTTGTGGGAGGCAAGAAACAGCGTTCGAGACAGGGGAGGGTTGAATTGGATGATATGAAAATTGGGATGGGAGAAAAATAGAAAATGGGAGAAAAAGTGGATAAAAAAAAAACATAACACAAATCACATTACATCGACAACAATAATAATAATAATAATGACAAGACATAATATAAAAATAAAATATTTCAACAGACTTTAGATAAGAGACAATTATAAAGGAAAAATAGATAGATGGACTATAATGAGCCTCCTGAGTCCCCTCCATCTCCAGACCCGGCAGCCGCGAGCCACAACCCCGGAGGACCCACAGTCCGGCGCCCCACGAGCCAAAGCACCACGCCTCTTTAATGCCTCGACCCGCAGAGACCCCGAACCACGGCCCCCCCCAGTCCGAGCCCACGACCACCAGACCCAAATCAGAAGGGGATCAGAAAATATACATAGGACACCAGAGAATGAAAAATTATAAATAAAACAAAAACAAAAAACACCAACATACATGAACACTCGCTCTTTCTCCCCCCCACCCCCCCCCCCCCCCCTCTCACCCCAGGACCCCAACGTGAGACATTCATATAATACAGTGGAGGCTGCTGACCAAATTTTTAGGTGAAGCACAAATTATTATATTATATTATATATTAAATAATATTTTTAAAACATCCCCCACTGTGTGTCAGTGGTCAGTGGACACAGATGAAAACATATTAACATTAGGTGACAGCGGACCTGACCAGATGAAAACATATTAGGTGACAGCGCACCTGACCAGATGAAATCATATTAGGTGACAGCGCACCTGACCAGATGAAATCATATTAGGTGACAGCGCACCTGACCAGATCAAAACATATTAGGTGACAGCGCACCTGATCAGATCAAAACATTTTAGGTGACAGCGCACCTGACCAGATCAAAATATATTAGGTGAAGGTGACAAGGAAGCCACAGACTCATACCCCCCGACACTCAGGGCCGCCTCAGGGGGTGTGCGAGCAGTGCGGTCGCACAGGGCCTCGCGGGAAGGGGGGCCTCGCAAAAAAAAAAAAAAAAAAAAAAAAAAAAATATTTTTTATTAATTTTTTTTATTATTATTTTTTATTTTTTTTTATTTTTTTTGCGAGGCCCCCCTTCCCGCGAGGCCCTTTTTCATCACAGACCTAAAATCTAGTTTTGCTTATATGCTTATATATTTCACATTAGACACGTTTGTAGAATGTGTCTGACTTGTTCCTGGGTCTGCAGTCCTGCAGCTGCAGACATACTCACTATTGGAGCTCAGCCTCTGGGGTTCTGCAGCAGCATTGGTTTCAACGAAGGGAGTGGTTTTACTTACATCATGTGTAGACAGTACGCCGGCAGCGTGAGTCGGCTGCGTTTGACATTTTCGCGCGTGCAGCTTTTGACTATGCTTAGTTATGCCCAATAGCCAAGACGAAGAAAGAGGTCGGTCATTATCAGTCGGTCGGTCACCAACCAAGGAACGTTGACGAAAGGCCTCTCGCTAGCGGGACAAATGGCCGGAGCCTTTCGGTATAGCCATGTCGGCTAGTAGCTAGCTTAGCTAAATGCTAACTAGCGTTAGCTAACCAGGCGAGGCGAGTGGATGTCTTTTCAAAAGAAGGAGAAGAGAACTTGTGAGCAGATAAATCTGTTAGGCAGCAATACGCCGAAATTACACCGTGGGGCCAAGAAAGTATCCTTCCACGTTGATACTGCGTTATGGTGAGTCAACTTATGATTATGTACCCGCCGTGGATCTGAGTCACCTGACCCTATCTCTCTTTCTCTCTTGGAGCCAAACTGGTCTAGCTAATACTACTAGTAGCTAACTGTGTGAGCTAACTGTTAGCCAGTTAGCTGTTTAGCGTCAGCTGGGAACGTTCGTTTGATGCTATCAGTTAGCCTTGAGAATAGCAGGCCCTTTGACAGAAGATGTAGTCGGGCCTGCACCATGACAAGGCTCTGGCCAGTGGCCATAGCTTCTTTTTGTCCCGCCAGCGAGAGGCCTTTCGTCAACGTGGAGACCTTGCGGCCTTTCGCCCAGCGTTCATCGTGCAGGTAACTTGGATGAATGAAAATGTCATGATGACATTACCCCACTCTTCCTTCCTTCCCCTCCCGAATGTTTTGTTAATAACGATGTTTTTTTCCAGGCAAAACATATGCTACTTCACAACATTTGGAGATACGACATGTGTGAATGGTCGTTTGTGTAGCCACGTTGTGTGTGTCACGTGGCCTGGTGTCACAGTACCTGGCTAGCCTATTTAGCTGATGTCGGCCATTGGCTCCTTGCTGCTTTGGTTTCTCTGTTGACCCTCTTCTTGTTGGATTTAAGTGTTGATCTTTGTCCTTTTGAATCTCTCATACATGCTATAGTCTCTCTCTAACACACACACACACATGACAAACACACATGTTCTCTCTCTCTCTCTCTCTCTCTCTTTCTAACACACACAGTCTGCCTATGGCGGCCTTTCTCGATGGCTAGGCTGTGCTCAAGGATCTTCAGTCACAGTGCTCAGGTATTCTGCCACTGTGTACTCTCTGTTTAGGGCCAAATAGCATTTCAATTTCTTTCCAATGTGTCTCTCTCTCTCTCTCTCTCTGTACACTGTATATTGACTGTAGAACGGGAGCTCTCTCTCGCTCTCTCTTTTGCTATATGTTGACTGTATCATGCCCCGCCTCGGGCAGCGCTATTATTTAAGAATATGTTGACTGTATAAAAAAAAAAAAAAAAAAAAAAAAATATATATATATATATATATATATATATAATTTTTTTTTTTTTTTTTTTTTTACCTTGGGGGGGGGGGGGGGGGGGCCTCGCGTTAAATCTCGCACAGGGCCTCGCATTTCTCCCAGGCGGCCCTGCCGACACTCAACTAACCGCCCCGGACAGTCCTTCATACCAGTGGCCATCAGGCTCCACAACAGTGGGCAGCAACTGCTGCCAGACATCGACCTAGAACTAATATGAACCCAAGTAGGACAATAACACTACCTTATGCATACTGCACCTTATGTGGATACTGTGATACTGTGAATAATGAATAATGTATATTTCAGTTAGTTAGATAGTAAATTATATCGACCTATTTGTTTACACTGCTTGTGTTGTTTTCACTACCTGTACCCCCCCCCCCCCCCCTTCCCCCATGCTGCTATGATGCCTGAATTTCCCCAAGGGGATCAATAAAGGAATATCTTATCTTATCTTAAAAGGAAAGATGAAATTACCTACCTGGGTTCCATCCTATAGAGGCAAATCTTCCTGTGACAAAATGGGATCCAATGTAATAAAACTAAGTCAACCAACGAACTAGATTCCTGTACCGGATCTCCTCTCTGGTAAACAAGAATACCTTGAAGACTATAACAGGAGCACTCATTCAAGGGTACTACGACTATGCTTGCACCTCATGGTACCAAAGCACCTCAAAGGCACTAAAAACAAGATTACAAACATCACAAAACAAACTGGTCAGACTACTGCTTGACCTTACTCCTAAAACCCACCTCACCCCTGTCCACTTTGACAACCTAGGATGGCTTAGAGTAGACGACAGAGTACAGCAACTTGCAATGGGCCTGGTCTACAAGATACACTACACCACTAAGATGTGCATGTCGAAATACTTCCCAAAGGTCAGTGAATACCACGACCACAACACCAGAGGGAGTTCCACAAATCATGTTCAACCCAGATAAAATAATTTAAAAAGTAAAATAAAACAAAAAAAAAACAAAACAAAAAAATTAAATAAAAGAAAATAGTCATAACTTAGAAATGAGATTGCATAGGTCTATGAATCGATATCGCGATTCTGTTTCGATTAATTGCCCAGCCCTACAGTGTGTACAGTAAGTTAGCTTGGTGATTATCATTGTGATGTAGGATAAGCTGGCTAGCTACTGTTAGCATACAAGCACTGTAGCTTACTTACTTTTTCATCCACAACGTTTTTTCTGATCCAGATGCATAAGTCCACTTCTTCATGTTGCTCAGTTGCTGGTTTATACTTCGGTCCTAATGTTGGCGCAAAGTTTAATTTAGCCTGACTTGACTTGTTATAGCTGTATAGCTTACTAACTACTAAACAACAACTTTCTCATAGTCTCAACTTTCACATAGTCAAAACGGGACCAGCTGCATGTCCGGAGGATAGGTTTAGCTCGGGCCAATCTCAAGTTTCTCAAGTTTCTTTATTAGTTGTCATACAGAAGTACAGAATACTTTTATACAAAATGCTTCTTTATGTTACATTTTGTATAAAAGTATTCTGTACTTCTGGATGACAACTAATAAAGAAACTTGAGAAACTTGAGATTGGCCCGAGCTAAACCTATCCTCCGGACATGCAGCTGGGCCCGTTTTGACTTTGCAATGCAGCAATCTCTGATTGGATTTGCAAGGCTGCCAATCATATTCAACCTCCGTGTATTGGATGTCAAGGGCTGTCAATCAATCAATCCTCCATTCAATGGCAAGAGTTTAACTGCACAGACCGTGCTTAGATGAAGTTAATAGCCTATTTTGATTCGCTGTTATTTATTATTTATTTAACAATGGGTCACACCTGTGAAGTTTTCTTCACGAATAATTACTGCAGGCAATACTGCAGTGCAGGCCAGCTCAGAGCTGTCAATTTTGGCCATTTTTGAAGAAAAAAAATTCACTGGCATTTTTCTTACAGAGGAAAAAAATAATAATAATAATAATTTAAAAAAAATATATATATATAGTTTTTTTTTTTTTTTTATATATATATATAGGTATATGTAAATTAATAATAATTATGAATTATGAGTGAATTTGTGTTTCACGTGTTGTCATAGAGAAACCTCCACTGATATAATACCATATTCAGTACTCAAATTCCAAAGTCATATGCATTCTTTTAGCTTTTCCACCGCAGCCAACCAGATTGCGATATTGGCTTCATTAACACCTATGCCACGTGCAGTGGCAATCTCCAGATAAATAACATCAAGATAGGTGAGAATTCATACCTTCGGACATAACTTATCTGGTTGTATCCAGCGTGAAGCAATCAACTTTTTGGCAGCCGTAAGGCCGGCCAAAATGAGTCTCTTTACATGTACAGAGGTCGGCAATTGAGAAACATCATTTAACAATAATACAGAAGGCAAGGTCGGTATGGTCAAAGAGAAAATCTCTGATAGCTGAGAGGTAACATTTTCCCAGAAGATCTCAACAGGAGGGCACTCAAGTCAAGTCAAGTCAAGAGTTTTATTTGTCACGGCATACAAGTATACAATGAAATGCGGGGGGTCTTGCCCGCAACGATGTGCATAATACAATAGTAATATATAATAGAATCCAATAGAACGACATTGTGCAATAAAACAAGTAAACAAAGTAGGGCATATCGGTATATGTACATATACGTATATGTTATTTACAGAGCATGGTAGGACATGCTAGGTCCTGTGGTAGTGCAATACACTGTTAGCTACGGATGAGGCACTCGGTCTTTATGTACACTGCTATACAATGCTGTATTATACAATCTCAAGTTATACTATACTATTCTTAAAGTGACCTTTCCTTTTGTAAAGTGACCATAAGTGTGAGCGTTTGCAGCATGAGTGTGTGTTTGCTCATGTTAAAGTGGCTGCTAGTGTGTGAGCGTGTACAGTGTGTGTTGTGTGTGTGCTCATGTGTGCTTGTGCGTGGATAGTTCAGTGTTCAAGGCTCTGATGGCCTGGGGGAAGAAGCTGAGCCGAAGTCTCTCTGTCCTCGTTACTGGTGTTCGCAGGTGGGGTAGATTGTGTCATCAATGGGCTTTGTTCTCTCCACAAGACATTACTTTGTGAATGCTTGGAACTGTTGTTCTGTGCCATCTTAACAGTCTCCACTTCCGATGAATCTGCAATCTCTTTGCTGGACAAGCAGGTATTCAATGGGTAGCCCAGTTCTTCCATTACATTGACGAGCGATCAGACATCTTTTCTAAATGCTTTCTGCCCACTTGCTGTCTGATCATGGTGGAGCACCCCATCTTGTCTTGCCATGAGCTGGTGAGCATCTTCAAAGTCCTCGATCAGTGCTGCAACCTCAGGGCCAGCTACCATCCACCGTCTGAGGGCACTAGGGTTGTCTGTAAGACCTACCGCCCCTCCATCACTCTTGATGCAAGCATTATTTAGCTCATGTGCTTGATCAATGGGGATTGCCGAGAAGACCTGATTGGTCTTTTCTGAATGGTGAAACTTCCAACATTAAATTATCTGGCAACATCTGGGTGTCTTGTTGGTAGTTCAGTCATGTCACGAAGATGAACTGGGATCCAGCGGGCATAGTTTGTATGGTCCAGAGCAAAGAACCAGGGGACGAGTTCTGTCAGAGCATCGAGGTACATGCTGAAGGAAGACTGCCGCAGGGATCTCACATAGACCAGTAAACACAGATCCATGCCATGACTGTTGCCCAGTACTGGAATTGAGCGCAGCTCTCCTCCCTCCTTGAGCGCCATTCATCAAACCCCAAAGGCACATCTTCTGTATCTGTATCACGGTTATTGTAGGCCCGACACTGCAGGACATAGCGACTTGGTAGGCACGTCTGGTGCGAGCATCATGTGCTGCATGCAAGAAGGAGTCAGCCGTGCCTGCTGTTGTGATCTCTGCTTGTACCAGTGCTTCAACCCAGCCACTGCCTTTCAACCAATCACCCAGGGTCTTCAGAGCTGCCATCTCTATATGCAGGCCACATCACAACACATTTATCTTCCCCATACATCTCTGGCCACTTCCACTGGATCTGTTTGGCAATAGCATACAGGGGTTGATCAAATGTTACTACTGGTGTCTGCGCAGAATTCAGATGTTGAACTGCATTTCTGACTACATCCATGGAGTGTTTGATCATTGCCACTGTGTGGGCACTCTCGTGGAACAGGGGTAGTAGGGCACTTGGGCAGATTACTTTTCTTCCTGCAAGCTGTTGACTTGCATGGTACGCAGCCCAGGACATCTTGTCCACACTCTGATTCACAGAGTTCTCTTCATCGCCAGCACAACAAATATATATATAATAATATATAAAAAAATAAATGTACATTTTAAATTTTTTTTGCTTTTGCAATGTAAGCTTGGGGCCAGCTTATACCTCATACACTGTACAATTCACGCCACTATATATTAATATAATTAAATTACAAAAAAAATTGTAAATGTCCTTAGAATGGTGAGTATTTTATTTGGTTCTCAGGGTTAGTGGGATCTAGATTATATCCATTATTGCATGCAAATCCAATGGGATAAGAAAGTTTGACCAAGCGCTGGTGGCCATTTTGAAAATGCCTGCCACGGCCACCAGGGTGCTAGTTTGTAACGCCCCAATATCCAGTTTTGTTCCCAATATATCTATCAACACATCTGCTAAATTTGGTGCTTTTATCACAAAATGAACAATTGGTTTGATATGTTGAGCTATGCCTCCCCACTATTATGACTTATTTTGATCTTAAACAGGAATGTTTTTTTTTTAAACTCAATTTTTATTTGTGTAGAAGGGTGGATTATCCCTGCTTGTGGGAGTAGTAGTACACAGACACTGGGTAGTAGGATAATATAGTATTGGACCTATAAGTACCCCCGTCTTTGGCCCGGAAAGTCGTTCTGGAGGGCTTGCAGCTGGAGTGGATGGAGCCCAGGATTTACTAACCTGGGGACTGGTACTCTGGTCTCCCTCGCCTTCCAAGGCGGTCAGCAGTAGCTCCCCACACACCCTCACTTCCCCCAGTACCTCCGACAGCCCTCCCACACCCAATGACTGTCAGTTCAATAGTATTATTGGGCTTCCCTTTAAGCAGTACCCTTCCTTGACCACCTGTATAGACCCTTCAACTGCTATTTTGTAAATGGGGTGTAAGGGTTAAATAATTCACAATATTCACAATATTTACCCAGGGTTAGAATAGCAAATGGAAATTGGAAGAAACAGACACACACAATGATCCCGATAATGTCTACTTTATATAGAAGCCTGGGCATGTTATCCATTACACTGTTATTCATAAATACATGGCATCGGGTGCTCTTGTTATTATAATGTAGGGGAAGCTCTTCCCACCATAGGCACCGAGTGCTCAATACATTAAAACACCCCGCTTGTACAAGGGGAACCCAGGCATAAAATGGAGACACATTGGGAATTCAAAGAACCAAATAATCAAATAAACAAATAACCAAATACCAAAATAAAACCAAGTAAATGTGGGCCCACGTTACCAAAAGAAAACCTAACCTAAGCCGGCTTAAATTGTTCGGGGTACCCCTTAGACACTGGTTGTTAGCGTTCACTTCAATGGACGTTGCTGTTGATACACGTGGTACCGTTAGTACTTAGCCAAGATGGCGGACCCACCCTTGTCACCGCTCGTCCGGGTGACAAGATGGCGTCTGCGATCCCGCAAGCACAGCCAGCAGGCTGGGCGGACAGCAGGCAGTGGTTAGCTGGAGGAGCGTGCTGTATGGCGTCCTCTGCTGGTGGGAAGAGGCGTCCTCTGTACCGTCTGGGAAACGTCCACCGCTGCTGTTGCTGGCTTGCTTCTGTCGCGCGAGCTAATACTGTGGCTACCCTAAACACAGCTAAGCTTTGGGTCTCGACGCACCCTCCTGCTATATCGGCAGTGGCGGCTCGCCACTAGGGGCGCAAGGGCGCCGACCCACCTGCTGGCCAGCTGCTGTTAAATCAGAGAAGAAGACAATAAAACTTTTTCGTTTTTGTGTTTTATAGCCCTATAAATAATATAAACATGTTTAAAATGAATAATATTTACTCATTTTAAGTATGTTTGTATTTCCAATGCACAATATAACGTTATTATCTAAATTAAAAAAACATCGTTTTCATCTCGCCCGGGCTAGAAGCGATAGCGCTCTGAGTGCGCGTCACAGTTTGATCGCTGTCTCCGTCACAGCCAATCAGTGCATACGGCGTTGTGCGTTGAAATATGACTATTATGTTGGAATCCGAGCGCGATTTGAAGCGGTCTAGGCAGCAGCGTGAACTTCCGTGAAGAATTTCCATAGCCGCATTTTCGTGGAGACGCTCTCTGATTGGCCGACGCGATGCCAGTTTTTTTCCATAGCCGCATTTCTCGGGTTGGCTTAGAGAGAGAATGCGCCAGGTTTATTCAAGGACTGAGTATTTTCATTTCGATTTATAGTTAGCTTAAGCTACCACCATGGAATTGGATAATTCTGTTAAATCCATCAAATCAACACCGTTTGAAAGACGGACAAATCATTGGCCGAATCCAATTTCTAGGTTATTATTCCTAGGTTGGTCGGTGGAGATAGTGTTGTTGTGAGAATGATGCAGGCAGCTGTTTGTCTTAGACGAGCGTACCGTGACTGCAAGTTCTTTAGACTGTTAAGCTTAGGCACTCTTTCAAAGTTGGTTAAGGTTAGAGTTTGTCTTAGAGCATGGCGATAGAACGCCAGGTAGTTTGCAGGCTGTTCGAGGCGGAAATGGACAAAGACACAGCTCTTCACTCACACAGCTTGTTGGCTAACAACAAGCTATATGGATGCGGACAATGGATGGACATCAACACAGGCTGGATGGACAATGCCATGGAGTGGATATACTTTATCAACAAGCCAACAACAAGGTAGATTAGCGATCTTAACTCTAGTTTAATACATGATACGTTGTCTACTGATGCCGCATAACGTTGTAACGTTACAGCTACTGCTAGCTGTTAGCTCCGTTCTTAGCTGGCCACTTTTATAATTACTTCATGGAAACGGAGTAACGTTAACGTTTAAACGTTATGTCGAGGTCATACAATACTACAGTCGACATAAGGTTAACGTTACCCCGTTTCCATGAAGTGTTTAAATAGCAGCAATCTTGTTGAAAATGTAACTTTACTAAAATTCTCTCTCTCTCTCTCTCTCGCTCTCTCTCTCTCTCTCTCTAATTTCGCTGCATGTGGGACATAACCACTCAGACAATGAATGGTAACTTGTTTAAAATAACGAGCTTTACAAATGTGTTTATTATTGAATGGATCTGACATCATCTGAGAGAGAGAGAGAGAGCGAGAGAGAGAGAGAGAGAGCTGTGCGTGTTTGTGTTGGGCTTTTTTTACCAAACATTTGCAAAATATATATAGCGCCCCTAGTGGCGAAGTACCCAGCGGCCGCCACTGTATATCGGTTACACTGCTAACGCAACGTGGCTGGCTATACCACCGGTCTCTTCAGCGCTGCGCGCCCGGTAGTCTACTCAAGTCAGATGGAGCCGCTAGCAGCATACTACTACACTGCACACAGTAACTACTATAACCCGATAACGTTAGACGTTAGTCTCGTTAACTCTAGACGTTAGTCCTTCGGTTCGGTTTCTCTTACTCACACACTATCGCTGATAATTCTAGGATAACCCGTCACTAGCAAGTACTTCTCATCACCCGCGGCTCTCCTTCATTAACTTCTTCAATGGGGCTATTCCAAAGAACACGCCCGCTGTGGCTGCGACTGTTCACGGCCAAGTCCAGCGCCGAAGAGAGCTTCCTGCTCCCTTTGCCTCCAGGTAACTCCCTCTTCCTCGTTGCTTGCTTCTCTCCACTGCTCCACCTGCCACCACTGCCACTCCGCCCCCTGCTGGCAACCTCCACTGGTCCCACTCAAGGACTGCTCCAGAAAGGGAAAAAGGGCTCAATGTTATTGTTAGTAGTCCATACTGCAGCCGGAGAAGAGTAGCACCTCACCTCGTCGTTAGACTGGGTGAGCTATCCAAAGGAACACTGTTAATCACACGTTATACACACACAGGGAAAGTAACAGTTCTGTATCGTTAGTGGCTTAGCTTGGCATCGCCTTCTGCACTATCTCGCGTACGTGCACGCGTACTGAATAAACCACAAATGTACCTCTAATACCAGTATTAGTCTGACCACACCCCTCATCAGCTTACCTTCATAAGCAGGTGTGTGGTCACCTGCTCTTCTCCTTCTCGCTTTCACCACAAGGAAGAGGTGCCTCGGTAGATCCCCACACTTGACACCATGATGGAAGAAATTGGATTAGGAACAGCTTGGGAAACAAGGATACGTTGACATCATATCTTTATTTTCTCTCTCACTATTTTCGAGAAAATACGGCGATATTGTCTTCGTACTGGAGTGTCTAGAAGATGATGATCATTCTACAAACCCTCCACCGGTTTTCGTATGGGGAGCACGCCGCTGCATGCTTCTCAACTGCAGTTCCTTGCTGTGTTTGTTGGGGTGAAACCTGTCAGGCCACAGCTGAACTGTCGGACATGCCGCTGTTGTGAGGAGCGGTGCGTTCCAGGTTGGGTGAGTAGTGTTTGCTGGCGGGCTCCACTTGTCTGTTAGTGCTATGGGGGCTACTTGACAAAGTTTATGGAAACCGGCCCCAGGCTAGGGTCCTTTGTTTAGCCGTCTAGGCGACAGAAGGCCTTGGTCTGGCGACCATTATAGTTTTAACTAGTGGGCCGCGACCATTGACACTGGTGATCCCTGTGTGTTCTGGACGAGTGGATTCTCTCTGTCACCGTGTTAAGACCCCATCTTTCATATCCAAATGAGAGTATTCCTTCACGAGGGGATATGTGCATGTAATGTGCGATAGCGGCAGATTCATGTTCAAAGTCAGCTATACAGGCCAGTTGGTACTGTGCTGATTCCGCCGGACGTGTTAATGTCACCGTTGTGAAGCGGTGTTGACGTCTTGTTTTCTCTTTTCTCTTAAAAAGTGAGGAGGGTTCAGAACGGCGGCCTGTCTGGGTGAGTGTTATGTCATTGTTTACATGTTCATAGCTTACGGTTAGCCGGTCGGTGGCCTGGCGCGGGGTAGCTTGGCTTCTCGCGCGCCGCCGGGAGCTCGCTCCTGATCGCGTGCGTCGTAGATCGGCGTCTCGCGAGCGGAAGCGATAGCACCCGAACGGTTGGAGCAGCCGTTAGCTTGATGCTATTCTGTTGAACGTGCTTTGATTTTTAACATGTTTTACACTCTTGACCACGACGTCATCCTTGACAGGGGATGTTCGTCGACCCTGCCTGAACCTAGACGGGGATTGCGTCAACAAAGAGGACTGTAGCGACTGGTGGAGCGGCGACGCTGCCCGGATCGAACAACACGGGACGGCTGTGTTCTACGGTGGCTTGTGACTGCACTTCGCTGATCTGCGTTCCGGGCAGGTACGGGGTTGGCCAGACCTCATAAACACGTCTTCTGGTTTTACCTTGCTAAATGTATTGTGAATAACGGTGTTTTTTCCCAAAACGTGTGTTGTTGCAATGCATTTGAGATACGTTGCGGGTTGTGTGTGAGCTGTTTTTGTCACTGGCAGTTAGCTTCTCCGTGCAGGTCGTGATGTATTGATCTGGTTGTTGTGTGAGAAACATCATGGTGTTTATGTGTACCGTGTACTCACTACTAAGGCAACTAATCTATGAAGCTATGCTTGGTGACGAGTGAGTGAAAGAATGTTCTTTCTCAGACTGTAATGACAATGAACAGTGAGTTCACACATTAACAGGTTTTCCTGTTTAACTGGCCGTATTGAGGGTAAAATAGGAGGATTGTGTTTCCCCCCCCGGTTCCCTGGGGACTTTATCACCTCCTATCAGACATGTTGTGCATTAATTGTGTCTTTTGTGTGGTAGGGATACGATGTAACTCTCAGCTTGATTGCTGAGGTTGTGCTAAATCTGCTGGAGAAACTTATTTCCTAAAGGGAAATTGGTTTGGTTGCTGTCATGTGTGCTTAGCAAGGCCTGTGGTCGATACTAATCAAGAATGATGTATTCTCTCATTGTGAAAAAAACGGCGTTCCTCTGTTGAGTGTTTTTTGCCATTTTTTGTAGGTGATGATGGGTTGTGTGTGTCATGTGACCTACAACTGGGTTGTACTGGCCACAGAAGCACATGTGTATGTTGGACCGGGGTTCTTAGAGCCCTCTCTATTCTGTGTTTTTCCTTAGTAAAAATCAGATAGCAGGTTAGCTCGTGCGCTGTGTGGAGCTGTGAAACGCTTCATAGAGCTGACTATGACTGTGTCATATTCTCTTTTTGTCGTTACGTCGTATCATGGGTGTGGGGTCGTAAAGGGGTGAACTGGTAACCTTTCCTCTCCCCATTGTTCTGTCGGTCAGGGGTACACCCCCTGTCCTTCAAGGTTCCCGGTCACGTGGCGGTTCGGCACGTTACGGGGGGGGGGGGGGGGGGGGGGAGGGAGTTCCTGGTCCCACGGCCTGGTATATTGGGCGTGTGCACCGCAGGAATTCCCCCGCCATAGAGTACGTCACCGTGCGCGTCTCTGTTGGTAGGACTTCCGTGTGCTGTTCAGGTCCATGTGATGGATCTGTTTTCAGGGGGGGTGGTCAGGGCTCCTCCTCACCAAGCGCCTACTCAGGCCTTCTGTGAGTTCGGACTCCTTCTTCCATGTGAGGAAGCCTCCATCAGAGTACAGAGCCTTCCTCCTCAGATTGTCAAAGTGAGTGGACCCTCTAGAAGGGTCCTTTTCTATTGTATGTATATTCGATTCAATTCGTTTATTGAGTGTGTATGGGTTCGGTGCCTCTTCCCCGGAGGCCCTAAAACCAGTTTTTTACATGGCTCAAGGTGCAATATATTCTTTTCAATCTGTACAGCTCGCGTGGGAAGTCTCTCTGGGGATCCCCGTCTCTTTCCTATGGGAGGGTGGTGGGATGTAAAAATGTGAACATTTTTTACCCCGGCTGTGTAGACTGGGATACATACTGTTGATGCTTCCTTCTTTCTGTTCCAGAAGTGTTGGAGTTAGGGAGTGTCACACCCCTCTTGTCGTTCCCCTGGGCGCCTTGGGGATTCAATGACAGGTCTAAATAGCCTGTTCATTGATGGGGGTGTGTCCCGACGCACGTATAGTGCTAGCTCGCTGTAAACAGGCGATTGACTGGCACGCCTTAGTTGCTTGTGGTTGAAACAGCGTTTTTATAAAGCAACTGAGATGGGGGTTTTTCCTCTTCCGGCGACCACATCCCATGACCTGGGTGGGTTGTCGACGGATCCTCGTTCATGTCTGGGGGATGATGACGGGATGGATCTGAACATATGTAGTGGGGTCTCACGCCCTTGGGGTGGGCCACCAGGCGCGGTTCGTCCCGACGTCTGGGTGGCGCCTTCTTTTCATGTTAAGATCAACACGCATATCTGCCCTTCTCCTGGAGTAGGCATGTCGGCGTGGTTAGGGCACGGGACTGGTTCTGGTCACGCTGGTCCAGATCAGTTGAACCCGTTGTCCGCCGGGGATGCAGATCTGCTGTTCTGGTACCCTGAGGGACTTGGGCTTTTTTCAGGGGGAAAAATGCCAGGTCGGTCTGGGTGTCACAGGGTTAAGCGCTATGGAGACCCTGGTTGGGTATGTTTTTACTCAGCACTGTCGTCATGGCTTACAGCCATGCCATTCTGTACGCGCTCGATCTCGTCGGATCTCGGCCGCTACACAGGTTGGTCCTGGTTAGTACTTGGTTGGGAGACCGCCGGGGAATACCAGGTACGGTGTGCTTAGGGGCTGGTTCTCCATTATTTTTCGCTCCTCTCTCACGCATGGCGAAGAGGGGCCTGTGGGGGTGGTTTTTTGACCTCCTCTGGTGACCCTGTGCTTCCCGTGCCGCCAGGCCCGGTCCGAAGTGATGTTTGCGACCCGTAGGCCTGGGTTAACCCTTTTTGGAAACTGAAACACTTGTACTGCGGTATAGCCGGTGTATACCCGCAGGTGTGTTTTGGAGTTTTTTCTTGAGGGGTTATAGGAACAACCACCGCATTGGGTAACACCGAGGTGGTTGATTCCCTGGTGTGTTGGAGCAGTGTCAACTCCCGGGTTCACCGGTTGAGGGTGCCCCTGCACGTTCATGACGTCTGCCAATCGTGTCAGCCTTCTCTGCCTCGACCCCTCTGGGTGGGGGTTGTTAAATGGAGGCTTGGTCATGCAACACCGCCAGCTTACGCTCCTTCCGCCGGGGCGGCTGTGTTCAGCTGTCCCCTCTGGCGCCTGTCTCGTCCGCAGTCTCCAGGCTAGGGTTAACAGCCTGTTGCCTGGTTTTTCCCCGGTGCGCTGCCTGCTTCCGTTGGTTAACCTTTTTTGTGTGCTTACGGCCATGCTGACTGCCTATTCTGCAGGGTCAGTGTGCCAGGCGGTGTACTATTGGGGGGACGGGGCCCGCTCGGCTTACGGCCATACCGACCTGAACACGCCCGGTCTCGTCCGATCTCGGAGGCTGGGCAGGTTCTGGCCTGGTTGGTTCCGCCTGGGAATACCAGGTGCAGTAACTGAGGGGCCTTTGTCCGAATACGCTGGCGATGTGGGGGGCGGGGCACTACGTGCCCACCTGGTGGGGTCTTGATGCTGGCATCATGGACTTCTCCGGGCCCCCATTCCAGGGAGTCCAGTCCTTTTGGTGGGTCTGGGTCTTCCTTCGTGCTCCGCTGCTACGGCCTTGCCACGGGGTTGGGTTTGCCCTTGACCCCGTGATTCTGGGGGCAGTAACGAGGTTGTTCCTCCGTTCGTTCCCGGGTGGCATGCGGGTTGTGCGTGTGTGTAGTCGTGGGGTCAAGCCACGGTCTGCTCACCCTGTGCGTTGAGTTGCTTGAGTGCCTCTTCGCACGGTCGGGTCCGTCGCCCTCCCGTGACGTCCCTAATAGGGGGGCTACCCTCCATTAGGGGGGGTCGGGGGGGCTCGGCCCTCCCTGTTCTGATGGTTTTGGGGGGCTGTCAGCGGGGTGTATTTGTCAGCCAAGTGGCTCCGCTTGGCCTCCCTTGTGCAGAAGGCGATGCCAAGCTAAGCCACTAACGATACAGAACGTTAGGTTATGACTATAACCAAGTTCTGTTAGTTAGGGGCGATGCTTGGCATCGGACGCCGCTGCAGCCCTTGTCCTCACCTTGTGGTGAAAGCTTGGGAAGGAGGAGAGCAGGTGACCACACACCTGCTTATGAAGGTAAGCTGATGAGGGGTGTGGTCAGACTAATACTGGTATTAGAGGTACATTTGTGGTTTATTCAGTACGCGTGCACGTACGCGAGATAGTGCAGAAGGCGATGCCAAGCATCGCCCCTAACTAACAGAACTTGGTTATAGTCATAACCTAACGTTAGTTAGCACTACTGAATACTTTGTAGAATATTCAGGCTGCACATTTGCATTTTTGGTTTACAAGCATACAAACAACATCATCCTTGAATATAATTTACATATCAGTCAGTCTTCCAGGTACATAATACAAAGACATAAAAACAGGAATGTTTTATATGGAAATGTGTGTCCTTGAAAGAGGAAGCTGGAAATTCATATATTATGTGTTATAAATGTGATAGTAACAATGTATTAGTCTGAAAATGAAATTGTAAACTGTGAACTGTGTGTAGGCTGGCAGTTAGGGAAGCCATGCCTACTTTTTCAAAGACAAACCGATACTGTTGTGGATTGGAGGAATACCTGAGCTGAGGTCACTAGCCTGTGATGTCATCACCCTGGAATCTGGCCTTTATAACTGCGGCCCCAGGACTGTGAAGATGAGATCATTGAGAATGCAGGAAGAAGATTGAACAAGAGCCATGACCACGCTACACATCTACGCCGCTATACAGAGAACGAGATCACGGACGACGGTC
Source organism: Notolepis coatsorum (assembly GCF_963971535.1). Classification (NCBI taxonomy): domain Eukaryota; kingdom Metazoa; phylum Chordata; class Actinopteri; order Aulopiformes; family Paralepididae; genus Notolepis; species Notolepis coatsorum. The sequence continues at coordinate 88,006,580 of NC_140173.1, forward strand.
TTGACAAATACCAATGAACATTCTTGTAACAGTAGTCTGGAGATCCAATGCAAACCGTGAGTTATTGTAACCATTCAGTGTTTTTGAGCAACAGCAAGAGTTTTTACAAAGCAGCCATCGTCTTGCTTCTGTTAATAAACTGCCACAAATCAGGAGCGCATGTCTGGACCTCCATTTCTACCAAAAAGGGTACAGTTGGGTTAATACCAACGCAGGTACATAGAACCTTTTACCTTTAAAAGGGTACTACACTAGCCAGCAGCAAATAACAAAACGAGAAACATGTCTAACTAGCCAGCAGCAAATAACAGAACAAGAAACATGTCTAACTAGCCAGCAGCACCAAATAACAAAACAAGAAACACGTCTAACTATCCAGCAGCAAATAACATAACAAAACCACAAGAAACATGTATAACTAGCCAGCAGCAAATAACATAACAAAACAATAAACACATCTAACTAGGCAGCAGTACCAAATAACAAAACAAGAAACACATCTAACTAGCCAGCAGCAAATAACAAAACAAGAAACACGTCTAACTAGCCAGCAGCAAATAACAAAACAAAACAAGAAACGCATCTAACTAGCCAGCAGCACCAAATAGCAAAACAAGAAACACATCTAACTAGCCAGCAGCAAATAACATAACAAAACAATAAACACATCTAACTAGCCAGCAGTACCAAATAACAAAACAAGAAACACATCTAACTAGCCAGCAGCAAATAACAAAACAAGAAACAGGTCTAACTAGCCAGCAGCAAGGGCGGCTACGTGGCGTAGTGGGCAAGGCGCTCGCCACGAATGCATGGCTCGCCTGTTCGAGGCCAGCGCTCCACATTGCTTTCAGTTTAGCTGGTCGTTCATACTAATACACATTGGCCGTATTAGGGGGTGGGAAACTGATGGGTGGGGATCGGGCGTTGTGGACAGCGACTCCTACAGGTCGGTTGGTGCGCCTGCGCAGTAGAATCAGGAAGTGTCGGGGGCAGCGTGAGCCTCCCACGCATTACTCCTCGCCACTGAGAGATCGAGCTGCGCAGGTGAAAAGATGCGACTGCTGTTACCTCAAGTACCGGAGGGGACTTGTGCTATGTATGACTTAGTCCACATTGCAGCCGGCTTGTGGGAGGCAAGAAACAGCGTCCGTGACAGGGGAGGGTTGAATTGGATGATACGAAATTGGGATGGAAGAAAATATAGAAAATGGGAGAAAAAGTGGATACAAAAAAAAAAAAAAACTAGCCAGCAGCAAATAACAAAACAAAACAAGAAACGCATCTAACTAGCCAGCAGCACCAAATAGCAAAACAAGAAACACATCTAACTAGCCAGCAGCAAATAACAAAACAAGAAACACATCTAACTAGCCAGCAGCAAATAACAAAACAAGAAACACATCTAACTAGCCAGCAGAAAATAACAAAACAAGAAACACATCTAACTAGCCAGCAGCACCAAATAACAAAACAAGAAACTGTGAGGATTCGCCTGTCCCTGGACCTTTTTCCCTGTCTACTCTCCTCAACAGCCCCCACCCTTGCGATTACTTTTCCCTGTCTCCTACTCTTCACCAGCCCCCACCCTTGCGAGGACTTTTCCCTGTCTCCTACTCTTCACCAGCCCCCACCCTTGCGAGGACTTTTCCCTGTTTCCTACTCTTCACCAGACCCCACCTTTGGACATTCGTGTTCCCCTACCTTCACGCACCTGTTGGGAGTTTGCGATCAGCTCGGGACTTGAGGCCTCTGCTCCAGCTAGAAACAGATAACAAACAGAGGGTTTTTCCCAAAAAACGTGACCCGTTGCTTCCCCGGTTGCTGTAGCAACTAGAAGGGGGGGGAGAGTTCATCCTTGCTGAATTATGTGTTGATTGGATGGTAGAAGTGACATCACTGTTTTTGGACCAATAGCAACAAGGTATTGAGTCCGTATATAAGGACCAGCTCGCTGGATCCCAGATCAGATTTTACAGAGTTTTTGTATTGATGCAGGATTTTGCTTGCAGACACTAGCCGTGTTAGGCTATTGATATCTTAGAGATGAGATGTTTTGTTTATATAATCTTTTAAACTGTATTGGACATTTCCAATACAGTCTCCTTTTGTAACTTTCAAAATAAAGATGACTTTTTATAATCCATTGAGTTCGAGCACTGCTTTCTGCCAGCAATGGGCCAAGAGACTGGCTGCGCCCTGCAAAATTCCTGGAGGTGACTATACAGATTGAATCAATGTCTGGTTAATGCTTTTCAGCTAAAGTTATATATTATATATATATATGCTATGTACTGTATAAATACTATATATGGCAATGTTTGTTGTTGTTTCGCTGGTTGTTGTTTGCGGGTTCCGGTATCTCGGTGTTCGATGGGCTGTCAGGTCTGTGGGAAATCGATTGTCTAAATCACTGCAGGATTGGATGGTCGGTCCCGCTGGCGGACGGGCCTGTCGGATTGATAGGGGGTACTGGGGCATGCAAACAATGATTAAGTGTTAGTACGCTAATGTTACACTATTGGCAGTAGTGAAACTTATTAAACGGTGAAGTAATATCACCAAGCCTTTCAAATAGCTCTTTTGCCTTTCGCTCAAAAAATTCCCTGGTCTTGTCCTTGTAATGGCCATGTCTTGTCTGTAAATGTCTGATTAACTTGGAGGGTGCCAAAGACTTGTTGGATAGCACTTGAGAACAAATGACACATTGTGGTTGTGGTGAGCTTTTGCTCCCAGGGAATACAACAAAGCCATAATTAAGGTAATGTCTTCATATTTCCGACATTTAGCCAGTTTTGGTTTAGCAGAACATTTTAGCTTTTTATTATTAACAGCTTCTGTGTCATCATCTTCTGTGTCCAAGACTGGGTCAATCTCAGCGGTCGAATTGGTAATGGAAGGTACTGAATTGGTATTGGTAACTGTAACCTGTTTCGATGGACGAGTCAAAAACTGTGAGGTTTTGCCCGCTGCTCACCACCTTTTCTCTGTTTTCTTTAAGCCTACTGTTAGAAATTCCCTTCTCACTCACTCTCTCTAGCCCCCACCCTCTCGTTCTTTACTCTCGTTTACTCTCAGTGGCCACACCTGGACTATTATCAATTACCTCTCGCACCTGTGGTGGCAGGCTAATTAGTTCCCCTGTGGGCTTTAAATACCAGGGCTCTTCCCCTCGTTTCGGCGTGGGGTCGTGTTGTATTCATGCTGAGTCATATTCTCTAACATCTAGACTCTTTCGGGAGATCCTCTGGTCTACCAATGCTGTATATGGATTTCTCCAGCCTTGAGATGTTTTGCTCCAGCCTTCGTCTGCTGTCGCCGTAGCCTGTGGAGGAGACTGTTCTGCGCTCCCTGTAACTTCCACGGGAGGCACCCCAGCGTTCCACTGCAGACCCCAGCGCAGCTGTTCGTCCTGACGCACATCTAGACCAACGCGCATCTTCCGGACCCTCGGGCTTGGCACGCTCTCCAGTCACCAGCGCGCAACGTGCATCTGCAAGGGCTTGGCACGCTCTCCAGTCACCAGCGCGCAACGCGCATCTTCAAGGGCTTGGCACGCTCTCCAGTCTCCAGCGCGCAACGCGCATCTGCAAGGGCTTGGCACGCTCTCCAGTCACCAGCGCGCAACGCGCATCTTCAAGGGCTTGGCACGCTCTCCAGTCTCCAGCGCGCAACGCGCATCTTCAAGGGCTTGGCACGCTCTCCAGTCTCCAGCGCGCAACGCGCATCTTCAAGGGCTTGGCACGCTCTCCAGTCTCCAGCGCGCAACGCGCATCTTCAAGGGCTTGGCACGCTCTCCAGTCTCCAGCGCGCAACGCGCATCTTCCAAAGATCCTTGTGCTTGGCACACTCCTCCTCGCAGACGCACCCCGATGCGTCTCTCGGTTCCGACGTGCACACCAAGGTGTGGCGCGCCACTCTGTTCCTCGGCTCCGACAGCGGCTACCCGGTGGACGACACCCTCGCCACCGCCACTGTTCCAGCACTCTGTTCCTCGGCTCCGACAGCGGCTACCCGGTGGACGACACCCTCGCCACCGCCACTGTTCCAGCACTCTGTTCCTCGGCTCCGACAGTCGGCTACCCGGTGGACGACACCCTCGCCACCGCCACTGTTCCAGCACTCTGTTCCTCGGCTCCGACAGCGGCTACCCGGTGGACGACACCCTCGCCACCGCCACTGTTCCAGCACTCTGTTCCTCGGCTCCGACAGTCGGCTACCCGGTGGACGACACCCTCGCCACCGCCACTGTTCCAGCACTCTGTTCCTCGGCTCGGACAGCCAGCCACCCGGTGGCGATGCCCTCGCCCCGCTGCTGTCCCTGTACCATTACGCATACGCCTGGGTGAGTTTTGATTGTGATGTCACTCACCCAGCGTAATGCCTCTTGCCCCCGTTCCCGCTGCTGTTTCCTGTACCATTACGCATACGCCTGGGTGAGTTTTGATTGTGATGTCACTCACCCAGCATGATGCCTCTTGCCCCCGTCTCGCTGCTGTTCCTGTACCATTACGCATACGCCTGGGTGAGTTTTGATTGTGATGTCACTCACCCAGCGTATTGCCTCCGTTAGTTCTCACTTTGTTAGTAGTTTGGACATTTCATCTCCCACTCTGTTTTTGTTCTCACTTAGATAGTATTTTTGGACATTACATCTCCCCCTGTGTGTTTGTCACACGAAGATATTATTACTTTGTTACTTTGAGTATTTGGACTGTTCTGCATCTGCTCTGTTTGTTCCCTTTTGAATATTAACCCTCTCCTCTGTTCTGCAGAGCGGCCCAGATGTTTTCCCACCAGTCCCCAGTTCCTCCCTGTCCCCAGCCCGCCTCCGCGGGTCTCTGTCCCCAGTTCCTCCCTGTTCCCCAGCCCGCCTCCGCGGGCCTCAGTCCCCTCTGTCCCTAGTTCTCCCCTTTCTAGTTCCACCTAGTTCCTGGTCCCAAGTTCTCCCCTTCTAGTTCCACCTAGTTCCTTGTCCCTAGTTCTCCTAGTCCCCAGTTCTCCTGTTCCCTAGCTCTCCTTGTCCCGACTTCTCCTAGTCTCTTGTTCCTCTGTTCCTTTAACCTTCCCTTAGTGTTCCCTTAACCTTCCCCTAGCGTTCCCTTAGCCTGTTCCTTCCCCTCTTGTTATTTCCAGTATTTTGTGTTTCTCCCTTAAAGGGACAGTGCCCTTTTTCCCTGTCTCTCAATAAATATCTGTTTCTTGGCAAACCATCATACCTGTCTTGTGTTGTGCGATTGGGGTCGGTTACAAACCACAACAGTACGGCCCCACCAAATCGACGACCCCAGCCAGCACAGACGGTGTATGTTGAGTTTGCCTTTTTTTTCTTGTTCCCTCTAGCTCCCCTCTAGCTTCCTTGTTAGCCTGTTAGCTCCCCTGTTAGCTTGTTGGTCTCCCCGGTTAGCTCCCCTGTTAGCTTGTTGGTCTCCCCGGTTAGCTCCCCTGTTAGCCTGTTGACTCCCCCATTTGCTTCCCTGTTAGCCCTGTTTAGCTTCCCTGTTTAGCTCCCCTCTTAGCCCTGTTTGACCCCCCTGCACGTTGTTAGGCCTCTACTACCAGCATGGCCCTGTCTGCTAGCTTTGCCCCGGCGGCTAGCACAGCCTCTATGTTAATGCAGCCCTTACTGCTGGCATAGGCCCTGTAGCTAGCCATGCCCTGGCAGCTAACCCAGTCCCTCAGCAGAGCCCCAGTCTGCTAGCTTAGCCCCGGCTGCTAGCACAGCCTCTATGTTTATGCAGCCCTTGCTGCTGGCATAGGCCCTGTAGCTAGCCATGCCCTGGCGGCTAACCCAGTCCCTCAGCAGAGCCCCTGTCTGCTAGCTTTGCCCCGGCTGCTAGCACAGCCTCTATGTTTATGCAGCCTTGCAGCTGGCATAGGCCCTGTAGCTAGCCAGGCCCAAGCAGCTAACCCGGTCCCTCTGCATGGCCTCCACTTTTTTGTGTAGTTTATCCCACTGCTAGGACTGCCTTTTCAGCTAGCAAGGTCAGTTTATCTCACACAGCTAGGACTGTCCTTCCAGCTAGCTTGTTCTCTCATGCTGGTCCAGCCCTGTCTGCCAGCCTAGCTCCGGCAGCTAGCGCAGCCTCTATGTTAATGTAGCAGTACAGCTGGCATAGGCCCTGTAGCTATCAGTGCCTTGGCAGCTACCCTTTCCCCCTGCTAGCCTAGCTCGGCAGCTAGCGCAGCCTCTATGTTGATGTAGCAGTACAGCTAGCATAGGCCCTGTAGCTATCAGTGCCTTGGCAGCTACCCTTTCCCTCTGCTAGCCTAGCTCCGGCAGCTTGCACAGCCTCTATGTTGATGTAACAGTACAGCTAGCATAGGCCCTGTAGTTCAGTGCCCTGGCAGCTAACCTTCCCTCTGCTAGCCCTTTCCCGGTGCTACCATGGTTACCCCTTAGCTACCCTGCTTGCCCCTCAGTTCCTCTAGACCAGTTGCTCTAGACCAGTTCTCTAGACCAGTTCTCTAGACCAGTTCTCTTGCCCAGTTCGCTAGACTAGTTCTCTAGACCCAGTTCCTCTAGACCAGTTCCCCCAGTTGCCCCTCTGCTACCCTAGTTACCCCTCGGCGACCCTGTTTCTTTTGCTAGCCCCACTCTTGTGGTGGCTTCCCCTGCTGGCTTGGCCAGTACCTCTTGTTTTGCCCCCTGCCACTCTGTCTGTATTTGTTTTGGGTCGCCGGGTGGCTCCCGTTGAGGGGGGGGTACTGTGAGGTTTTGCCCGCTGCTCACCACCTTTTCTCTGTTTTCTTTAAGCCTACTGTTAGAAATTCCCTTCTCACTCACTCTCTCTAGCCCCCACCCTCTCGTTCTTTACTCTCGTTTACTCTCAGTGGCCACACCTGGACTATTATCAATTACCTCTCGCACCTGTGGTGGCAGGCTAATTAGTTCCCCTGTGGGCTTTAAATACCAGGGCTCTTCCCCTCGTTTCGGCGTGGGGTCGTGTTGTATTCATGCTGAGTCATATTCTCTAACATCTAGACTCTTTCGGGAGATCCTCTGGTCTACCAATGCTGTATATGGATTTCTCCAGCCTTGAGATGTTTTGCTCCAGCCTTCGTCTGCTGTCGCCGTAGCCTGTGGAGGAGACTGTTCTGCGCTCCCTGTAACTTCCACGGGAGGCACCCCAGCGTTCCACTGCAGACCCCAGCGCAGCTGTTCGTCCTGACGCACATCTAGACCAACGCGCATCTTCCGGACCCTCGGGCTTGGCACGCTCTCCAGTCACCAGCGCGCAACGCGCATCTGCAAGGGCTTGGCACGCTCTCCAGTCACCAGCGCGCAACGCGCATCTTCAAGGGCTTGGCACGCTCTCCAGTCTCCAGCGCGCAACGCGCATCTGCAAGGGCTTGGCACGCTCTCCAGTCACCAGCGCGCAACGCGCATCTTCAAGGGCTTGGCACGCTCTCCAGTCTCCAGCGCGCAACGCGCATCTTCAAGGGCTTGGCACGCTCTCCAGTCTCCAGCGCGCAACGCGCATCTTCAAGGGCTTGGCACGCTCTCCAGTCTCCAGCGCGCAACGCGCATCTTCAAGGGCTTGGCACGCTCTCCAGTCTCCAGCGCGCAACGCGCATCTTCCAAAGATCCTTGTGCTTGGCACACTCCTCCTCGCAGACGCACCCCGATGCGTCTCTCGGTTCCGACGTGCACACCAAGGTGTGGCGCGCCACTCTGTTCCTCGGCTCCGACAGCGGCTACCCGGTGGACGACACCCTCGCCACCGCCACTGTTCCAGCACTCTGTTCCTCGGCTCCGACAGCGGCTACCCGGTGGACGACACCCTCGCCACCGCCACTGTTCCAGCACTCTGTTCCTCGGCTCCGACAGTCGGCTACCCGGTGGACGACACCCTCGCCACCGCCACTGTTCCAGCACTCTGTTCCTCGGCTCCGACAGCGGCTACCCGGTGGACGACACCCTCGCCACCGCCACTGTTCCAGCACTCTGTTCCTCGGCTCCGACAGTCGGCTACCCGGTGGACGACACCCTCGCCACCGCCACTGTTCCAGCACTCTGTTCCTCGGCTCGGACAGCCAGCCACCCGGTGGCGATGCCCTCGCCCCGCTGCTGTCCCTGTACCATTACGCATACGCCTGGGTGAGTTTTGATTGTGATGTCACTCACCCAGCGTAATGCCTCTTGCCCCCGTTCCCGCTGCGGTTTCCTGTACCATTACGCATACGCCTGGGTGAGTTTTGATTGTGATGTCACTCACCCAGCATGATGCCTCTTGCCCCCGTCTCGCTGCTGTTCCTGTACCATTACGCATACGCCTGGGTGAGTTTTGATTGTGATGTCACTCACCCAGCGTATTGCCTCCGTTAGTTCTCACTTTGTTAGTAGTTTGGACATTTCATCTCCCACTCTGTTTTTGTTCTCACTTAGATAGTATTTTTGGACATTACATCTCCCCCTGTGTGTTTGTCACACGAAGATATTATTACTTTGTTACTTTGAGTATTTGGACTGTTCTGCATCTGCTCTGTTTGTTCCCTTTTGAATATTAACCCTCTCCTCTGTTCTGCAGAGCGGCCCAGATGTTTTCCCACCAGTCCCCAGTTCCTCCCTGTCCCCAGCCCGCCTCCGCGGGTCTCTGTCCCCAGTTCCTCCCTGTTCCCCAGCCCGCCTCCGCGGGCCTCAGTCCCCTCTGTCCCTAGTTCTCCCCTTTCTAGTTCCACCTAGTTCCTGGTCCCAAGTTCTCCCCTTCTAGTTCCACCTAGTTCCTTGTCCCTAGTTCTCCTAGTCCCCAGTTCTCCTGTTCCCTAGCTCTCCTTGTCCCGACTTCTCCTAGTCTCTTGTTCCTCTGTTCCTTTAACCTTCCCTTAGTGTTCCCTTAACCTTCCCCTAGCGTTCCCTTAGCCTGTTCCTTCCCCTCTTGTTATTTCCAGTATTTTGTGTTTCTCCCTTAAAGGGACAGTGCCCTTTTTCCCTGTCTCTCAATAAATATCTGTTTCTTGGCAAACCATCATACCTGTCTTGTGTTGTGCGATTGGGGTCGGTTACAAACCACAACAAAAACGTGTCCATTTTGTGTGAAAATTCAGCTTTGCGTTTCACGTTAGAAATATTATTCTAGCGAGGTGACGATTGATTATGACATCACATCCTGTCATTCTTTGTTGATGGTCAGCAATACAATGTTGACGTATAAAACAGCTATATATAAATGTAATCTGCAGAGTGCCTTTTACTGTTTATCTGTTAAATACAGTTTTCATTCATTCATTCATTCACATTTTGTATCATAATAATCATAACACAGCAGCTGATACACTCACTCGGTCTGCACTTGGCGAGTAGCCCATCGCCGTCGGAAGCGTGTAATTAGCACTTTTCAGAAGCTGTGTGATCCGGTCTTGAACTTTCCATAACGTGTCTCGATAAATCCATTTGATTAAATCCAGCACTGAATGTATTTAGTGATTATTATCACGATAGCCGCTTTGCATTTCCTTGATAACAGACCAGAGGCGGCTCTGTAACGGAGATAGGACCCGTGATGTGACGTCACACGAATGCGACTGCTCTGGAAATGCGTTGGAAAATCTGTTGGTAAAAGCAATGACGCCTGCCGCGGACGTTAAGTTGGTGAAGTTTCTATAATAACTTTACGAAACGTGTGAAGACATTTTGATCGATTTCTTTTTTAGTTCATGTTATTAGATTAGGCAATTATTGTATACACATGAAGCACTAGATAGACTATTTGTTTAGTTAAATAGTTGTCATTCTATATTTTTAAAGAAACATTCCCATCAGGCATCTCGCGGCACCCCTGGCAGCTCTCCGCGGCACCCCTGTTGAGAACCGCTGCCCCATAAGACAATTATCAATTCCACACTTCCACACCTTACATTAAAACTATTTGGCCAATGGCGACCAAAATTTACCAGAGCTTGTCTATGCACAGAGAACCTTGTTTCCCCAACCCTCTATACACACCAAAATGTGACACAACCGCCCAGATTCTACATCTGGATTCTTAATGAGCGGAAAACAGAATTATGAATTAGCTCTCATCCACTCCTCCGTCTCCAGCTCATTATGTAGACTCTCCTATCAGTCCCGCTGTGTCACTCACCAACCTGTACCTGACAGACGAGAGTTTGTCTCTCAGCCCGCCAGTATCTAAGAAAAAGAAATAACACAGAAAAAGAATCAAAAAGAAAAGATGCCAAAACAAAAATGTTGTCATATCATGCAACACAACCCACAATATCCTCATCAAACAAAATCAAACTTCCATCTGGAGGTATAAATACCCTCTCCAAAAACCTAGGAAAGAAAAAGGAACAAAACAATATATATATATAGCTCCATTTTATGACCCTTTTTTATTTTGAATCCTTAATCGTGTAGTCCACCCTTTGACCCATCTAATCATTGATCAAGTATGGATAATTACTACTGACCACTACCGAAGTAGTACCATTTTATTTCACGGCCTCCACCTCTCATGGTCCCTCGAACCCCTCTCTGTCCTTGGGCCCGCCATCCTTTACCACAGGACCTGGCCATGTCTCCCAGTTGTCCACAATTCAAGCATTCTCTCTGCGTCTTTTCCCACTGTGGCTGGTACCCATCAAACTCAGGCCTCTGTCGTCCCACAGTGTCACGTCTCACAGTCCCCGACAGGCTCACATCTCTCCGGTCCCCTCCGGGCGTCTCCCAGACTAGGTCCTGCTGTAGTGAGGGGAGACGCACATACCTGTCCATCTCTGCCGCTCCCCCTTGGGCCTGTCCTTGGGAGGGACCTGGAAACTCACCCCTCCTGTGGTATCCATCACCATGCCCCTGCTGTTCAGCTCTCTGTCCGGGCAATGGAGTAAGTGACATATCTTGGTCATGGAGCCCTCGTTCTGCAGCTCGAAACATTATTTCCAAAATTACATCACTCATTATCTCAGTTCTTGCTCTAGTATTTCCATCCCGTGAGCGGCTTGGTCGATAGCCAGCTGCCTCTCCACCAGGTGTCTACGGACTGTCTCATGTCGTTCGAACGCTTCCACGAACGCTCTCTGTCATTCTTGAGAGAGGCATGTTTGCCTCCCTTCCTCCACCCTGGCGCCGGCTGTTTGGCTCCTCGTCACCAGGCCTCGCCCCTCGTTCTGGCTCTGGTGTCGGGGAAGATCTGGATAAAGGAAACTTGTGGGCTGAGAAAATTCCTCATGTTTATGTCCATACCTGTTGTCGGCCCCACGTCCCTGTGGCTCAGAATCACTCTCCTCTGTTCCAGCCATAAGCCCAGGGTGGCACTCCTGGGACTGCCGTAAAAATGCAGCCCTTCTCTGTTTCTTTGTCATTTTGTAGTTACCCGAAGTGGTTTCTCCTGTCTGGATAGGCACCGTCGACTCTTGTTCGACGGACACTGGTTGGATTAGAACAGTTAACTCTGCCTGTCCCTCCTTCATGACCCCCTGTATTGGAGTCAAAGTCATCACTTCAAGCCTCTCCACCACACTTCAAGTTCAAGTTCCTTTTATTGCCACACGGCCAGGCCGGTGGAATTCAAGCACGGTGCAGGTGGTAGCTGCGACAATACACCACAAAAACATAAAAAGACACATGGAACAGTACAGTACAGAAAACACCACCTAGAACAAATACATGACAGAAACAGTACAGTATGAAAAACTATAGATGACAGTTCAATGTAACCTAGACCAGAAGAAACATAACAGCAGGGGGTAAATTTAGGAGCAGTTGGAGTTAAGCAGTTGTATGGCCTTGGGGAAGAAACTGTTATTGAACCTAACCATGCGACTACCTAGTGACCTGAACCTCCTACCATGAGGAGGTCACATGAGGGGAGTCCGTCATATCCAAATCAATCAGATTAACGTCACTGATAAATTCCATCTGGGGGGTGTCTGCAGAGGTTGTTGGCTTTCCCCCACTATAGGCCCTGTGTCAGCCTTTTACCCCTTGTCTCTTCTTTTTCTGCTTTGTTCCCCACTTTTCCCCTTCTCTTACACTTGTAAAGGCCTGAATATTTTTGGCCATTTCTTTTTCACCTCTATTGTTATATTACCGGTTATTGAAATAGACAGATTGTCACCACTTGTTATTGTTATTTCATCTATCCCTCCAGTTTCCCCTAACAAGGTTTCACCAAGGTGAACCTGCTCTGTATTCGACATTTTCACCACTTTCAACCACTCCTGTAATATTACCGTTTGAAAAAACAAGTTTCTCTGTGTTTACTTTATCTATCAACTTGAGTTAAAGTCACTCACACTTTTAGATTTTATCGGTGCAGACAGGAACTGAAAATGTTCTTATCACTCATACGATACCCCCTAGGCCAGGGGTCAGGAACCTTTTTGACTGGGAGAGCCATAAAAGCCAAATATTTCTAAATATATTTCATTGAGAGCCATATAGTATTTTTAACGTATAATAAATTAAATATGTCTTACTTTTAATGCGACTACTGGTGCTGCATGGTTTTGCTGATGGCCTTGTAATCTGGTTCATACGTGGTGAGGTTGAGCTTCATGCAGGCGTTGAGGCTTCCATCAGTTAAACGTGAGCGTAGGTTGGTCTTAATGTTCCTCATATGCGAGAATGACTGCCCACATGCATATGTAGATCCAAACATGGTCAATACGGCAATTCTCACGATGCATTGTGTGGTATGTCACAGGAAGCTTGTTCCAAGTTTTAAGAATCAGCTGGTCTTCAGGTTGAAGATTTTTTATTTCTGTCCACTTGTGTTCCCTCACCAGCTCTGCTCGCTATATCTTCAGCTACAGATACTATTGGCTGTATCTTCAAAACGAATTTCTGTTACTTTAAAATGACACAGTATTATTAAGAAATATCACAAGTATTAAAAAAAAAGAAAAAAAAATATATATATATTTTTTTTACTCAAAAATTTCTGGGAGCCATATGCTGTCACCAGAAGAGCCATATATGGCTTGCGAGCCATAGGTTCCCGACCCCTGCCCTAGGCTCTTGTTAGCCGCTTTTCCCCGGTTGGCATTGGAATCGTCAGAACTTCACCTGTCCTCTCCCGGGAACCTGTCGAGACAAAAGAAACACACACGCACTTAATGTCAGCGGTATTTCCCTCTTTATTCCATTAATCTTTTACTTATGAAATGTCGGGCTTCTCTATACTAAATAGAACTTAGAGAGATTGTGCAATCTATTTAAACATAACACCACGGCCTTAGCTTCGTTTTCTCCATTGTCCTGTTGGAAACCTCTGGATTCTCCAATCCCTTGTCGTGCAACCCTCACACGAATCTCAGAGGAACACAAATTGGCATCAATATCGCCGTCCGTTCCGGTACGCTGTTGGTCCTCCTTAGAACAATCAGGATTAGTATCACAACAGCCTATAATTTGTTTATTATCTTTCTTCCCCTCTTTTTCCCGATTTTTCTCCCATCCCACCCTTCCTGGTTGTTGCATACTTTCCCCTACTGTTGGTCCGAGAGACCGGAGACTGTCACATGCTTTCCTCCGACGCATGTGCAGCCTGCCGGCAGGCCAGCCTGGCCGCGCAGGTTCTCACTGGGGAGAGTGTAGTGTGTGGGAGGCCGCACTATCTCTCCCTAGTTCCTACCCTTGTTGAGCAGGCGCCCCGACCGAACTGTAGGGGTCGCTGTCCACAATGCCCAGGACCCACCCTTCAGCTTTCCCACCCTCTAATATTGCCAATTGTATTAGTGTGAGAGGCCAGCCAAGCTGATAGCAACGCCGGGAGCTGGATTCGAACGGTGTTGGTGACGAACGCAATCTCCGCTACGCCACCTGACCCACCTAGCCTATAATTTCTAACATTCTGTTGGATCTTTATTATGTAGCTGTTATAATTTGGTCTTTCCTTGATGAATTTGTCATATAGATCTCACATGTTACTTTGAATATCATCATCAACTAAATGACTAAATGTAGATGTAATTTTAACATTCTCTCCTCATTCGTTTACTCTTCTCTGGGAAAGTAAAAAAAATTGTATTCCTATTTAACATCACAATCAATATTCAAATTTTTAACACCACACCTCATATAACATCATTCTCATAATTAATAAATCCCATCACTCCACCCTTTAACACAAGTCCTGGTGTTCAACACTTCTGCCACCATCTAACGAGGAGAAAAATAAATGTTTAGAGGTTTATACCTCTAAACTCCCCGTCCTGCATGCAGCATCCAGCTGACTGTGTCATAATTCACAGACGCGCCAGCACCACACCTCATTGAAAGCCCTACAGCCCCTTGACTCATCAAAGGCCTGCCATCCGCAGCCCAAAGCATCACCTCTCAGTAGCGACCTGAAAGAAGACCCCTAGGCTCCTTTTCACAAGGAATTTCAAGACCCATACAACCACTCACTCATAACCGCATCTCAACAGGTCCGTACGCCTACGGTACCCACACTCACAATAACACACACATCTATTCATAGAAACACACACACACCCAGTGAGACCAACCCAATCTCAACACAAACAAAAATACTACTGTATACTGTAAACTGCACGCTTTTCTTCTTCCACAATTTTTTATTTCATTTTTTATCTTATTTTATTTTTATTTCTATTTTTACATTTTTTTTAATATTACCATGCCGGGTGGAAGGGGGGGGGGGGGGCAACCACAATACACTATGGCGTAAAGCATAATACAGTCTCAAAGATACCCCCCAACCCCCACTAAAACACTTCTACTTTACAAAAATACAATGTACAATAATAATGCACAAAAAACAGACGCACACATATATCTTCAATTTCCCCTGCATCCCCACGAACTGAATCTGCAGGGTGTCCATAATATCACCCAAATGTACGCCACTATCCAACCACCACTATAGAGCAAAACAAGCTTACGACTCCACCAACCAAAACACCCAATTGAAGAGCCTTTGACATGTGTTGCCTCATTCTAGCAGCGCTTTACTTCCCCGTTAAGATGGCTTTGGACCCAGAGTGCACGGCCCCATAACCCGCTGTCGCCACCCCTACATGATGTACACCGCTACCAATGTCCTGTTTGTTTCCCTTAACACAGGTCACACACAAGATACCCCGTCACCTGCATAATTGCTTTTATTAACATGGTACCCCCATATTAGTGTGATTGCACTCCACAGCTTGTAACTCAAACACTAAGCTGAAAATGAGAAGTGTGTTCTTCTCCTAGTCACATCACCTGCCACATTTAGTGACACACGCACAATGGATGACTTGCACGCTAATTAACACAATACCGCACACCGGGTCAACATCTAATCTACAACCGCCTAACCTGTACTAGCCTATGGAGAGAGCGGAAGAAACCGTTCTACGGGACGGGGCTGCAAGAGGCTTGGAAGGGGGGGGGGCATTGGAAAGGAAATCACACCCCATCCTAGATATGACCTATTCAACCAATTTCCCACTTACTCCATACCCCGCTACGAGGACGAATGAATACGAGCGAGAGAGAGAGAGAGAGAGAGAGAGAGAGAGAGAGAGAGAGAGAGAGAGAGAGAGAGAGAGAGAGAGAGAGAGAGAGAGAGAGAGAGAGAGAGAGAGAGAGAGGGGAAAGGGCAGAGGGAGGGAGGGAGAGTTAGGGAGAGAAGGGGGGGGCTGGCAACTTGTCCCTCTGAATGAAACAAAATAACATATTATGCACTCCACAATCAGAATTAGAATTAATAAACAGATTATTTAGTATTATTTGACCCAGTAAATAGTATCTATTTCGCAACTTTCTAATACCAGTGCAATAAGAAAATGGTATGTTTACATTACGTGACGGTTTCCTATTGGTACATGCAACATAAAGCTTTAACAAGCTGGTTGGCTGGACATTATACTGTAACTGGTTCTTAACTCAATTTAACACTACCAAGATGTGAGAAATGGTTCTTTGTATGGGGACTTCCTAAAAGTTCCAGACTAAACTCCTAATTCTAATGTAGAGGCATTTTAATTTGAATAAACTCAATTGAGAGATTGGGAGAGAAGTAGAGAGAGAAACCATTGAAGGGAGAGAGTTGATCGAGGGAGGGAAGGAGGGAGGGGGGGGACAGGCAGGGAGGGAGGGAGAGAGTCGGAAGGAAAGGGGGGGGGGAAGAGCGTCAGGTTTCTCAACCATCTCAAACACGCTTCCCTGCCACTCCAATATTTTAGGCAACACTACCCTCTAGCGTACTTTACTGGTAACTACCTTGTCAACAACTGCCCAACTTCAATTCCCAGAATCCCCCTCCATTCCGACTACACCGTGGCGCGCTTGCGCAAACCGACACATATCGTCAATACGTTCTTAAACATAACCGCAACTCTTTACACCGCTTACATTATAGGTTAAAACACATTGCAAAGTTCACAAAACAACCACACACTCAAACCGTCCCGTTTTCCCACATTTGCCACCATACTAGACTGATAATAGATACAGATTGATAACCAGAATTGTATATTCATTTCTTCCCATCCGCCATTATGCAACGACATAAAATGATAAAAAACTACAACTTACAAAATGGCCGTTACGGCGCTTCCTGTTAATTCTGGAAGTTGTGTTTTGCTAGCCCGCCGCTAGTGGTCACGAGTTGCATAATGTTATAAAAATTAATCACACACTACCTACAGCTCTACACAGTACACCGTCAACAGTGCACAGTATAACGCAATCCTACGTCACACGCAGTACACAATAAAATAACGTACGTTAATACAATATCAAAAAAATCATCTGTTTACAATACAGCAGCATTGTTAGCTCAGTTAGCTTAGCTTTATTAGCTCCGTTAGCTTAGCAGTATTAGCACAGTTAGCTTAGCATAGCATTGTTAGTTAGCTTAGCCTAGCATTGATAGTTAGCTTAGCCTAGCATTGATAGCTAGCTTAGCTCAGCATTGATAGCCAGCCTAGCTTAGCATTGCTAGCTCAGTTAGCCTAGCATTAGCCACGTCGCCTAAACGGCATATCGTCCCATTTTTCGAGTGATATAACACTCAGCGACGTCAGCGCCATCACGGTTCTATCCCGCAACAGAACTTTAATCCAGATTAAGTGCCAGTCTACAAATCAAACAACCAAAATAATTTTTTCATTACCCGCCTGTCCGACCATCCGAAATACTTTGTGTATTAAATCCAACGCACCCACAGACTCCCCAACCGGATGTCTAGTCGACGACTTCCGTTTCAAATTCTTACGATCCTTTGATTTCTACTACATTAAACAATGATCTTAATACAGCAGAAATCTATAAACGTGACGCACAAGTCGCCTACTAATAACCATACCTCACTCCCGCTTCCGCCAATACACATGATATCACGACGCAACGTCCACATTTAAACATGATCACCATCGCGGCTAACTAGCAGCTAACTAGCAGCTAAACTGCATTGGATAAAAAACATGCACGCCAACCGCTTTGGGAAAAACAATAAACACGCTAAACAACGGGCAATTTTCGATATGATTTGCTGCAGACTCGCGGACCGTTTCCATCTCTACCTTACCTCACAACGATCCGGCCGGAACCGCTATGTTTACCTACATTAACCAACACACAAGCTTATAAATCAAACGGTCCAAACTCCTTGAATTGAACGCTCCTTTCTGCGGATCAGTTACACGGTGAATTCAAAACGGGGGAACTACGACGTATAATCAAGACGTCTTTTTGTTCGTTCCATCATCACTCGTTTTTAGCCGTTCTGTTGCTCTCAGCCAGGCCACAAAGCTATGACAAACGTCTCAGATTCATCCTCCATAACATCACCTAAGTCTCCCTACTTGTAAAATTTTCAAGCCAGGATCAGAAAGACATCGATGTACACGCACAAGGCTAAAATTGTCGCGAGCATCGCTTTGACCCGTTAACACCGTGTCAGTCATCGCCACTTATAAGCCCGTCGGGACGTCCAATAGCCAGTGTAAACACGCATTTCGGCACCATTACTTGTCCTTTGGTTACTGCGCCTGCCAACCAAGGGTCTGAAAAATCATACCTGTTTTCTGGAACATCCTTCATCATCTGCCGTCTCCCCCTGAGCGTGGCTGAGTAGACAGATAACCAAGGACGTGTTCCATACAAGCAGGGGTGTAAAGTACTTTGTTACAATACTTAAGTACTGTTTTCGGGGATTTGTACTTTACTCAAGTATTATTAGGTTTGTATACTTTGTACTTTTACTCCATTACATTTCAGAGAAAAAAAACATAGTTTTTACTCCTCACATTTAAAATGCAGACCTAAAGTACAAAGTACAAATCTCACAGGTCCAACCATTTTAATTAGTATATTTTAATTGTTTATCTGGCCCGGACTAACGTTACCGTTATTAATCCTGCAACCACAGGTAAACAGCCAATCAAATCCCCATCAATGGAAAATGAACCCGCCCATACCCATGCAGATTGGTCCTTGTGCAACACTAGAAAGCGGGGATCTTTGATTAAACACCTGCTATCAGAATAATAGACAGTCAGATCCGCATTATGCTGTGGTTAATATTGTGATATTATTCAGGGTACTCCAGTATTCTGTCTTTAATATTGTGATATTATTCAGGGTACTCCAGTATTCTGCCTTTAATATTGTGATATTATTCAGAATAATCCAGTATGCTGTGGTTAATATTGTGATATTATTCAGGGTACTCCAGTATTCTGCCTTTAATATTGTGATATTATTCAGGATAATCCAGTATGCTGTGGTTAATATTGTGATATTATTCAGGATACACCATTCTGTTTTTAATATTGTGATATTATTCATGCTGTGATGTGAATGCCATCCATGTTAGTTTGCCTTCAATGGAGAAGTGCATTAAATATTTTTAATGCAAAAAAAGTATCCTCTGTTCTTTCATTTCAGCATTGTCTATCGCCGAACACATTCCATTGTGGGCAGAGTGTATGCTAGCTGAAATATTCTAAAATCATTAAGTCTGCTATAAGCCATTCTCCCTTTCTGTGTGTGTGTCCCATCTCTGGTCTTTGAAAAGACCAGGGCCCTCATTTATCAAGTTTTCTTAGAAAGTATTCTATTTTCGTTCTTAAGCACAGAATTTAGAATGTGTGCATGCACAAAAAAAACGGGATTTATCACACGTGCGTACACAGGTCCTACCCACACCTGTCTTCATAAATATCACCTTGCTCCTAAGCTGGAGCTTGTGCACTGTTTTAAGTATTTGCATACCAGAACCGCCCCGATTAACCATATACGGTAATGTAACACCCCCATGAAATGTGGAAAAGTGGACTGACCCTTGGGAAGGGTGTTATGGAGAAATACGAGACAGGCTGACAGACATGTACACGTACGGTGATGTCGGATATGATATCTGTTAACCATTGCTGCCTGGGCAGCGCAAACACTAATAAAGACCGTGCTGGAATATGACCGCCTTTTCCCGTTTTGTTCGATTAATACCCAGGGATTAAAGTTCTCCTCAATTTCACTTCCGTCTTTTTTCTACCTGCTGCATATGATTTCTAGAGGAATACAATCTATTTTGATGTCAGTATTGGGTAGCCTATATAAACAATAATACGAGAGCATATACAAGAACAATGAATCTCACTGCCATGTATGATGTAGCCTATACGCCATGTATAGCCTGCCTATGTGATCAATAAAAACGCAAACTTGAATCCCTAGTCCCTTTCGTGACTGTGATGCACGGAGTGAATCCACAGTCACTTGCTCCTCAATAGGAAACCAACCTAGATTTACCCTGAAGGACTGGTTCTAACCGAACCGTTCGTTATATAAGTATCACAGAGACATTTCAAAGGTACTCAGAGTTGCACGAGGGTTTCAAACAGAGATACGGGATGGTTTGAAAGCTCGGCGTTGCTAATAAACATTTAAATATTTTTTTATAAACTGCTCAAAACGGCATTATTTTCGGCATTGGCTGCCTGGTTGTGATCACAGCGCATGCGCATCATGCACCCAACGCCGGAAATAATGCATTGTTGACCAGTTTATAAAAAATATTTAAAATGTTTATTAGCAACGCCGAGCTTTCAAACCATCCCGTATTTGTGTCCGAAACCCTCGTGCAACTGTGAGTACCTTTGAAACGTCTCTGTGATTCTTGTATAACGAACGGTTCGGCCAGAACCAGTCCTTCATGGTAAATCTAGGTTGGTTTCCCATTGAGGAGCAAGTGACTGTGGATTCACTCGGTGCATCACAGTCACGCAAGGGGCTATTGAATCCCATCATCATATTTACATAGTCTGTCCACTATGTTTATTACTTTGTTATTTCCCCCCCCTATCTATGTAAAGCGACCTTGCATGGGTCTCTTGAAAGGCGCTATATAAAATGAAGCTATTATTATTATTATCACGTCTGTGCGTGGAGCTCACAAAAAAAAATTCTTTTACTGTTAGTCTCAGTGAAGTTTCAACGGAGCGGGGTAATCTATTCTAACCAACAAATTGAAGTAGAAAGCATTTCGTTGTGGCCAATCTTATTTGGAAACATGACACAAAATAATAGTATGTTGCTTTTTATTTGAAACAATATTTAATCGCGTTTGGAGGTCGGTGTTCTGCGTCTGCCCCCGTGCCAAACAAGCAAGCCAACCTATTGTTCGCGCATGAGCCCGTTATAATTACACTACTGTTGCTATTTCACAATGAACTATAATGAATTACGGTTCATACAGAACACACGCCAGTGTCGGCAGTAATGCACGGAAGCTTATTTCCGCGTTGAAACTAATGCATGCAACTGATGAGAGTTATGCCGTCCGTCTGCAGTCCCCATATTCTACCACAGGGCGTCAGCTACGCATGCTCTGGGCTGTGCGTAGACATACGGACAAAGTCAAGTTCACGTTCAAATTGATAAATCCCACACTTTGCTTAGAAATGGTCTTACGCACGGGTTAAGCACATATCTGTGCGTACGCCACGTTGATAAATGAGGGCCCAGATGAGGTCAGAGGAGTTTGATAGTATTTACTGATGATGGCCAGATAATGTATAATAATACATAATAAATGTATATATGATCATGCAACATAAAAAAAATGTTATAGGAAAGGGTTGGGAGAGAGAGGTAGGGAGGGGTTTTAAAATAAACGTTTTGTTATAATGAAACCTCTGCAACAGGTCCTGCATTATTATATTAAAGTACCCCAAAAAAGGTATCTTTGGGTACCGGTATCGATTCACAGGTACCGGTACCGGTATCAGTTCAAATATGAACGGTACCCAACCATAGTATATATGTGTATGTGTGCATGTGTCTGTGTGTTTGTATATACCATTCATTGTTATAGATGGTCCGACATTACAGCTAGGCATGGATGACTTTCACATTAAGATCCCCCCCCCTCCATCTCTCTCTCTCTCTCTCTCTCTCTCTCTCTCTCTCTCTCT
Organism: Notolepis coatsorum; assembly: GCF_963971535.1. NCBI lineage: Eukaryota > Metazoa > Chordata > Actinopteri > Aulopiformes > Paralepididae > Notolepis > Notolepis coatsorum. The sequence goes on from NC_140173.1 coordinate 88,027,955, forward strand.
CTCTCTCTCTCTCTCTCTCTCTCTCTCTCCCTCTCTCCCCCCTCTCTCTCTCTCTCTCTCTCTCCTCTCTCTCTCTCTCTCTCTCTCTCTCTCTCTCTCTCTCTCTCTCTCTCTCTCTCTCTCTCTCTCTCTCTCTCTCTCTCTCTCTCTCTCTCTGTCTCTCACACACAGTTCATTTTCATCAGTGCTAATGGCACACATCCAATATGGAGACAAAGAGGTGGGATGAGAGCTGTGCAGCTGTTCATAGGTGTGTGTTGTGTGTGTGTGTGTGTTTGAGTGTTTTGTGTGTGTGTGTGTGTGTGTGTGTGTGTATAATGTGTCTGTGTGTGTGTGTGTGTGTGTGTGTGTGTTTGAGTGTGTGTGTGTGTGTGTGTGTGTGTGTGTGTGTGTGTGTGTGTGTGTTTGTGTGTGTGTGTGTGTGTGTGTGTGTGTGTGTGTGTGTGTGTGTGTGTTGTGTGTGTGTGTGTGTGTGTGTGTGTGTGTGTGTGTGTGTGTGTGTGTGTGTGTGTGTTTGAGTGTGTATGTGTGTGTGTGTTCCCTGCAGCCTGTGTGTGATTGAGTGTATGTGTAAATTAGTGGAGTGGAGAGAAGAAGAGGAGAGGGGAGTGGAGGGCAGAGAAGAATAGGAGAGGAGGGATGAGAGAAGAAGAGGAGAGAGGAGTGGAGGGCAGAGAAGAGAATAAGTTAAATGAGTGGAGAGGAGAGAGGAGTGGGAGGATAGAAGAAGAAGTTAAAGGAGTGGAGAGGAGAGAAGAAGAAGATGAAGGAGTGGATAGGAGAGGAGAAGATGAGAGGATATTTGAGGAGAAATGAGTGGAGATGAGAAGAGGAGAGGATATTTGAGGAGAATTAGTGGAGAGGAGTGGAGATGAGATGAGAGGAAAGGAGAGGAGATGAGAGAAGAGGAAAGGAAAGAGCAGTAGAGAGGAGAGAGGAGTGGAGAAGAGATGAGGGGAGTGGAGAGGGGATGGGGGAGGATGAAATGAAGAGCGAGAGGGAAAAGAAGATGACAGAGACAAAGAGAGAAAAAGAGAAACAGAAAGTTGATAGGGAGGGGGAGAGAGAAAGAGAGAGGGAGGGGGAAAGAGAGAGAGAGAAATAGAGAGAGAGGAAGTGTAATCATGTGTTTTGATGGAATTCAGGTTTGTGGAGAACTTTATATACTGATGTTGAAATTAATATCAGAAAGATTAGGAGACAATTTCTATAGTTCAATAGGATCGTTTATTACAATATGGATCCATACAGTTAGTAGATAAAATGATACAGAGTGATACAAAATTGGATAAGGGAGGTGAGAGAAGGGTGGAAAAGGAGCGAAGAAGAGAGAGAGAGAGAGAGAGAGAGAGAGAGAGAGAGAGAGAGAGAGAGAGAGAGAGAGAGAGAGAGAGAGAGAGAGAGAGAGAGAGAGAGAGAGGAAGCAGAGAGCAGGGGAGAGAAGGGTGGAAGAGAAGAGAAGAGAGAGGAAAGTGTACATTCGTCTTTATATCTCTCAGAAACAAAGAGTCATATTACATGGATATATAATTATGTAAATCGTGATAGGTAACCTCACGTTGATGCGTACGTGATGTCTCAACTTATTTCCGTATTAGTAGAATCTTAGTTCGAACACTTTGCTGGTACATACATACATACATAGACCGTTTACATTAACCTCTTAACAGTCGGGCACATTTAGCATAAAACACCTGTCGATTGCATACCCAAAATAATTTGCGATTTATTATTGTCATGGTTAGACAAGGTGGTGTTGGTGGTGGGATCCATATGCAGACAGGCAGTGAGGAAGCAGTCGGAACAAGGTGGGTAGTGATAAAAGGATCTTTACTGAAAACATAAACTTGAACTAACACTACAAAGAAAACCTCTCAGCAGGGACGCGGGAAGTCAGTCAGCAGTGGGGGTGCTGAGATAAGTGATATAATAATAACGTCATAGGTTTACCACTCTGGTAAACCAACACTCTCGTTCACTAGAGGAGACCACTGCCCAACTCCACGCTCTCACGCTCAGCTCTGCGGAGCGTGCGAGACAAACAATGTAACCGTTTTGATGCATACATCTCTGCCCAGCCTACCCCACCTGTTGTGTGCCCCCGCACAGAGAGCCCCATGTCCCCGCACCAGAACGCTACGACGGGGACGTCTCTAAATGTCGTGCCTTTATTTTTCAATGTTCACTAGTATTCGGACAACAGCCGCACACTTCCAAAGTGATAAATCTAAAATCGCTTACCTTACCTGTCGGGTCTGCTCAATGGTCCAGGACTCCTGCGTTAGAATGGGACAGGAGGGGCGGCTACGTGGCGTAGTGGGCAAGGCGCTCACCATGAAATCTGGAGACGCTGGGCTCGCCTGTTCGAGCCCAGCGCTCCACATTTGCTTTCAGTTTAGCTGGTCGTCCGTACTAATACACATTGGCCGTATTAGGGGGTGGGAAACTGATGGGTGGGGATCGGGCGTTGTGGACAGCGACTCCTACAGGTCGGTTGGTGCGCCTGCGCAGTAGAATCAGGAAGTGTCGGGGGCAGCGTGAGCCTCCCACGCGTTACTCCTCGCCACTGAGAGATCGAGCTGCGCAGGTGAAAAGATGCGACTGCTGTTACCTCAAGTACCGGAGGGGACTTGTGCTATGTATGACTTAGTCCACATTGCAGCCGGCTTGTGGGAGGCAAGAAACAGTGTTCGTGACAGGGGAGGGTTGAATTGGATGATACGAAATTGGGATGGGAGAAAATATAGAAAAATGGGAGAAAAAGTGGATCAAAAAAAAGAATGGGCGATAGGCAGCTCTCCACTTCAGTCAGTCCTCCCTCTGCAATTCGTTCCCCGCATACAACATCGCCGACATGCAAAAGGTCTTCGACCACCCTCCCGGGGGCTCAGATAGTTCTGCTGGCTTGTTCGCCATCCGCCAGGGAAACCGCAGATATATTCCTTTACTGCGAATTGTCTGAGCGTCCCAAAAACTATTCCAGGCCGCTATTTTTTTATCAACGGAATTTCCAGTTCCGCGTTGACGCTTCCAGGCCACGTCTATTCGAATCCCAACTGGTTCATGCGTCGGCTACACGCTGCTTTAATAACAGTGCATCATCGAGACAGCGCCCCTATGAGGATCTGGCAATGAATTCCAAGAGTAGGGTAAATCTGCAGTGCCACTCCGCTCTGTGACATTGAGTAGCCTCGGTATTACAATGGAATAAAAGCCAAAACAACCTTGCAGTTGGAGTTACACTCCCCGCCAGCACCCGCCGCACCCCCACTTCCCGCGTCCTTGCCTCTCAGCCAATGCTGGAAGAGGGAAAAACTTAAACAAAAGGGAGCACGGGAAAAACACTAAACTAAACAAATACTTAACATGGCATGAACAGCATGGCAGGCGGGGTGAGCAATGAATCCAAATAGCAAACAGGAACAGAGTACAGGATACCAGGAACATAGAACAGGTACAGACACAATGAACACGCCCGGGAGACAGGGCAGACTAGACATATATACACAGGTTGATTGACACATGAGGGCTGATTAACAATGAGACACACCGGGCGGTCAGGTGGCGTAATGGAGATTGCGTTCATCACCAACCCCGGAGCGGCTGGATTCGCCTGTTCGAATCCAGCTCACAGCTCCGGGGTTGTCACCAGCTTGGCTGGCCGTTCACACTAATACAATTGGCAGTATTAGAGGGTGGGAGAAGCTGGCGGGGTGGGTCCGGGTCGTTGTAAACAGCGACTCCTACAGTTCGGTCGGGGCGCCTGCTAAGCGCGGATAGGATCTAAGTGGGATAGTGGGATCCTTCCACACGCTACGCCCTCTCAGTGAGAATCCGCGCTGCCAGGTGAAAAGAAGCGGTTGATTGGCTGGACGTGTGTCGGAGGAAGCACGTGGTAGCCTCCACTCTCCCAGACCGACTGTGGGGGGTGAGTGCGCAGCGACCAGGAAGGGGATTGGGAATTGGCATAACGACTAACATTGGGATGGGAGAAAATCGGAGGAAAAAGGAGGGGGAAAAAGATAAAAAAAAAAAAAAAAAAAAAATTAGACACACCTGGGAAGGGAAACAGACTGACAGACTAAAGGACCAATACAAAACAAGACTAAACACACTGGGGACAAAATACTAAAGACAAGAAACTAACCTAAACCAGACAGGAAAACAAGACCAGACAAGAAAAGACAATAGGCAGGCAGGAAGGCAGGGCTACATCTGCTCCTCCCTCCCCATCAACATGGACCCCCTGCAATTTGCATACCGCCCCAACAGGTCCACGGAGGACGCCATATCCCATGTGCTGCACACAGCAGCATCACACCTGGACAAGAGGCAGGGGAACTATGTGAGAATGCTATTCATCGACTACAGCTCGGCATTCAATACCATAGTCCCCTCCATACTCATAGCCAAGCTCAGGGACCTGGGCTTGGGCTATGACCTCTGCCAGTGGGTCTTGGACTTCCTGACTGGCAGACCCCAGGTGGTGAGAGCAGGCAACTGCACCTCCTCATCCATCACCCTCAACATAGGGGCCCCCCAGGGCTGTGTTCTGAGTCCCCTCCTCTACTCCCTGTACACACACGACTGTGTGGCTCAGCGGAGTAGCAATACAATCGTCAAATTTGCTGACGACACAGTGGTGGTGGGCCTGATCTCTGCCAACGACGAGAGGGCCTACCTGGAAGAGGTCAAGGTCCTGGCGGGATGGTGCCAGGAAAACAGCCTCTCCCTGAACGTCAGCAAAACAAAGGAGATGATTGTGGACTTCAGGAGGTCGGGGGCCAAGGACTACAGCCCCCTCAGCATCGACGGGGCACCGGTTGAGAGAGTCAACAGCTTCAAGTACCTCGGAGCCTACATATCCGAGGACTTGACATGGACCACACACATTGACAGTGTTGTGAAGAAGGCACGACAACGCCTCTACTTCCTCAGGCGCCTAAGGAAGTTCCAAGTCAGCCAGAAGATCCTTAAGAACTTCTACTCATGTACAATAGAGAGCATCTTGACCGGCAACATCACCTCCTGGTTTGGGAATAGCACTGCACAAGACCGAAGCAGACTACAAAGAGTGACACGTTCAGCCGAACGCACAATTGGAGGGGGGCTCCCCACCCTCCAGAACATTTACTACAAGCGTTGCAAGGGCAAGGCTAAGAGAATCATTAAAGACTCCAGTCACCCGAACAACTGCCTCTTTGAACTGCTGCGGTCAGGCAAGCGATACCGGAGTCTCAAGGCGAGCACAGAAAGACTCAGAAGAAGCTTCTATCCCCAGGCCATCAGGCTGCTAAACGAACAATGAATGAACACTACACAACAACAACCACCAAACGCACATAGCACACACATCCACACGCACACACCCACTTTAAACAAACACACTGTAGCACCCACTCCACACACTTTATAGCACACACCCACTTTAAACAAACACACTGTAGCACCCACTCCCCACACTTTATATTTATATTTATGGATGAAGGATTGCACTACAACTCGTACACCTTACTGTAAATTGTACCTAAAATTGTACCTCATCCCATTTCTGCTTTGCACTAGATAGTACTGTACATTAGTACACTGCATAGTATTGTGTATTGTATATTATATGGTAACTCAGAACATTGTACATATGTCTATACCGAACACTGTGACCTCATTTTCTTCTTCTAAATTCATGCTATATTATGTTATTATGTTATTTGATACTATCTTGTCTAGCACAGTCTCTGGAGCGTAACAGTAAGAAGCATTTTGTATGAAAGTATTCTGTACTTCTGTATGACAACTATTAAAGAACTTGAACTTGAACAAGATGAAATTGATAATACATAAATGTATGAGGAGTCCAAGAGGTAATGAGGGGAATAGTCCAGCAGGTGGCGAAGCAGGGAACTGTCCATGAGTGAATGGAGGAGGATGAGGAGGAAAGAATGAAGGAGGATAAGGAGGAAATAATGGAGGTGGATGAGTAGGGACAGGAGGGCAGTGATGCCAGTAACTAGTTACTCTAATCTGATAACTTTTTTCAGTAAATAGTAATCTAACTTGTTACTTTTTACAAGCCAGTAATCTGATTACAGTTACTTTTCCAAGTGGCTGTGCGTTACTATTTAGTTACTATCTCATAATGCTGATGATAAGAGAGCCAGGGGTACAGTCAGCTACCTCTCCAGAACCCAGACCGGAGATGGGACGCTCGCTTGTGCATGCACGCACACAGCCACACAGCATGAAGTTAAATCAACTATCCAGTTTGTTTTATAGTGTAATTTGGCTACATGAGAGAGAGTGAGAGATTCCTGTTACGCGCGACGTGCGGAGTACGCACTGAGTCCGCTGTCTCAGAATGGATTTGGGAGAGAGAGAGAGAGAGAGAGAGAGAGAGAGAGAGAGAGAGAGAGAGAGAGAGAGAGAGAGAGAGTGTGAGGTTTGGTCCGCTCCCCGCCACACGCTCCGTTCCATTAAGGTACTTTGTTGATTAATTGCATTCCCCGCCACACGCTCCGTTCCTGTAAGGTGCCGTGTTGATTGGTGCTCTCCCCGCCACACGCTTCTGGAGCAAGTATCAATTTCATCCCGCAGCTGTCACAGCTTGTAATCAGCGCCCTGTGGCTTTATATACCCTGATCCCCCTACTATCGATGTTGGATCGTTCTGAATACTCCTGCATTTGCCTGCTTTCCCCGTCGCTGTTTGCTGTCTTTTGCTCTCCAGGACTTTCGTGGAGAATCCCTGTGGAGAACCTGGGCCCTCATTCATCAACGTGTTCTACGCACAGATCTGTGCTTACCCTGTGCGTACGATCATTTCTAAGCAAAGAGTGGGATTCATCAATTTCAATTTGAACTTGACTCCGTGCTTACGTCTACGCACAGGTCAGAGCACACTTACCTGACGCCCAGTGGTAGAATATATTATTACAACAAGGAAATGAGCTTATGTGCATAATAACACTGGCGGAGCGCAGTCAGTCAGTAGCCTACACCCCGTATATTCCGATAACGCTATATAAACCATGCTGCATTCATTCTGAGAGAAAGATCTATTATTCCAAATGCTATTTATAGGGTTTTGACCATAATTACACTACTGTTGCTATTTTACAATGAACTATAATGAATTACGGTTCATACAGAACTTCTGTATGAACCGTAATTCATTATGTGACTGTTATTATTACTGTACCTAATCACTAAATCACTGGGTAACATTATCACGTCTCATGGCTTCTCCTACCACTGTTATGCCGACGATACTCAACTCTTCCTCTCCTTCCCTCCCTCAGATATCCACGTCTCTGAGCGGATCTCGGCCTGTCTGTCCGACATCTCCGCCTGGATGACGACCAACCACCTCAAACTGAACCTAAGCAAAACAGAATTGCTCCACCTGCCGGCCAAATCCTCCCCCCTGACCGACCTTTCCATCACAGTCGAGAATGCAGCTGTGACCGCGTCCCCGACCGCCAAGAACCTTGGTGTTGTCCTCGACGACCAGTTGAACTTCTCTGCTCACATCGCAGCGACAACCAGAACCTGCCGATTCCTCCTGAGTAACGTCAGAAGGATACGCCCCTTCCTGACAAAAGAAGCCACCCAACTCCTCGTCCAATCAACAGTCATCTCCCGCCTCGACTACTGCAACGCACTGCTCGCTGGCCTCCCGGCCACTGCCACTAAGCCTCTTCAACTCATTCAGAACGCAGCGGCCCGCCTGATCTTAAACCTACCGAAGTCGGCCCATGTCACCCCACTTCTTAGGGACCTGCACTGGCTCCCCATTGCTGCACGAATCCGCTTCAAGGCCCTTGACCTAGCATACCGTGCGGCAAAGGGAACTGCTCCCGCCTACCTCCGGTCAATGGTCTCTAACTACACACCCTCAAGACCCCTACGCTCTGCATCTTCTGGCCGCCTCAGACCTACTCCTATCCAAGCTCCGGGAGGGTCATCAAAGAGAAGTCGCCTATTCTCAGTCCTTGCCCCACAATGGTGGAATGAACTACCCACCCCAGTTAGGACAGCCGAAACACGTCCAATCTTTCGCCGTCGACTAAAGACTCACTTCTTCAACCATTATCTGAATTAAAAAAAAAAAAAAAAAAAAAAAAAATCTAACCCTAACTAACCATACTGTCATGCACTTGTCCTAATAAACTAACCTACACTGTAGCACTCAACACTTTGATGAACATTGTTACTCAGCTGATAGAGTTGTGCTCTTCCTGATGGCTTGTCGTACAGAACTTGTAAGTCGCTTTGGATAAAAGCGTCAGCTAAATGACTAAATGTAAATGTATGTACCGGTACCACCCATTGTGTCACTGACATCGCCTGAAGACTCCGATTGAGTCCATTCAAATGCTTAAAAATATCTGCCATGTATGCCAATTTGGCAAGCCACTGAGCATCACAGAAACGATGTGAAAGATCACATTTTGAGTCAAGTAAAAACATGCTAACTTCATCACGCAACTCGTAGAGCCACGCAAGCAACTTTCCTCTCGATAGCCAGCGGACCTTGGTGTGGAGAAGTACGGTGATCACTGCTCATCTCATCGCATAAAGCTGCAAACAACCGTGAATTCAATGGACGGGTTTACAATTTTATTTTAAATAAAAATTATATTATATACATTTTCTATTTTATTTAGTTTGGGAACCACTGTCCTAGAGTGCCTGAGCAGTGGACAGATGTGACCTTATATGGCCTGATGGCTGACGTCTCATCATGACCTGTCTGAGCAGCCAATCATGATTTATGACATTATGCATTTTCAATAAAGCATTATTAAAACAATAACTGTTGTCATTCTTATGTTGTGGCAGCAGCAGGGACGACGACGACGACTTAGTAACCTAGTTACTTTCAAAGTAACTAAGTTACTTTGATAATCAAGTAATCACTTTTACAAGTAATCTGTGGCATCACTGCAGGAGGGATGTGATAATTATACTTTATACTTATAGCACATGGTCTCTTTTGAAAGGTAACATTCTGAAGTTTTTTACAAAATAAAAAATCACTTTGAGTGCTAATGTAATAGATAAACAGAGGTTTGAACACACTGAAATAAAATATTTGCTCCTTACTTTTGTGTTGACTTGTTGCCAGATGCCTGTTTTTGGGTTCCAGCTGAGAGGTAGGAGTTGGAAAACATAACGGTTCCATAGCCTGAAGTCTTATAGTCATACAGCTAAATTAGTATTTTACAAATGTTTTTGTAATGTGTGTACCGCAATAATTCAGCGTGATTATCCAAAACGGCCGTCCGCTGCCATTAATTCAGACACGCGAGTCAAAACAATGGACTTCTTCGTCTTATTGTGTCACCTTCACATGCCCCTACAAATGACAGCAATGAAGAGAGAAAAGAAGAATACTACAGCAGACTACAGGACATCATTCAGAAATACCCAGAAAGAGACATCAACATCATAATGGGAGACTTCAATGCCAAGGTAGGAAGTGACAACAGAGGCTACGAGGAGACAATGGGAAAGCAAGGTATAGGAGAGATGAACGACAACGGGGAGAGATTTGCAAACCTATGCGCCACTAACAACCTGGTCATCGGCGGAAGCATTTTCCCCCACAAAAGGATACACAAAGCTACTTGGATCTCACCGGACCTCAACACCGAAAACCAGATAGACCATGTGTGCATCACTAAGAAGTTCAGGAGGTCCCTTCAAGATGTTTGTGTTAGGAGAGGAGCTGATGTTGCCTCAGACCACCACCTCCTGGTTGCCCGGCTGAAGCTGAAATTAAAGAAAAACTGGACAGGAGAGAAGAATCGGAGACAAACATTCAACACAGCACTTCTGAGAGACCCAACCAAGTTAGAAGAATACAAACTCACACTTAGGAACAAGTTTCAAGCCCTGCAAGAGTTGATTGAAGAAGAGGAGGAAAACATCGACAAGAAGTGGAAGTCTGTGAAGGAAGCAGTAAGTACAACGTGCAAAGAAGTACTGGGCCCGAAGAAACACAACCACAAGGAGTGGATATCAGCAGAGTCATTGAGGAAGATAGAGGAGAGGAAAGGGAAGAAGGCACTAATCAACAACAGTCGAACAAGAGCCGAAAAGGTCAAAGCACAAAACCAGTACACAGAAGCCACAAAAAGGGTTAAGAAAAGCATCAAGGCAGACAAGAAGGACTATATAGAGAGTCTTGCGGCAGAGGCTGAAGAAGCAGCTAGACATGGAAATTTGAAAGACTTATATAACACCACCAAGAAGCTGTCAGGAAAGTTTAGTAAACCAGAAAGACCAGTTAAGGACAAAGATGGACAGCCAATCATCGGAGAGGAAAGACAAAAGGAAAGATGGGTAGAACATTTTGAGGAACTGCTAAACAGACCAGCACCACAGGACCCACCAGACATCCACCAAGCTGACAGGGATCTGCTGATAGACTGCAGCGTGCCAACAAAAGAAGAGATCCGCAAAGCCATCAAGAAGCTGAGGAACGGCAAGACTGCAGGACCCGACGGTATTCCGGCAGAAGCACTGAAGGCCGATATAGAGACGATGGAAGAGATGCTCCATCCTCTCTTCAAGAAGATATGGGAAGAAGAACACATCCCATCAGAATGGAAGGAGGGCTACCTCGTCAAAATACCGAAGAAAGGAGATCTGAGCCAATGTGCAAACGACAGAGGGATCACATTACTCTCCATCCCAGGAAAAGTATTCAACAGGATTTTACTGGACCGGATGAAGGACGCAGTCGACCCACAGCTACGAGACCACCAGGCGGGCTTCCGCAAAAACAGATCCTGCACAGACCAGATTGCAACACTGCGGATAATACTGGAGCAGTCATTAGAGTGGAATTCACCCCTATTCATTAATTTCATTGACTATGAAAAGGCTTTCGACAGCGTAAATAGAGAGACCCTCTGGAAGCTACTCAGACACTACGGAGTGCCAGAGAAGTACAGAAATATCATCAGGAACTCCTATGAGGGGATGACCTGCAGGGTAATTCATGGCGGTCAACCCACCGACGCCTTCCAGATAAAAACTGGAGTGAGACAGGGCTGTTTGTTGTCACCATTTCTGTTCCTGCTGGCAATAGACTGGGTCATGAAGCAATCCACGGCAGAGAAACGAAATGGCATACAATGGACATTATGGACGCAGTTAGAAGACCTCGACTTTGCAGATGACCTGGCCCTTCTCTCTCACACCCAGCAGCAGATGCAGGAAAAGACCAGTACCATCGCTGACAACTCTACTCGGCTTGGGCTTAACATCCACAGAGGGAAGAGCAAGGTCATGAGAATCAATTCTGACAACACATCACCCATCATTCTGGAAGGAGAAGCGTTGGAAGAGGTAGACAACTTCACCTACCTGGGCAGCATGGTTAACAAGCAAGGTGGAACAGATGCTGATGTGAGAGCCAGGATTGGCAAGGCCAGAGGAGCCTTTCTCCAACTAAAAAACATCTGGAGCTCAAGAGACATTTCTATCACAACCAAGATCAGGATATTTAACACCAACGTGAAGTCAGTCCTACTCTATGGCGCTGAGACCTGGAGGACCACTGTCACAACAACCAATAAATTACAAGTTTTCCTAAACACCTGTCTGCACCGAATCCTCCAGATTCGCTGGCCTAACACCATCAGCAATAAAGACCTGTGGCAACGAACACAACAACAGCCAGCAGAGAAAGAGATTCTCCAACGGCGTTGGAGATGGATTGGCCATACACTCCGTAAACCATCCCTGAGCATCACAAGACAATCTCTCAGGTGGAACCCCCAAGGGAAAAGAAAGAGAGAAACACACACACACACACACACACACACACACACACACACACACACACACACACACACACACACACACACACACACACACACACACACACACACACACACACACACACACACACACACACACAGCCATCTCTTTGCCAGGTAAAGATGACAGCCTCCAAACCGAGAGGAGTGGCTGCCCTCAGTATAACCCCAGAGAGAGAGAGAGAGAGAGAGAGAGAGAGAGAGAGAGAGAGAGAGAGAGAGAGAGAGAGAGAGAGAGGTGGCAGACAGCCAGATGCAGACTATCAGAGAGACAGACAGAGAGAGAAACAGTGGCTGAGCCAGTTATCTGAAAATGACCAAATCTCTCACCAATGTGTTTCATTTCTGTGGAATGTGGTATATTCTGTATACAGTGGCGAATCCTCATGGAAGCCAACGGAAGCCAGGCCTCCCCATTATGAAAATATGAATTAATATGAAATTATGAAATATGAAGAAATAAAAAAAATAAAAAAAAATTAAAAAATTATATAGTTTACAATAATAATAAAAAAAAATCATTATTTTTCATCTGTGTTATAATTTTTTTTTTTTAATGTTTCCCTCTTCTCCTTCTCACTCTCTCTAACACACTGTCAGACTCAATGTGCTCACTGCAGAAGAGGAGAGGAGGCAGAGAGGGGAGGTGTCTTTCTCCAGCCTCCCACCATGTGATTCATGTAGTGGAGTCCAAAACCAATACTAGCCAATCAGATTCGAGCTGACTAAAGCCCTGCCCACACCTTAAAACAGGGCTGTCAGCAGACTAAAGGTGCTCCCATAGTCGAGCGGCCTGTACGCGGACTGGACTCAGCGGAGGTCTGCTGGACTCTTTGAGCCTTCATAGTCGAGCGGACCTCCGCGACCAATTTCCTACATGTCTCGCGCCAGTTTACAAAATTGTCCCCACGCTGTTCAACTTCTGTCATGTCAAAATAAAGAGTTTGTTATCTCCGTTTCCAATATTTCGATAATAAAACGGGCAGTTTTACCTTGAATAACAGGTAATATAGGCAGCAAGATGCAATGTACCGTATAGGCTTGAGGTGGACAGCGCGTGGTGCTGAAATGACAAACACGCATTGCATGAAGTAAAAGCACCAGTTTTATTTCAAAATATTGGAAACGGAGATAACATTCTATGTTATCTCTGTTTCCAATATTTCGAAATAAAACTGGCAATTATACATGTAACTGAGGGGTACAATTCCCTGACTGTATTACTAGATATGATACTTACTACCACTACCTTTGTACTTAATATTCGGCCACCCAGTACACGGCATAAATATATTATCATAAACACTCTCACGTAGATGAAACGGATCCAACACAAATGTACGAAGTCGAAGTATGCGTTTATTACTACACAGCAATGGTGTGTAGAGCAAGCACTTAATCACTTAATTACATTTATGAATTGAAATAGTATGCACTTTTATGGCAAAGAGTATTCGTCGGTATATCAATAGAGAATGTCCAATCTCTGATGGCGCAGGTGGTAAATATACGCCCTGGAATAGTTAAGGAATAACAGCAATGATACTTTAATGATTATAAGACTGGATACACTAAGGGGGGGTTAATCCGGTCGCTTGTAAGCCGACAGGAGTAGGAGGGGGGGGGGGGGTAGAATCCGGCTGCCTCGTCCGGCCAAGGGTATCCCAGGTGAACCCACTGTAGTGCCGTTCAATGCGCCGGCGATCCTTGGACCACAGATGAAAGCAGGTGGACTCTTTGTGGGCCGGCTCTCTCCGGTCCACGGGGGAGAGACGTGAAGCGACCTCGTCTTGCAGAGCGTCTCGTCACCTTGCGTCCTCTCCAGGGGGGGGGTTCCAACACACGGCAGTGTCGGGGGTCTTTATCCATGGAATAATCAAAGTATACAAAGCATAATCCGTGCCTGGGAAGGCGGGCTGTCGTCGGTAGAATAATCCGGTATACAGGTCCACTCGCTCGTCGGCTCTGGGGCTCCTCGGGTGCAGCTTCACATGGGGTCAACCACCCTGGGTAAGCAGCCAGTTCTCTGCCCGAAACGAAGGGGTACTGACTACGGTAGTATTCTCACCGCACAAAGCACTATATATTAACAGACTATTATTAGCTTAATAGACTACGTCCAACTCGACGATATAGTGCCAAATATGACTATTCAAATATTAATATACACGATGTCTCAATACCGATGGTAGGCGAACTTGGCCTTACTCCCACACGTGGCTTCGCGGGGAGGCTTTACGTCTGTGACTCTATTGGAGGGTAAGAAACTGGACTGAAAAGAAAGTCCTACTTTAGTAGCGCAGTATATATACGCACTATGAACAAATAGTCCCATTAGTGGTGCGGTAGCCAGATTCCTACGCGGAACTAGGACTTGTTCGTACATGTGGAGCGGTACGTTTGAACTGGGTCTGAGGGGTATGGCAGCCTGGCACCAAGGTCTCGACCAATAGTAGAATGGAGACTATTATGGGATGTTCAGTAGGCTAGAATGGATATTCAATGCATATTGTACAAGGAATATACAAGGGATATCAGGGAATATTAGAGAATATACAAATACAATTAAATATATATATATAAATAAATATATATATTCGGTTTAATCTGGCCCTTCACAACAGCCACCCCCTGAATAGGTCCCAGACCTAATCAGTTAAACAGAGACAGATTAATCGCGTTGTCTATTTACACATAAGGGTTTGCTGTAGGGGTTAGTCAACTTCACAAAGTCATAGGGTTGTAGGGTCATGGTCATCCTCGATTGTGTCTGGGAGTCGAGGCAGTTCTATGAGCCTCGCCACGGGACGGGTGTAAGTGCGACCCTGGACGAGCACTTCAGCTGCTCGGACCTTGCCGTCGGCACCGGTGATCACTTTGCTTACGCGGCCGGCCGGCCACATAGCTCTGGGCAGTGATTGATCAATAATCATGACGACTGTTCCTTCTGTCAAATTGTCTCTCTCCTTTACCCACTTCTGGCGGGTCTGTAGAGACGGTAGGTAGTGCAGTAGGAAACTGTTCCAAAACTTGTCGGCTAATACTTTGCTGTACCTCCACATTCGTCGGCCGTTCGCTTCTTCAGGCCGGTACATTGTCTGGGGTAATGCAGGATCTAGCCGCCCCATCAGGAGTGTGTTGGTGGTAACTGGGTCGATATCCGCCACATCACTGGAGACATATCCGAGGGGCTTCGAGTTAAGTACTCCCTCAATCTCCGTGAGGACTGTCATTAGGACTTCTTCCGCCACAGTCTGGGCCCCAAGTACTGCGTACAGGGCTGTCTTTATGGAGCGCACTTCTCGTTCCCAAGTGCCACCGAAGTGGGGTGCGTTTGGGGGGTTGAATTGGAAATCAACCTGTGCTGGAGCGAGGTGGGTCTTAAGTTCTGGGCCCATAGCTTGGAAGCTCTCTCTCAGCTCTCTTTCGCCGCCTTTGAAGTTTGTCCCCTGATCGGACAATAGGGTAGACGGTCTTCCTTTCCGTGATGTGAATCTTCGGAAGGCCATAAGGAATGAGTCTGTGCTCATGGTCGGGAGAAGCTCGATGTGTATCGCTCTGGTGGTCATGCATTTGAATACAATACCCCACCGCTTCTCGGTTCCTCTTCCTTTCTTTATGTGCAGCGGGCCAAAGCAGTCCATACCCGTTGAGTGGAATGGCTTGTCACCGATTCGGAGGCGACATGGAGGAAGGTCAGCCATCCTTGGTATGCTGGGCTGCGCGCGCCACTTGCGGCAGTCTAGACATGTTCGCTGGAAGCGTCGTACCGCCTCTCTTCCTTGTAGGATCCAGTAACGACGTCTGATTTCCGCGAAGACTCTTTCTGCTCCTGCGTGATGTACATCATCATCGTATTTCTTTATAATCAGCTCTGTGACCTTGTGTCGGCTGTTCAATACGATCGGGTATTTAATGTCATCCGGTAGATTGGGGGCTCTGCGTAGGCGACCACCCACTCTGATGAGGGTATGAGCGTCGCTCTCGGGGGCCAGATGAATTAATCTGCTGTCGGATGGGACGGGCTTTCCTCCCTGTAGACAGGCCAATTCATCGGGGAACGAGTCTCTCTGGGCTCGCTGCAGTAGAAGCAATTCTGCTTCCTCGTAGTTAGCTGCTGACATATCAGCGGGGGACTTGCACTCCGGGTGGTACCGCAGGAATGTTCTTTGTTGTGCACTCTCTATGGACGTGCAATCGTCTATGTTAGGGTCGGTGGAGGCTACGGTGCTCAATCCACAGAACACAGACTTCTTATTTTCCACCTCCTCTGGACTTGCTTCCCTCGGGATAGGCATGGGCCACTGTCCTTCCGGGAGTCTTAGGAATGCGGGGCCGTCACTGTAGACATTGCGACGGGTGAGGTCATCCAGGGGCATCCCCCGGGTGATGACGTCAGCTGGGTTCTGTTTTGTATCAACGTAGCGCCACTCTGTTTCTCCGGTTAACTCTTCGGTTAAGTCTTGAATCTCGGTGACTCTGACTCCCACGAAGACTTTGTACTTGCATGAGTCCGATTTGATCCAGGCGAGTACCGTCGTGGAATCTGACCACAGGATTGTTCTAGACACCGGTATGGTGAGCTCACGTTGGATGAGCGTGGCTAGGTGCGCTCCGGCTAGGGCTGCGCAGAGCTCTAGACGTGGGATAGATTGTTGCTTGCATGGGGCTATTCTCGAGCGGGCGAGGACAAATGCTGTGTAGATCTCTCCCCCCTGGTCTTGGGCCCGCAAGTAGGCTACCGATCCGTATGCGACCTCTGAGGCGTCACTGAAGACGTGTAAGTCCATTTTACATGTCTCTGGCCTCACCGTGGGTGGGAAGTAGCTTCGGCGCATATTAACGCCTGGGAGTGAGTGGAGCTCCATCTCCCACTCTCTCCAGGTGGATGCAAGGTGTGCGGGAATGGGGTCGTCCCAGCCCTGGTCCTTGTCCCACAATGCTCGTACAATCATTTTTGCCCTGGTGGTGTACGGTAGAATACATCCTAGCGGGTCATATTGTCGGGCGAGTGTTGTGTACACACTCCGTCTGGTGGTCGGCGCCGCCGCCGGCCTTCCCTGATCCGTAGTCAGGGGCTTGTGTCTGTAGTGAAGCGAATCTGTTTTGAATTGCCACACCAATCCCAGGGTCATCTCCTGGGCTTCTCCCGGGATTGTAGCCATCCAGGTCTCGCTGCTGGCTGCCTTGTCCTCGGAGGAGAGGCTGCGCAGTACTTGCGGATCGCTGCTGGCCCACTGCCTGAGATCAAAGCCGCCTTTGATCAATGAGGCGCGGAGTTTAATCAGGAGGGCCTCGGCTTCTTCTTGGGTTGAAAGGCTTTGTAGACAGTTGTCTACGTAGAAGCTGTTCTTTACGCTGTGTCGGACCTCTTCGTCCGCTGCTGGGTCCTCTGCTACATGTTTCTGTAGTGCAAATGTAGCACAGCAGGGGCTGCACGTCGTTCCGAAGGGGAGGACTTCCCATTGGTAGATGGCTGGGTGCTCATCTCCTGGCTTCTCTCTCCATAGGAACCGTAACAGGGGCTTGTCCGCCTCTACTAATCTCACCTGCAGGAACATTCCTTTAATGTCCCCGCTGATGGCCACCTTTTCCTGGCGGAAGCGGAGTAGAACGCCGAGTAGGGAGGGGCCGAGTGTGGGACCGGGCAGTAACTCTTTATTTAGATTTTGGGATCCGATCTGGTAGCTGCAGTTAAATACTATGCGGTCTTTACCGTTGTGATGGACCTTGTGGTGGGGCACGTACCACGATTCAGTGGTCTGGTCAGCCTCTTTAATGTCCATCTTTGTGACGTGTCCCGCTGTGATGAGCTTCTCAATCTCAGCGCGGTATACACTCTCTTGGGCGGGGTTCTTGGCTAAGCGCCGCTCCGTGTTCAGCAGGTACCGTTCTGTGGCGTCTGTCTTGGCGTGGAAAGTAGGCATTCCTTCTCGCCGCAGGAGTGGCGTGGCGTATCTCAACACGCCGTTGACCGGGACTCTCTTGGTCCCTGTCTCGAGGAGGTGAATGGCGTAAATGTCATCTTTAGAGCGAATGTCTTTCTTTCCGTTCTTAAAGGGCATTTGTTCCAAGGTCCATAGCCGCTCTACGTGTTGCAGGAGTGCGGTTTCTCCCTCTGTGACTCGGGAGTGGAGACATCTAGTGGCTGTACTTCGGTTGAGAGATTTGGCGAGCGGGCCTTGGAGAGTCCATCCCAAACGGGTCTCGACTGCTGCAGGACAGCCTCGGGGTCCGGTATGAACCCGGTCTATCGGGACAATGAGGTCTGCATGGTCGGAGCCTATCAACAGGGTCGGCATAGCATTGTCTATGAGCGGGATCGGTAACTTGCGCAGATGTGCATATTTCTCCATCAGCTTGGCGACGGGGTATGTGTACCGCGACAGTCCTATTTCTTGGCTGGTGAAAGCGTCTGCAATCTGGTACCGTCGCTCAGGCTGGCCGCTTGCTGCGATAGAGAATGAGACATTCTCGCCCTTTATCGTCTTCAAATCTCGTCTTATTGTCCGAATTGTCATTTGGGTTTCGCTTCCCCGCAGCCCTAGCTGGGCCGCAGCGGAGGCGAGCAGCAGGGTCTTCTCTGACCCGTCATCGAGGACGGCGTAAGTGTCCAGGACTTTATTCTGGTAGCTTAGTGTCACACGCACTACTTTTAGGAGTACTCGGGCTCCACTGCTGCTGGCGGGATCGATGTACATGACGCTCGCTTTGCGGCTGGATGGTGCGGGTGAAGGGCGCCGTCTGTTACTGTCGTGAAGTATGTCCAGATGGGCTCCATCGCACTTGGTGCACCTTTTCTTTAAGCGGCATTCGGCTGCCATGTGTGAGCGCGCACAGCGAAAACAGCGCTTGTTGGACTTTATCCATTGACCTGCTTCCTCCGCGTTCAGCTTGGGGAAGGAGTCACATTGCGCTAGCCAGTGTTCTTTCTCACAGTAGGGGCACACTATCTTCCACTTCTCCGTTCTGGAGGGGGTACTGTGGCTCCTGCTGCTCGGTACTGACTCCGATTGGTGCATCACAGTCACCGATCTTCTTCCATCATTTAGTCGTCTGGTTCCTTCTCTGGAGCCAGGGGTGCTCCGTCCGAATGTATCTAGCCGTAGGCTGCTGACTTCTCTCGCCAGGAAGTCTGCTAGATCGAGGAGGTTCGGTTCAGTGCTTGATTGTCTATTGCTGGGGGTAAGCGGTCGATGTGTCGGATCTCCTGGATCACGTAATCCCATATGCGCCCATACCTCTGGTCCAATGCTACCAGCGCTGCTGTGTATGGGGTGGTGGAAGTCGCGTAGGCGAGCGCTATATTATGTGCGCGGGGTACCTTTAAGTGCTTCAGTAGGATGGCGTATTTGTGGCGTTCATCCAATACATCCACCAACATGGTCTCCAGACACATGCGGAGTTCTGTATACTGGGCCCGGTTCTCTTGGGTGAAGTCGGGTACCATAGGCGTGCCAATGTATGACGCTGACTGTGGATACATCGGCGAGCGTTGGGGGAGAGGCCTCCTAGGCGAGTCTCCTCCCGCTCCTTGGTATGGGCTGGTACCGGCAGTGTACCATGGCCCGCTTATCCAGGTGCTGTTCCTCGGTGCGGGTCGTGCGTCATGCTCACCCGTGTATAGAGTCGGGGGTCTGTAGCGCAGCTCCGCGGGAGTATAGCCTGGGCTGTACCGGACCTCCTGGTCCGGTAGAGTACTGTGCTGTCTTCGGGCGTGGTTCTCCTCCTCTTCCTCTTCGTCTTCAGTTAGGTCATCCAGTGCTTGTAGTCTCTGGTTTAGCCTCTCCACAGGATATGCTGCTCCTTCCCGGTTGCTAGGTCTCGCTTGGACCGGTGGGGGGAGGTGGTCTGTGGGGGGTATAGACCTCGTCTGTTGGTCAAGTTCAGGGTTGTTTACTCGGCTAGGGGATGCCGCCCTGGAGGTGTGTCTAGACGAGTTCCTGGAGCCTCTGGCGGAGGGAGAGGGTGTTGTCCGTCTGATCAGCTGTTCTATTAGTTGCGACTGCTGTCTGTCGCGCGCTGCGTCCCGTTGAGCACCGGCTCGTTCTCGGGCCACATTCTCTTCCATCTGAATGCGTCTTATTTCTAGACGTATCTGCTCGTGTTCGCTTCGCTGCTGGATCTGCAGTCGGTCGCGTTCAGCAGCGGCGTTCAGGCTGATGAGGAAGGCCTGCTGTAGGGTCCTCTCTGCCTCGCTGGGAGAAGGCGGTTGTATAGGGGAGCCTTCCCTCGGGGTACTCCTTGCGGAGCCTTGGAGCTCTATCTCCACGGTGCTCTCCCCGTCTTCTTCCGTGCCGAGTTCTCTCTCGGTAGCGTTGTATTCCTCCCGGGACTCATCAGGGACTACTTCTTCAGTACTGGCGGGGTGTGAAGTCATGTCTGGTTCCCACTGGTCCCCACCGTGAACTTGGTCAGTTACATTAGAGCCCGTAGGGGCCTCTATGGTCGGGGTAGTCTGGGCGTTGGGGTTAGACATACTTTTACTTTCTAGTTTTACCGCGTTTACTGTTAGTAGAAGACTAGGTTGTTGACTGACAGCGTAAGCCTCTAAGTACTGAGGGAGCCGTCGTTCGCGCTGCGGGCGTTGGTTAGGAGGATCGTTTCGTGGAGTGTTCATCATAGGCCATTTCAATATTAATAACACTATATTAATATTACACTAATTACCCTCCGGCTCGAAGGACCAATTTTAACTGAGGGGTACAATTCCCTGACTGTATTACTAGATATGATACTTACTACCACTACCTTTGTACTTAATATTCGGCCACCCAGTACACGGCATAAATATATTATCATAAACACTCTCACGTAGATGAAACGGATCCAACACAAATGTACGAAGTCGAAGTATGCGTTTATTACTACACAGCAATGGTGTGTAGAGCAAGCACTTAATCACTTAATTACATTTATGAATTGAAATAGTATGCACTTTTATGGCAAAGAGTATTCGTCGGTATATCAATAGAGAATGTCCAATCTCTGATGGCGCAGGTGGTAAATATACGACCTGGAATAGTTAAGGAATAACAGCAATGATACTTTAATGATTATAAGACTGGATACACTAAGGGGGGGTTAATCCGGTCGCTTGTAAGCCGACAGGAGTAGGAGGGGGGGGGGGTAGAATCCGGCTGCCTCGTCCAGCCAAGGGTATCCCAGGTGAACCCACTGTAGTGCCGTTCAATGCGCCGGCGATCCTTGGACCACAGATGAAAGCAGGTGGACTCTTTGTGGGCCGGCTCTCTCCGGTCCACGGGGGAGAGACGTGAAGCGACCTCGTCTTGCAGAGCGTCTCCTCACCTTGCGTCCTCTCCAGGGGGGGGGGGTTCCAACACACGGCAGTGTCGGGGGTCTTTATCCATGGAATAATCAAAGTATACAAAGCATAATCCGTGCCTGGGAAGGCGGGCTGTCGTCAGTAGAATAATCCGGTATACAGGTCCACTCGCTCGTCGGCTCTGGGGCTCCTCGGGTGCAGCTTCACATGGGGTCAACCACCCTGGGTAAGCAGCCAGTTCTCTGCCCGAAACGAAGGGGTACTGACTACGGTAGTATTCTCACCGCACGAAGCACTATATATTAACAGACTATTATTAGCTTAATAGACTACGTCCAACTCGACGATATAGTGCCAAATATGACTATTCAAATATTAATATACACGATGTCTCAATACCGATGGTAGGCGAACTTGGCCTTACTCCCACACGTGGCGTCGCGGGGAGGCTTTACGTCTGTGACTCTATTGGAGGGTAAGAAACTGGACTGAAAAGAAAGTCCTACTTTAGTAGCGCAGTATATATACGCACTATGAACAAATAGTCCCATTAGTGGTGCGGTAGCCAGATTCCTACGCGGAACTAGGACTTGTTCGTACATGTGGAGCGGTACGTTTGAACTGGGTCTGAGGGGTATGGCAGCCTGGCACCAAGGTCTCGACCAATAGTAGAATGGAGACTATTATGGGATGTTCAGTAGGCTAGAATGGATATTCAATGCATATTGTACAAGGAATATACAAGGGATATCAGGGAATATTAGAGAATATACAAATACAATTAAATATATATATATAAATAAATATATATATTCGGTTTAATCTGGCCCTTCACAACAATACACACTTCATTTAGAAAAGCCATTCAAACATCTCTCTTGGCACGGAGCGAGTGGTCAGAGTAAAATGCAGATCGGCGTCACATTAAATGCAGTTCGATGTCAACCAAAACGCCGAGCAGCGTTTTGTGTGACACCAAGTCAGCGGCGCGGATGTCCGCGCGTCAGAAAATAGGAGCTTCGCACTTGGACTCTGCTGTGGGTCTGCTGTCCGCTGAGATCAAAGCTCAAAGAGTCCGCGCGGACCTCCGCGGAGTCTGCTCTGTGTACAGTCTGCTCGACTATGGGAGGGCCTTAAGTAGTCTGGCCTCCTCTGCACATTTTCCTAAGGTCTGACGTCATCCCCTCGCGGGATTGATTGATTGATTGATTGAAAATTGTATTAACAGCAGGCACGTTCAGACTAATCCTGTATTCTATTATCAAACATTTAGCACTTTATTAGCCACTTATTTTTCGCCGGCGGGACATTTATTGAGGACCAGCACAGCAAACCACTGTGGATAATATTATCTATCTGTCCAGGAGGAGCAAGGAGGACCAGTTTATTGACCAGGTAAGACGCAGTTTCTACAGTAGCTTGGATGCTAAGCTACTAACGTAACGTTATGGCTAGCTTGGATGCTAACTGAGTTGCATGATGCTAGTAGTACAGTAACTAGTATATTGGTGCGTCCCTGCTGGGAGTTGTATGATGCTAGTAGTACAGTAACTAGTATATTGGTGCGTCCCTGCTGGGAGTTGCATGATGCTAGTAGTAGAGTAACTAGTATATTGGTGCGTCCCTGCTGGGAGTTACATGATGCTAGTAGTACAGTATTTTTTATGCTGCTGGAGTATGGGGTTTTGATGATGCTCCTGAATGTAATGCGATCCAGAACCGGGCCATAAGATACTTTTTAGGAGTCCATAAATACACACCAAAAGGGGCTATAGAAGGGGACATGGGGTGGGATTCTTGCTTGGTCAAGCAAAAGGGTGAAATGGTGAGGTTATGGAACCGCCTGGTCCAGCTGCCAAATGGCAGGGTGACTAAAAAGATTTTTAATTGGGACAGAGCACACGGTCATCCCTGGTCAAGAGAGATGTCTATGATTTTTTCTTCTACTGACTTGAGTATGATTTTTATGAACAATTTGCAGTGTAAGGTTCACATAATTAAAACAAAATTATCAACAATCCATCAGGATAAGTGGAAGGTGGAGATTTTGAAAAAACCTAAACTTAGAAAATATATTGCAATTAAAAATGAGTATTTTACTGAACCTTATGTAATGTTAAACTTAAAGAGAAGACGGAGGTCTCTGTGTGCCCAGTTGAGGTCTGGCACCCTGCCATTGGCTGTGGAAGTGGGTAGATTCCAGGGTAAACCTGAGGAGGAGCGGCTGTGTGTTCTGTGTGATCTGGGAGTGGTGGAGGATGAATATCATTTTGTTTTTTATTGCCCTTTGTACACCACTTTGAGGAGGGCTTTATTTGAAAAAATTCAAATTGCAAACCCAGATTTGTTTTGGCAGTCTGAGAGCTGTATGTTGAGTTGTTTTTTTGTGGAGGACATCTTCGGTTTTGCAGGATTTTTGGAGAAGGCATGGCACCTGAGACAAAACACACTGTATCCTATATAATTGTATTTGAATTCACCTTGTTTGTCTGTTTTTCTGTTTATTTACATTGAGTACAGCTTGTGTTATATTACGTTTTATTGTATTTTCTTGTATTTTTCTTTTTTTATGGCCATCTTGGTCTATGTCATTTGTTAAGTAATTGGTAAAGTATATTATTATATACTTA
Source organism: Notolepis coatsorum (assembly GCF_963971535.1). Classification (NCBI taxonomy): domain Eukaryota; kingdom Metazoa; phylum Chordata; class Actinopteri; order Aulopiformes; family Paralepididae; genus Notolepis; species Notolepis coatsorum. Next base: position 88,051,698 of record NC_140173.1, read on the forward strand.
TTGTTATGTGTCTTGTAAGCCCATATGGGCTGGGCATACATCTGTATGTAAGACACGAAAATAAAAAATATCAAATCAAATCAAATCAAAATCAGTAGTACAGTAACTAGTATATTGGTGCGTCCCTGCTGGGAGTTGCATGATGCTAGTAATACAGTAACTAGTATATTGGTGCGTCCCTGCTGGGAGTTGCATGACGCTAGTAGTACAGTAACTAGTATATTGGTGCGTCCCTGCTGGGAGTTGCATGATGCTAGTAGTACAGTAACTAGTATATTGGTGCGTCCCTGCTGGGAGTTGCATGACGCTAGTAGTACAGTAACTAGTATATTGGTGCATCCCTGCTGGGAGTTACATGATGCTAGTAGTACAGTAACTAGTATATTGGTGCGTCCCTGCTGGGAGTTGCATGATGCTAGTAGTACAGTAACTAGTATATTGGTGCGTCCCTGCTGGGAGTTGCATGACGCTAGTAGTACAGTAACTAGTATATTGGTGCGTCCCTGCTGGGAGTTGCATGACGCTAGTAGTACAGTAACTAGTATATTGTTGCGTCCCTGCTGGGAGTTGCATGATGCTAGTAGTACAGTAACTAGTATATTGGTGCGTCCCTGCTGGGAGTTGCATGACGCTAGTAGTACAGTAACTAGTATATTGGTGCGTCCCTGCTGGGACTTGCATGATGCTAGTAGTACAGTAACTAGTATATTGGTGCGTCCCTGCTGGGAGTTGTATGATGCTAGTAGTACAGTAACTAGTATATTGGTGTGTCCCTGCTGGGAGTTACATGATGCTAGTAGTACAGTAACTAGTATATTGGTGCGTCCCTGCTGGGAGTTACATGATGCTAGTAGTACAGTAACTAGTATATTGGTGCGTTCCCGCTGGGAGTTGCATGATGCTAGTAGTACAGTAACTAGTATATTGGTGCGTCCCTGCTGGGAGTTGTATGATGCTAGTAGTACAGTAACTAGTATATTGGTGCGTCCCTGCTGGGAGTTACATGATGCTAGTAGTACAGTAACTAGTATATTGGTGCGTCCCTTCTTCGAGTTACATGATGCTAGTAGTACAGTAACTATTATATTGGTGCGTCCCTGCTGGGAGTTGCATGATGCTAGTAGTACAGTAACTAGTATATTGGTGCGTCCCTGCTGGGAGTTGCATGACGCTAGTAGTACAGTAACTAGTATATTGTTGCGTCCCTGCTGGGAGTTGCATGATGCTAGTAGTACAGTAACTAGTATATTGGTGCGTCCCTGCTGGGAGTTGCATGACGCTAGTAGTACAGTAACTAGTATATTGGTGCGTCCCTGCTGGGACTTGCATGATGCTAGTAGTACAGTAACTAGTATATTGGTGCGTCCCTGCTGGGAGTTGTATGATGCTAGTAGTACAGTAACTAGTATATTGGTGTGTCCCTGCTGGGAGTTACATGATGCTAGTAGTACAGTAACTAGTATATTGGTGCGTCCCTGCTGGGAGTTACATGATGCTAGTAGTACAGTAACTAGTATATTGGTGCGTTCCCGCTGGGAGTTGCATGATGCTAGTAGTACAGTAACTAGTATATTGGTGCGTCCCTGCTGGGAGTTGTATGATGCTAGTAGTACAGTAACTAGTATATTGGTGCGTCCCTGCTGGGAGTTACATGATGCTAGTAGTACAGTAACTAGTATATTGGTGCGTCCCTTCTTCGAGTTACATGATGCTAGTAGTACAGTAACTATTATATTGGTGCGTCCCTGCTGGGAGTTGCATGATGCTAGTAGCACAGTAACTAGTATATTGGTGCGTCCTAGGGTTAAATGCTACAGTATGCTAACTATTTGGAAAAATAAATATAGTCACTTTATTTGAAGAGTCAAAACTGTTCTCTTGGCTTTGTTTTGTTCATAGTAGTAACGCCGCCGAGCCATACTGTACATGGTGACTGCTTGGTTTGACTGGCAGTGGCCGCCGGGCCATACTGTACATGGTGACTGCTTGGTTTGACTGGCAGTGGCCGCAGAGCCATACTGTACATGGTGACTGCTTGGCTTAAAAAAAATAAAAAAAATATTAATTTTTTTTTTTTTTTTTTTTTTTTTTTGGCATCCCCTATTATTTTACCCACGCAACGCCACTGAGTATGCCTAGCATCATATCTCTCTGCCCATCCAGCTAAACTGTAGTCTGTCAGTCTATCTCTCTCTCTATCCAGCTAAACTGTAGTCTGTCAGTCTATCTCTCTCTCCATCCAGCTAAGCTCATCTTTAGGTAGGTTCTCTAAATCTGAACCAAGTGATTGATTTGTGGATACTGTACTTCACTCAAACTGTCAAGTGGCTGAGTGGAGGGCGGGTCAACACGGACAACATGGAGAACATCACTGTGATTGGTCTCACCCACAAGTGGTCACTCGTACGCTCGGTTTGGTGCAGACAGTGGCGCCGCTAGCTCAACGGCTAGTGACGTGACTGGCGCGCCGGCTGTTGTGGAGGGGGGGCAGGGGGCATCCGCGGGGGGGCGGGGACGCTCTCTCATTGTCGGTACACAGTGTGAGAAGAGCATTTATGCAGGTGAACACCAGAAAAGATGCTGGCCCAGATGGAATAACAGGACGCATACTTAAGTCCTGTGCTAACCAGCTAGCCCCTGTGTTCACCGCCATATTTAATCGATCCCTGGCGGAGTCAGTGGTCCCTGCCTGCTTCAAGTTTCAAGTTTCTTTAATAGTTGTCATACAGAAGTACAGAATACTTTCATACAAAATGCTTCTTACTGTTACGCTCCAGAGACTGTGCTAGACAAGATAGTATCAAATAACATAGTATAGCATGTAATTTAGAAGTAGAAAATGAGGTCACAGTGTTCAGTATAGACATATGTACAATGTTCGATGCAGAATAGACATAACTGAGTTACCATATACTATACAATACTATGCAGTGTACTAATGTACAATACTATATAGTGCAAGCAGAAATGGGATGAGGTACAATTTAGGTACAATTTACAGTAAGGTGTACGAGTTGTAGTGCAATCCTTCATCAATAAATATAAAGTGTTGGGAGTGGGTGCTACAGTGTGTTTGTTTAAAGTGAGTGTGTGCTATAAAGTGTGTGGAGTGGGTGCTACAGTGTGTTTGTTTAAAGTGAGTGTGTGCGTGTGGATGTGTGTGCTATGTGCGTTTGATGGTTGTTGTTGTGTAGTGTTCATTGTTCGTTTAGCAGCCTGATGGCCTGGGGATAGAAGCTTCTTCTGAGTCTTTCTGTGCTCGCCTTGAGACTCCGGTATCTCTTGCCTGACCGCAGCAGTTCAAAGAGGCAGTTGTTCGGGTGACTGGAGTCTTTAATGATTCTCTTAGCCTTGCCCCTGCAGCGCTTGTTGTAAATGTTCTGGAGGGTGGGGAGCCCCCCTCCAATTGTGCATTCGGCTGAACGTGTCACTCTTTGTAGTCTGCTTCGGTCTTGTGCAGTGCTATTCCCAAACCAGGAGGTGATGTTGCCAGTCAGGATGCTCTCTATTGTACATGAGTAGAAGTTCTTAAGGATCTTCTGACTGACTTGGAACTTCCTTAGGCGCCTGAGGAAGTAGAGGCGTTGTCGTGCCTTCTTCACAATACTGTCAATGTGTGTGGTCCATTTCAAGTGCTCGGATATGTAGGCTCCGAGGTACTTAAAGCTGTTGACTCTCTCAACCGGTGCCCCGTCGATGCTGAGGGGGCTGTAGTCCTTGACCCCCGACCTCCTGAAGTCCACAATCATCTCCTTTGTTTTGCTGACATTCAGGGAGAGGCTGTTTTCCTGGCACCATCCCGCCAGGACCTTGACCTCTTCCAGGTAGGCCCTTTCGTCGTTGGCAGAGATCAGGCCCACCACCACTGTGTCGTCAGCAAATTTGATGATTGTATTGCTACTCCGCTGAGCCACACAGTCGTGTGTGTACAGGGAGTAGAGGAGGGGACTCAGAACACAGCCCTGGGGGGCCCCTATGTTGAGGGTGATGGATGAGGAGGTGCAGTTGCCTGCTCTCACCACCTGGGGTCTGCCCGTCAGGAAGTCCAAGACCCACTGGCAGAGGTCATAGTTCAAGCCCAGGTCCCTGAGCTTGGCTATGAGTATGGAGGGGACTATGGTATTGAATGCCGAGCTGTAGTCGATGAATAGCATTCTCACATAGTTCCCCTTCCTCTTGTCCAGGTGTGATGCTGCTGTGTGCAGCACATGGGCTATGGCGTCCTCCGTGGACCTGTTGGGGCGGTATGCAAATTGCAGGGGGTCCATGTTGATGGGGAGGGAGGAGCAGATGTAGCCCTTTACTAGCTTCTCAAAGCACTTCATGGCTATGGAGGTGAGAGCTACAGGGCGGTAGTCGTTGAGATGTCTACCATCATCCCTGTACCAAAGAAAACCTGCCCAACATGTCTCAACGACTACAGACCGGTGGCACTCACCTCTGTGGCCATGAAATGTTTCGAGAGGCTGGTCAAGGATCACATTTGTGCCTCCCTCCCCAGTGATATGGACCCTATGCAATTTGCATACAGGCCAAACAGGTCCACTGATGATGCGGTCTTCCAAGTACTGCACAGCACCCTCTCTCACCTCGACCGCCAGAAGGGGGGCTATGTGAGACTGTTGTTCATTGACTACAGCTCAGCGTTCAACACCATAGTCCCCACCAGACTGGTGGACAAGCTGAGCTGGGTCTGAGCTCCGCTCTGAGCGCCTGGATACTGGACTTTCTGAGCGAAAGGCCCCAGGCGGTCAGGGGGGTCCACATCTCAGAGGATCTGACATGGACAACACACATAGACTCAGTCGTAAAAAAGGCGAAGCAGCGCCTCTACCACCTGAGACAGTTAAAGGTCAACCTCCACGTTGTATTTTTGTTCAATAAACAATGTGGACTAGGCCAACAGTGGCTTTCATGAAGAAGGGAAAAAAAAGTATTGAAATTTACCCAGTTTTAGCGTTTTTATCAAACATTTTGTCTGCCCAACACAATCACCACGCACGTGCATATTTTAATCAATGGTTCATAACGTGCATGTGTAATCGAAATGATCGTCACAACAGGTGCAGGACAACAGGGGGCTCACCAGGGGGCGCTGAGAGTCACACAGCTAGTGGCAGGCAGAGAGCCTTGCTACCATAGATATATGCTTGCTACTAGCCGAATGAAAATGTATCTGTTTCACCTCACTATTGCTCCGTGATTATAGCCATCCATCCATCTCTAAAGCTAACCACTATTTGTAAAAGCCACAACCACGTTACCATATTTGTAATAATGTAAATCATTGTGTCGTTGTACACATATTGTGTTTATAACGTTAGTAGAGAACATAGCTTACAGTAAGTAGCTTGGTAGCTATTGTGCTAACAACATATCCCGACATCCGGCTCGCTGGCCGGCCGGCATGAACGGCCAACCCAAAATGGTTCTCTCCTCTCTGTACACCCCGTCCCCACGGGTGCCCTGCCGGGGGGCCCATGGACGCGACGGCGGCGGCAGCCGTAGGGTGCTTGAGCCCGTAAAGGCTAGTGTTACACGATAGCTATGAGCTAACTAGCGCTGCGGGCTCCGGCGCCCTGCGGCCGCCGCTGTTGTCGAGTACACAAGCTCCTCCGCGGGGACGGGGGCACACAAAGAGGAGAGAACCACCCGCAGGGACGGCGGGCTATAGGCTAACGTCAGTGAGTGTAGTGGTCCCGACTGCGTGTAGCAGGGACGGCGGAGATATAGGCTAACTGTGATGCACCGAGTGAGCCACCATTGATCTAGTACTATGACCCGGACGGACATAAGGCATACATTTCCTGAAGTGACGTCACGGCCGTGCTAGGTGCTAGCGTCTGATAAGCTTTTAGATTCGGCTCATTAATATGCACCTGTTGTCCTGTTGTGACGTCGGCGTTTGATAAGCTTTTTTGATTCGCGCGTGCATGTTATTCATGCGTGGACCTTTTTAACTCTTTCAGAGTGGCATTTCCGGTGTCAAATGGAAAAAAATTAATAATGAAATTATATACCAATGATGTAAACTACCCATAATTGATCAGTAGGGTTTAACCTGGAGGTTGGGCTTTAAGGAAGTTCAGAGTATCTGGGAAGATACTCCAGTCCTTCTACTCCAGAGCTGTAGAGAGCATCTTGACTGGAAACATCACTGCCTGGTATGGAAACAGCACAGCACAGGACAAGAAGGCCCTACAGATAGTGGTGCGCTCAGCCGAGCGTACCACGGGTATTGCACTACCACCCCTGCAGGTTCTATACAACAAGAGGTGCAAATCCAGAGCCTGCAGAGTATTGAAAGACCCTCACCACCCCAACAACAGCCTGTTCATGCTGCTGAGGTCAGGCAGACGCCTGCGAACACCAGCTACTAGGACAGAGAGACTTCGGCTCAGCTTCTTCCCCCAGGCCATCAGAGCCTTGAACACTGAACTCTCCACACACAAGCACACATGAACACACACACGACACACACACTGTACACACTCACACACTAGCAGCAACTTTAACATGAGCAAGCACACACTCATGTTGCACACGCCCACACTTATGGCCACTAAGGAAAGGTCACTTTAAGAATAGTATAGTATAACTTGAGACTGTATAATATAGCATGTACATAAAGACCCAGTGCCTCATCCGTAGCTAACAGTGTATTGCACTACCGCAGGACCTAGCATGTCCTACCATGCTCTGTAAATAACTTATGTACATATACCGATATGCCCTACTCTGTTTACTTGTTTTATTGCACAATGTCGTTCTATTGGATTCTATTATATGTTATCACTATTGTATTATGCACATCGTTGCGGGCAAGACCACCCGCATTTCATTGTATACTCGTATGCCGTGACAAATAAAACTCTTGACTTGACTTGACTTGACACAGATTGTGAACATGTCACCAGGAGGGGTACATCTCTGGGTCAGTGGCATTGTTTGTCAAATAGTATCGAGCTTGAGTGTTACACTCTGAGTGCATAGTTGTATAGACATAATTTAGCATGATAGGTAGTAGTATAAGTATAGTAACATAGTAGTGGGTTACATAATAGTAAAAATAGTAAGAAGGTTTGTTTATTTAAAAAAAATCATATTATTGTTTGAAGAGGTATGTTTTTAGTCTATGATTCTTCTGCTCCCTTTTCTCCTTCACAGCCGCATTAACGTGTGAACAAATAATTTGATTAGATTGATAGATTCGATTAAAATGTATTGTAATCATACAGCACAAGTACAGTACACTGAAAATAAATTGGTATCCAACCAGAGTGCAAAGGTAATAGTAAAGTGCAATAACAATATACAATGTACAAGTGATTATATTGGAATATATATATATATGATGAGTACTACTGAGAAATTATACTAATCTGATGTATGTACAGTGTTACAGTATTATTATGTACAGTGTTACAGGTATAAATACACTATGGTAGTAAGCCATATATCAGACATATATTATATGGCTAGACTAGCTTGAGGTAGGTAGTTATGATTACAGTGTAACGTAGTTGTAGACAGTGAAGGTAGTAGGCGGGTATAAATTGAGTATAATGGGGTTCAGAGACAAATACCCTTTGCTCCAGGCTACATTGCTCATAATGGGAATGCACATTATACATTTGTCGGAAATAGCATCATATTCAACGTTGATTCTGTGAAACAGCGTTCTATTTTATACCTGAAGCTCTTCCATGTACCTCTAGGGGGACACGTACCTCCATTTGAGAAACACTGGCCTAGACGACTTCCTGCACAGTTGTGTTTCTGAAACTACTAAAGGACCAGGTCAGTCATCTGATAAAGTCTAATCATTTTTTATTTAACTTTTATTTAACCAGGCAGGTAAATTTTAGAACAAATTCTTATTTACAATGAGAGGACAAAAGGACCTCTGGAATGGTAAGAGGGAAAAGGGGACACAAATACAAAAAAAAATATATATATATTAGGGGTGTAACGGTACGCGGATACTTACTGTACCGCGTCAATGTAGTCCTCCGGTACAGTACGGGCTGTGCACCGTACGATCGCAATGGTGTAGAACCTTTTTTTGCTGAACTTAAATCCCCCCGGCCCCACGTAATTTATCAACAACACTGCGGTCTGCTGTGAGCATTATAAAACAAACGTGTGTTTAACAGACCGTGAATTAAAGTGTCAATGCTGTTTGTCATTTTAACAGCAGATACTTTCTTAAGTGCCATCCTCCCGACAGAGCGGTGTTGACGGGGAGCTCTGATGGGTTTGCTTGGTGGTGTTATTAGCATTGAACAGCTAACCAAAAGCTAGCATTAACTAACGTTAAAGGTTTAGCCATAATGTTACCTTGGCTAAAGTTGGGGCTATTCATAATCCAGCAATAATGGCTGCAGACCTGCAAGCAAAGTACAGCAAGTTGGCAAAGTGTGAGAACTGGGGTCTGGAGCACAGCCCAATTGCTGAACACACGAGAAGAGATAGGAGCGGTTTCAAGGGTGTTTAATTGTCAAATGAGCAACACAGGAATTGGGGGGAATATAACGGGGTTATGATCTGTCTTGTGGCTGCCGTGGCGGCAGCGAGTGAGCAAGCGGTCCTTGTGCTTGTCTTGGAAGCTGCTGGGCTGCAGCGGGAGAACTAGTGTTCCTCTTCGGGGACAGGAGACGTCCAGGCAGGGACGGCGGCCCTTTGGGGCACAGGAGAGAACTTAGAGTAGGCAAATACAAGGGTGGAAACCAGCAGAGCTTCAGGCAGAGACGTCGTACCTGGGCAGTGGTAATTAATACCACGACAGCTTCTGGTCAGCGTCAAGGGGTAGAAGTAGTCCCCCCATCAGGGAAGGATTGAGTGCAGCTGTGGAGAGTGGGGCGCCTGACCGTGTGCGAAATAGGGGGATGAAGTACAGATGGGCGTATGAGGGTAAAGGAAGGGGTGACTGGAGAAGGAGAGGATGAGGATGAGGAGGAGTGTGCAGTGGATGGAGAGGGGGATGAAGAGGAGCGTGTGGAGGACGTGAGGGGAAAAGGAGGGGGAGTGAAGTAGGCCCGTGCTGTGATTATGACAGGACCCCCCCCCTCTACGGGCGCGTCCCGGCGGCCCAGGCTTGTCAGGGTGAGCCCGATGAAAGTCCCGGACGAGATCCGGGTCCAGGATCATTGACCGGGAGATCCAGCTCCGCTCCTCCGGGCTGTAGCCCTCCCAGTCGACCAGGTACTGGAAGCCGCGGCCGCGTCGCCGCACTCCAGCAACTCCCGGACCACGTAGGCCGGGTGGTCGTCTATCACCAGCGGAGGAGGGGGCTCTGGAGCAGGGGGAGACAGGGGACTGGAGACCACCGGTTTGAGCTGGGAGACATGGAAGGAAGGGTGAATGCGCATATGGGGGGGGGAGCTGGAGCTTGACAACAGAGGGATTTATGAGGGACAGGATTTTGTAGGGCCCCACGAAACGGGGGGTTAGTTTCCGTGAGACGGATTTGAGTGGCAGGTCCCGAGATGAGAGCCATACCATCTGACCTGGTACATAGGCGGGAGCCGGGGTCCGGTGGCGGTCGGTGAAGCGCCGGTTCTGGTCCGCAGTGCGGAGCAGCGCAGCCCTCGTCTCCTCCCAGATCGTCCTGCAGCGACGGAGATGGTCTTGCACCGACGGCACGGCGATCTCCTCTTCCTGGACAGGGAACAGCGGGGGTTGGTAGCCCAAAGATGACTCAAAGGGGGACTGACCTGTGGCCGCCGAAGACAGGGAATTGTGGGCGTATTCGACCCATGGCAGGAAGGCGCTCCAGCCGGAGGGGTCCCGGGCTGTCACGCAGCGGAGTGCGGATCCCAGGTCCTTGTTGGCCCGCTCAGACTGGCCGTTGGTCTGTGGGTGGAACCCGGAGGAGAGGCTGACCGTGGCCCCCAGAGCCTGACAAAAAGCCCTCCAGACCTGGGATATGAACTGAGGGCCCCTGTCGGAGACGATGTCTGCCGGGATCCCATGGAGTCGGAAGACGTGGAGTACCATCAGTTCAGCAGTCTCTGCAGCAGAGGGGAGTTTGGGAAGAGCAACGAAGTGCACAGCCTTTGAGAAACGGTCAACAATGGTGAGGATAGCAGTGTTACCGTGTGAGAGGGGAAGGCCGGTGACGAAGTCCAGGGCGACGTGCGACCAGGGCCGACCGGGGACTGGGAGCGGACGAAGGAGCCCGGCGGGCGGTCGATGGGAGGCCTTCGCATGACCACAGACGGTGCACGCCAGGACGAAAGCGTGGGTGTCCTCTCTCATGGTGACCCACCAGAAGTGCCTCTTCAGCAGGGATAGTGTCCGATCGATCCCCGGGTGGCACGCGAACCGGGAAGCGTGAACCCACTCGAGCACCTGGGAGCGGACAAGGTCAGGGACAAAAAGCCGGTTAGGTGGACCGTTACCTGGGTCCGGCTGGGCACGTTGTGCCTCCCTGACGATGGACTGGATCTCCCAGGTGGCGGTGGCCACCAGACAGGAAGTGGAGAGGATGGTGTCGGGGTGTGTGGGACCCTCCTCAGGGACGAACTGCCGGGAGAGGGCGTCTGGCTTGGTGTTCTTGGAACCAGGCCGGTAGGTCAGGGTGAAATTAAACCTAGCGAAGAACAGCGCCCAGCGAGCCTGGCGAGAGTTCAGGCGCTTGGCCGTTGAGACGTAGGCGAGGTTCTTGTGGTCCGTCCAAACCAGGAAGGGGACCTCTGATTCCTCCAGCCAGTGCCTTCATTCCTCCAGGGCTAGCTTGACCGCCAGGAGCTCCAGGTTTCCCGATGTCGTAGTTGACCTCGGCTGGGGTTAGGCGGCGTGAGAAGAAGGCGCAGGGGTGCAGCTTCTGGTCGGTGGCGGAGCGTTGGGAAAGAACCGCCCCTGCTCCGGTGCAGGAGGCGTCCACCTCCACCACGAACTGGCGGGACGTGTCCGGCTGGACGAGGATGGGAGCGGTGGTGAAGCGCCGGCGCAGCTCGGCGAAGGCGGAGTCCACTGCGTCGGACCAGACGAAGGGCACCGAAGGCGAGGTGAGTTGGGTGAGGGGCGCCGCGACCAGGCTGTAGTCCCTGATGAAGCGCCGATAAAAGTTGGCAAATCCCAGGAAGCGTTGGAGCTGTTTGACATTGGTGGGACGGGGCCAGTCGGACACAACTCTGATCTTCTCGGGGTCAGCCCGGATCTTGCCGCCCTCAATGATGTAGCCAAGGAAGCCGATGGAGGAGACGTAGAACTCACACTTCTCTGCCTTGACGAACAGATTGTTCTCCAGAAGACGCTGGAGGACCCGGCGGACATGGTGGACATGCTCCTCCATGGAGCGGGAGAAGATCAGGATGTCGTCTAAGTAGACGAATACGGAGCGGTGGAGTACGTCACGGAGAACGTCATTGACGAGGGCCTGGAAGACAGCAGGGGCGTTGGTCAGTCCAAAGGGCATTACCTTGTACTCGAAGTGGCCGAGTGGTGTCTTGAAAGCCGTCTTCCACTCGTCTCCCTCCCGCATGCGGACAAGGTGATAGGCGTTCCTGAGGTCCAGTTTTGTGAAGATGGTGGCACCTTGCAGGGGCTCAAAAGCAGAGTCGATTAAAGGCAGGGGGTACTTGTTTTTTACCGTGATGTTGTTGAGGCCCCGGTAATCGATACAGGGGCGAAGGGAACGATCCTTCTTGGAAACGAAGAAGAATCCTGCGCCGACAGGAGAGGAGGAGGGGGTGATTATGCCCGAGGCCAAGGATTCGTGGACGTACTTCTCCATTGATTCTCTCTCTGGGCGTGAGAGGTTGAACAGGCGACTAGCGGGGAGTGGCGCTCCGGGGAATAAATCAATGGCACAGTCATATTGGCGATGAGGAGGCAGGGAGAGAGCCTGTTGTTTGCTGAAAACCGCTTTTAAATCATGGTAGGCCGGCGGAATTGCAGACAGATCAATGTTCTCATTGGGGGGGTGCGAACCGGCGCCCTCTAGTGGCGGCCGAGCCGATTGCAGACAAGCGACGTGACAGTGGGCGCTCCAGCTGGTCACCAGGCCGGTAGGCCAATTGATAATGGGATTTTGTAACTTTAGCCAAGGCATGCCCAGGACAATGGGATTGTGGGGAGAGTTGGTAACGTGAACCCGAATATTCTCGCTGTGATTCCCGGATAGCAGAAGGCGGAGGGGTATGGAGTGGCGAGTAATTCGTGTGAGAAGTTTTCCGTTTAACCCCCTGGCGTCACGGGGTATCGGCAGGTCGTCAGTGGCGATGTTGTAACGGGAGACTACCCCGGCGTCGATGAGGTTCTCGTCGGCCCCTGAGTCAACCAGGGCGGATAGCGGGAGCGATTGGTTATTTAGACACAGCGTAGGGCTGAATAGCATGCTTGGGCCGGAGCTGGGAGCGATATCAAGACTCGAACAGACGCCCAGCGCTACTGTCGAGCCCCGTCGTCTTGGGCGAAGCGAGCACGAGACAACGGAGTGACCTAATTGGCCGCAGTATAGACATGCTCCTGCGGCGAGCCTGTGTCGGCGTTCGCTGGGGGGAAGGCGTGAACGGTCAAGATCCATGGGCTCGGAGGAACTACTTTCTTCAGCGCGGACGACGCGGCGAGGCGGACCGGGTATAGGTGGACGAGTGGTGCTAGCTTTCTCTCAACGACGTTCCCGAAGACGCATGTCCAGTTCCCTGGCCAAATGGATTAGCTCGCCCAGGGAGGTGGGTCTTTCTTTGGACGCAAGCTCGTCTTTTATAGCATCGCTCAAGCCTTGGCGGAATGCGCCTCGCAACGGTGTGTCCCCCCAGTCGGAGCCGGCAGCGAGGATGTGGAACTCGATAGCGTATTCGCTTACGCTGCGACTTCCCTGGCGGATCGAAAACAAGCCGGAGGCCCACTCTGAGCCATCTGGAGGGTGGTCAAACACTTTACGCATGTCGTCGACGTACTCAGAGTATGAATTGCAGAGGAAGGAATTGTTAAAGTGGAGAGCGGTGGCCCATTTCAACGCCGCGCCGGTCAGCAGAGCCGACAGGTAAGCTACCTTAGACCTATCGCTGTGAAACGTGTGAGGTTGCTGTTCGAACACTAACGAGCACTGGAATAAAAACGCACGGCATTTGGAGACGCTTCCGTCGTAACGCTCTGGTGCGGGGAGAGGGGGTTCTCTATGTGGGGGACTCGGTGCAGCGGGGGAAGCGGCTGGTAGGGCCTGCTGTGCCAAGTGTGCCTCGATACGGCGATATTGTGTTTCTCGCTCCGCAGAGCCCTGTGCGAGAGCGGTAAGCTGAGCAATGATGTCATCCAACGAGTGAGCGAGTTGGTCTACCCGAGCATTCTGGTCGTCGATAATACTCACGGGTTCCCCTTGAAACGTCCTCTTACGTGATGGATGTGTATCCTCCTCCTCGGTCTCGAGTGCAGCTGGTGCTGACATCTTGGTCATGGTATTCTGTGAGAACTGGGGTCTGGAGCACAGCCCAATTGCTGAACACACGAGAAGAGATAGGAGCGGTTTCAAGGGTGTTTAATTGTCAAATGAGCAACACAGGAATTGGGGGGAATAGAACAGGGTTATGTTCTGTCTTTCGGCTGCCGTGGCGGCAGCGAGCAAGCAAGCGGTCCTTGTGCTTGTCTTGGAAGCTGCTGGGCTGCAGCGGGAGAACAAGTGTTCCTCTTCGGGGACAGGAGACGTCCAGGCAGGGACGGCGGTCCTTTGGGGCACAGGAGAGAACAGGTTAGAGTAGGCAAATACAAGGTTGGAAACCAGCAGAGCTTCAGGCAGAGACGTCGTACCTGGGAAGTGGTAATTAATACCACGACAGCTTCTGGTCAGCGTCGAGGGGTAGAAGTAGTCCCCCCATCAGGGAAGGATTGAGTGCAGCTGTGGAGAGTGGGGTGCCTGACCGCGTGCGAATTAGGGGGATGAAGTACAGCTGGGTGTATGAGGGTAAAGGAAGGGGTGACTGGAGAAGGAGAGGATGAGGATGAGGAGGAGTGTGCAGTGGATGGAGAGGGGGATGAAGAGGAGCGTGTGGAGGACGTGAGGGGAAAAGGAGGGGGAGTGAAGTAGGCCCGTGCTGTGATTATGACACAAAGGAGTATTCCAACATAAATCACATTTTCACCAGTAAAGTTACAGTCTTTCCATCTCTCGGTAGCTCATGCTAGCTAACCTAGCTCACGTTAGAGTCGTCACTGAACCACCTCGCGTACACAATTAATGACATGTTGCGGACAGCCATATCGGTGACAATGTTTAGCTTTTAGTGCCAAATGATAAGAGTCTGAGGCGGAGTCTCAAAAGAGAATGTTGAATATTTATTGTGCAAAAATCACAACAGATCCTCTGTGCTACTTCAACGGAGCCTTGTAGACTGAGTAGGGTATATCTGCAGAGCCACTGGGTAGCGAGTGCAACACTGTGTAATGTCCGTGTGTGGATCATTGGAGTAGGGTATATCTGCAATGCTGCAGCCCCATACTCATTGTATAGATTTGTATTAGTATCATTAATCAATCACCTGTTGTTGAATAAATACCATTACTTTCTAGTTATTACTAAAAAACAGTATTATATAAAACAGTAGCTGTATAAAAAAATAAAATAAAAAATATAATTTATATATTTAAAAAAAAATAATATATGTATGCACTGGTATCGCCTTGGATGTGGAGGGGAGGGCCATTTGGCCCGGGGCCTGTCCTGAGAAACAGGGAAAGTAAAGATAGACAGGTCAGTGAAGGGATAGCGAAACAGGGACAGAGTCCAGAAAATTAGGACAAAACTGAAACACTCAGGCAGAGTGAAAAGTCTGCAAACTAAAATGTAAATGAGGGGAAACAGGCAGGAGCAGAGGAGGCTGTTGTAGCACCACATGCTGCAGGTGAAGACGCTGAAGTGTTGAGTAGTGATGATGAAGTGATGAGTCCAGTTGGTGAGGCTGAGAACCAGGCGGCACAGGACACCACTACCCAGTATATTGCTAGCCAATGTACAATCAATAGACAATAAACTAGACGACATCCGAGCAAGGATTCAATTCCAGAGAGACGTTAGGGACTGTAACGTTCTCTGCTTCATCGAGACGTGGCTGGCGCCAGAAGTCCCAGACCACGCCATCCAACCGGCCGATCATTTCTTCATTCACCGCAAGGATAGAACAGCAGAATCCGGTAAACAACGTGGAGGAGGTATTGCCTTCATGTTGAACAAAAATTGGAGTGACCCAACTAAAGTGAAGGAATTATCCAACCACTGCTCCCCAGAACTGGAATATATAACCATCAAGTGTCGTCCTTTCTTCCTCCCGAGGGAGTTAACGGCGATCGTCCTGGTCGGAGTGTATATTCCACCGCAAGCGAGCAACAAGGTTGCGCTCTCCAGACTACACGACGAGGTAAATAGAATCCAAGAGGCGAATGTTAACGCCGCCATTTTAGTTCTGGGAGATTTCAATAGCGCCAATCTGAGAAAGGTATTGCCCGACTTCTATCAGCATGTGACTTGCAACACCAGAGGCGGTAACATCCTAGATCACTGTTACACGCAATTTAAAGGTGGCTACAAGGCTCATTCTGATAGTGGCTTCGGTAAGTCAGATCACGCATCAATTTTTCTTTCACCAAAGTATAGACAGACAATTAAAAGTACTCCCGTAGTCTCGCGAGAGGTGCAGAAATGGGATGTGACGTCAGAGGATACGATCCGGTCAGTGTTTCACAACACAGACTGGAATGTGTTCCGCGACACAGATAACATTAATGCCTACACGGAGACAGTGCTGGACTATGTTTGTACTAGGGTGAAAGAAACAATCCCCACTACCAAAATGAAAGTTTACCCAAATCAAAAACCCTGGGTAGACAAATCCGTCCGTGAAGCTCTGAGAGAGCGCACCAAAGCATACAACGACGGCCTAGAGGCAGGCAACATGAATGACCACAAGGTGGCGCGATACAACGTAAGGAGGACTGTGTCAGAGGCCAAACGACGCTACAGGGATAAAATTTAACTCCAGTTTGAACAAGCTGACTCTAGAGCTATGTGGCAGGGGCTCAAAACGATGACAGACTACAAAGGCGCCTCCCTCAAACTGAACAGTGACATCTCCTTAGCAAATGACCTCAATACCTTCTATGCGAGGTTTGATGCTGGTAATAACAACACCAGCTCACAAGCCTCGGCAATGGGGGGGGGGGGGGGGGGTCGGCTGCTGATGGAGGCGCAGTGTTCAGGGTAACAGAGCATGAGGTGAGGCGGACCTTTAAAAAAGTGAATATCAGGAAGGCAGCAGGTCCAGACGGCATCCCCGGCCGCGTCCTAAAAGTCTGTGCCGACCAACTGGCCCCAGTATTCACTGACATATTTAACCTGTCCTTAGAACAGGCTGTCATCCCCACCTGCCTGAAGAAGTCCACTATTATCCCTGTACCCAAAAAATCCAAGCCTGCTTGCCTCAACGACTACCGCCCTGTAGCTCTCACCTCCATAGCCATGAAGTGCTTCGAGAAGCTAGTAAAGGGCTACATCTGCTCCTCCCTCCCCATCAACATGGACCCCCTGCAATTTGCATACCGCCCCAACAGGTCCACGGAGGACGCCATATCCCATGTGCTGCACACAGCAGCATCACACCTGGACAAGAGGCAGGGGAACTATGTGAGAATGCTATTCATCGACTACAGCTCGGCATTCAATACCATAGTCCCCTCCATACTCATAGCCAAGCTCAGGGACCTGGGCTTGGGCTATGACCTCTGCCAGTGGGTCTTGGACTTCCTGACTGGCAGACCCCAGGTGGTGAGAGCAGGCAACTGCACCTCCTCATCCATCACCCTCAACATAGGGGCCCCCCAGGGCTGTGTTCTGAGTCCCCTCCTCTACTCCCTGTACACACACGACTGTGTGGCTCAGCGGAGTAGCAATACAATCGTCAAATTTGCTGACGACACAGTGGTGGTGGGCCTGATCTCTGCCAACGACGAGAGGGCCTACCTGGAAGAGGTCAAGGTCCTGGCGGGATGGTGCCAGGAAAACAGCCTCTCCCTGAACGTCAGCAAAACAAAGGAGATGATTGTGGACTTCAGGAGGTCGGGGGTCAAGGACTACAGCCCCCTCAGCATCGACGGGGCACCGGTTGAGAGAGTCAACAGCTTTAAGTACCTCGGAGCCTACATATCCGAGGACTTGACATGGACCACACACATTAACAGTGTTGTGAAGAAGGCACGACAACGCCTCTACTTCCTCAGGCGCCTAAGGAAGTTCCAAGTCAGCCAGAAGATCCTTAAGAACTTCTACTCATGTACAATAGAGAGCATCTTGACCGGCAACATCACCTCCTGGTTTGGGAATAGCACTGCACAAGACCAAAGCAGACTACAAAGAGTGACACGTTCAGCCGAACGCACAATTGGAGGGGGGCTCCCCACCCTCCAGAACATTTACTACAAGCGTTGCAAGGGCAAGGCTAAGAGAATCATTAAAGACTCCAGTCACCCGAACAACTGCCTCTTTGAACTGCTGCGGTCAGGCAAGCGATACAGGAGTCTCAAGGCGAGCACAGAAAGACTCAGAAGAAGCTTCTATCCCCAGGCCATCAGGCTGCTAAACGAACAATGAATGAACACTACACAACAACAACCACCAAGCGCACATAGCACACACATCCACACGCACACACTCACTTTAAACAAACACACTGTAGCACCCACTCCACACACTTATAGCACACACCCACTTTAAACAAACACACTGTAGCACCCACTCCCCACACTTTATATTTATGGATGAAGGATTGCACTACAACTCGTACACCTTACTGTAAATTGTACCTAAAATTGTACCTCATCCCATTTCTTCTTTGCACTAGATAGTACTGTACATTAGTACACTGCATAGTATTGTGTATTGTATATTATATGGTAACTCAGAACATTGTACATATGTCTATACCGAACACTGTGACCTCATTTTCTTCTTCTAAATTCATGCTATATTATGTTATTATGTTATTTGATACTATCTTGTCTAGCACAGTCTCTGGAGCGTAACAGTAAGAAGCATTTTGTATGAAAGTATTCTGTACTTCTGTATGACAACTATTAAAGAACTTGAACTTGAACTTGAACTTGAGAGCAGCTCTCACGCCTAAAAAGGGTAAAGAATAATGAGAGGAATCAGCAGTTAGAGGAACACCTGTACCAGAGGAGACACAGGAGGAGGAGGAGGGGTTAAGCATGGAGATATAGGAGGAGGAGGGGGAGGAGGAGGGCTTAGACATGGAGATAAAGGAGGAGGAGGGGTTAGGCATGGAGATAAAGGAGGAGGAGGGGTTAGACATGGAGATATAGGAGGAGGAGGGGTTAGGCATGGAGATAAAGGAGGAGGAGGGGTTAGGCATGGAGATAAAGGAGGAGGAGGGGTTAGACATGGAGATATAGGTGGAGGAGGAGGAGGAGGAGGAGGAGGAGGAGGAGGAGGAGGAGGAGGAGGGGTTAGGCATGGAGATAAAGGAGGAGTAGGGGTTAGGCATTGAGATACAGGATGAGGAATATGATGAAGAGGAGGGGTTAGACATGGAGATACAGGAGGAGGAGTGGTTAGGCATGGATATACAGGAGGAGGAGGGGTTAGACATGGAGATACAGGAGGAGGAGGGGTTAGACATGGAAAACAATCAATCAATCACCTGTACAAAACCAGACCCCTAATACAAGGGGCTCTCAAGCAAGAGCTAAACGTCAAGCATCTAGAGGGAAACGTGTCAGCTGTGGAGTGTATGGAGGAGGAGGAGGTGGTAGACTGTGATGTCAGTAGCCAGACTCACACTAACTCCCAGGGGAGTGATTCACGGCAGGACCAGTACTATAATGTACGACAGATAAAGACATTTCGGAGACAGACCAAAAATAAGCAAAATGTTAAGGTTCATGTCCAGAGTCCTGGTGGTGTGGTGGACCAGGCTATTCACCGTCTCTCTCTCTCTCTCTCTCTCTCTCTCTCTCTCTCTCTCTCTCTCTCTCTCTCTCTCTCTCTCTCTCTCTCTCTCTCTCTCTCTCTCTCTCTCTCTCTCTCTCTCTCTCTCTCCCCTCCCCCTCACTCTCTGTCCTCTACCCTCTATACACGCTATATTAAAAAATTCAAATGTATATGATCGGTATACATTATGCTTCATCATGCGTGGAGGAAAGGGGGGGGGGTCGTTTATAATTCCTTGACCATCAGTAACGGCTTTATGTAGTATGGGTGGATATATTGATCAGATGGTTTGCACAATCGGGTTGAAAATAACGTTATATTCCTCCTTACTTAATGTGACTGGCGGGGAAAGATCCCAATTATACGACGCCGATCGCCTAGGTCCATTTCCGGTTTGTATGGCGCAATAAACGCCGAAATCATATCGATTATTAAGTTTAGAAAGCGATCCATATGTACTATAGTGTTTGTCAGGAGTCCCGTAACGAGATGTGACTGCCGGAGGACTTTCATCGATGCACTGATGCCACTTCCTGTTTTGCGAGTGTAACTCGCCCGACCACCCACCAGGCGGCGGTATTGAGCTGTCGTTGCAGTCACATCTAGGGTCCAGCTGCAGCACCGGGGGTGGGTGGATGAATTATGAATGCCATGGCGAAAAAATTATCTAAAAAACGCTGTACAGCGATCTTGGCAGACAACGCATGGCGGGCAATAACGCTGAACAGCGATTTTGGCGCACAATGTGTTAAAGGAGGAAACATGCAGCAAAGTGGCAACTTCTGAATGTTGTAGTCGGACAAGCTAAGTTGTCCATATAAAAGTAGAGCAATCTGGATTGAAAGTGGTTCAGGGGCAGATTTAATTCCTCTGTTCATTGCGCTGGTGAAAGTGTAGTAAGTGTATTAAACAGTAAACAGCACAAATTGTTATTAAGAAGCAATATGGACAGAATGCCAGACAAAGATGTCGATTGCCAGAGCTCTGACATCACCACGACGGGAAGCATTCACCCCAATCAATACTGACTTCATCCTGAACCTGATTTCATCTGGCAGGTCACAAACCAGTTCTAATGTGATTAACAATTGAGTGACAGAACACACACACACACACACACACACACACACACACACACACACACACACACACACACACACACACACACACACACACACACACACACACACACACACACACACACACACACACACACACACACACACACACACTCTCTCATGTGACTTCTTAGGGACCACTGGTTCTAGGTTAAGTGGACCACACACACACATCGTCCCAGATTGATGGATGACTCACACACCCTCACACACCAGAAACCCATGCAGACAGAGACCAAACCGGTTTACCTATAGGTAGGGATGGCGAATCATATCACAGCATTTTAGATTCGGTTTGGGCAGATATAAACGACTCATCTTGACATTAGATGACACACGACAGGACAAGCTGTGTGTCAGGGAGATTTTGATATCCTGTGAATGCTTTGGAGAATTACCTTGTTGCTATTTGCCAATAAAACAACCTATCATCCTCGGACCATTGCTCCACAAACCACTTGTTTCCAGCTTTTTCTTCTCCTCCAAACGGATCCAGAAACCAAACGTGCCAAATTAAGTCACGTTAAAGGCAAGAGAGTGGATTTGAGTTTTTTAGAAGTGGTGCTATAATGAAGCCGTTTGTTCTGTCATGAGGAGGAATTGGTTTTTAATTCCATTTTTGCAGAGTTTTTAATGCTGGGGATGCTATGTGAATTTTGTGAGATATTTTTATTGATGCAGTTAATATTTATTGCTAAATAGTCTGTCTGTCTGTCTGTCTGTCTCTCTCTGTGTCTCTCTCTCTCTGTCACACACATCCACATCTCTCTTCACTTCCCTCAGTTTTCCCATAAGCCAATCCACACATTCTCTCTAGCTCTCTCTCTCCCATTCTCACTAGCTCTCTCTCATTCTCTCTAGCTCTATCTCATTCTCTCTAGCTCTCTCTCTCTCCCATTCCCCCCCCCTTTCTCTCCCCCATGTGAGATGTATTCTGGAGACTTGAAGCATGAAATTAGAATAGTAGTGACATCACAAATATTCCAGGAAGAATAGTCCAAAAAGACAAAATAAAACAACTGAAGTTATAAAGTGTCTGAAGGACGACTGAAGGAGGATTAACATCTGAAACAGTTCAACACATAAAGACCTAAACTATTCTACTGTAAAATCTTATTTTGAAGGGCACTATTCTCCACTTGCACAACGTGAAGTAGTCATTTCCGGTAGGTCTTCCTGGTTGAGAATGGTTCTTCCGGTCCCATCCAAATACATTGTTTTCAGCAACTTTTCTCCTGTTATTTAAACAACTTTGTCGTCACAGAGAGGTAATGAAACGTTTGTATTATTATATTATAGAATGTATTTAATAAGCAAACGTTTGTCAACAGGGTTTTTGGGCTGTATTTCATGTAAAAACGTTTACTGTTATTTTACTTGCTCACGCTAATGAAGGCAAATGCTGGCTAACAGAAGCTAGCCCAAGAAACGCCGCCGCAAAGTAGTGTTTATAGTGCATTTCTTGCCACCTTATAGCATTTGTACATTAGTATGACAGTCTATAATGCTCCCGTGAGGTTTTTCCGGACGTTTTGGTAATGAGTTTCACTATAAAAATATTTCTAAAAGACAGGAAGTGGATGAAACTGGCCGGATTAGCTTTGAGCTAACGATCTTTGCTGATGCATACTTGATGTATTCATTCCATTCTAAACGTAACGTTAGTTTACAAAACATTACCTGTCTATATAACGTTGAGGAATTATAAAGTGTGTGGGTATGTGTTTTGGTGAACATTGGACCGCAAAGCAGAAAATGCATTGCAGTTACAGACGGTAGCTAAATAGTTAGCTGCCCTTCTTTCTCAAACCGAATGAATTACTCTAGTTTCCAGAGCTGATGTGATAGTAACATGGTCGTGGTGTGAATTACCTCTAAATTAAAGTATTTTTGAATGACACAACAGTAATAAGGATGGCAAGTGTATGATGGCATGTACAATAATGCTTAGTATCTACAAATATGTAAGAGGATTATATGCAGGTATGTAGACACATGTGGATATCCACATGTGTCTACATACCTGCATATAATCCTCTTACATATCTGTAGATACTATATCTGTACATATCCCTTACCTACTCTTACTAGTTACGCTGCTGGCCAGTATGACTACTACCAGTCTACTAGTGTCTTAATAAATTTTCTTTTTGCAGGCACGATGACTTCACCCTATCTGCAGGGGTGCAGTCGTAATATGGGCGAAGGCCAAACGCCCGCGCAAGCGCGCTCCCGCGCACGCGCGCGTGTGCACGCGCATACATGTTCCCTCTGTTGCGCACAAAACAGATGATACACCTTGTCTCATCCTTCCAGTGAAGTCGGGAGATCAAGCAACCCCCCACCACACCTACAGGGCTTGTATTTGGTTGTCGTATCCTATTATTATGCAAAGTCTAGGTGATAAGTGGCGCGACGAGTCATTTTATCACCTAGACTTTGCATAATAATAGGATGCGCGCACTTCGGCCTCAGTGACGAAGGCCAAACGTCGTTTGACCGCGTTTGCCCAGCACTGCACCCCTGCCTATCTGTACAGTCATTACAAAGGACACACCACACGTACGGCTCTGATCGGTGTACCTCGGACAAGGCGATCACAGCTGTTCTCCATGTTGTGTGTTTACAAGTTTCATTCCCCTTCATATAATAAATATCATTTACTTTTGTAAAACGTTGTGTTTATTCCTGCCGGGACCATGTGCTTAAAGCACTGACTGGACGGGTTGGCTTCACAACAGCCTGGACCAGGTATTTGTTATTATAGACCTGTTTATGACAGTCTGCCACAACATTTTAAAGTGTGTGAAGAAACTGAAGTTGTGATTCAAGTGTATTGCATATCAGGTGGAAGAGCCTAGAGTTGTGAATGTCTTAAGATGCCATGTTTATCATACTGTGTTCCACTGCACATGCGAGGCAGGACTTCAGAAGACAAACTTAATGGCAGACTTGTTTTGTTCATACTGTCACAATAGCTTCATAAATTTAACATTTAGGGAGGAAGGAAATAAACAGAAGCCACAGGCTTTAACCGTAAAACAGTTCCCCCAAAATCTAAATCTAAACATTCAGAATTAAATCCTGCACTACAACAGGTCATGAATGCAAGGTCAAGTTTCAAGTTCAAGTTTGTTTATTAGTTGTCATCCAGTTCTAGAAAGAAAACCTTTCTCTGCCGCCTCCAGGTGGGTCTTGGGTTCTGTATCGTTAGTGGCTTAGCTTGGCATCGCTACTGCACTATCTCGCGTACGTGCACGCGTACTGAATAAACCACAAATGTACCTCTAATACCAGTATTAGTCTGACCACACCCCTCATCAGCTTACCTTCATAAGCAGGTGTGTGGTCACCTGCTCTCCTCCTTCTCGCTTTCACCACAAGGAAGAGGTGCCTCGGTAGATCCCCACACTTGACACCATGATGGAAGAAATTGGATTAGGAACAGCTTGGGAAACAAGGATACGTTGACATCATATCTTTATTTTCTCTCTCACTATTTTCGAGAAAATACGGCGATATTGTCTTCGTACTGGAGTGTCTAGAAGATGATGATCATTCTACAAACCCTCCACCGGTTTTCGTATTGGGAGCACGCCGCTGCATGCTTCTCAACTGCAGTTCCTTGCTGTGTTTGTTGGGGTGAAACCTGTCAGGCCACAGCTGAACTGTCGGACATGCCGCTGTTGTGAGGAGCGGTGCGTTCCAGGTTGGGTGAGTAGTGTTTGCTGGCGGGCTCCACTTGTCTGTTAGTGCTATGGGGGCTACTTGACAAAGTTTATGGAAACCGGCCCCAGGCTAGGGTCCTTTGTTTAGCCGTCTAGGCGACAGAAGGCCTTGGTCTGGCGACCATTATAGTTTTAACTAGTGGGCCGCGACCATTGACACTGGTGATCCCTGTGTGTTCTGGACGAGTGGATTCTCTCTGTCACCGTGTTAAGACCCCATCTTTCATATCCAAATGAGAGTATTCCTTCACGAGGGGATATGTGCATGTAATGTGCGATAGCGGCAGATTCATGTTCAAAGTCAGCTATACAGGCCAGTTGGTACTGTGCTGATTCCGCCGGACGTGTTAATGTCACCGTTGTGAAGCGGTGTTGACGTCTTGTTTTCTCTTTTCTCTTAAAAAGTGAGGAGGGTTCAGAACGGCGGCCTGTCTGGGTGAGTGTTATGTCATTGTTTACATGTTCATAGCTTACGGTTAGCCGGTCGGTGGCCTGGCGCGGGGTAGCTTGGCTTCTCGCGCGCCGCCGGGAGCTCGCTCCTGATCGCGTGCGTCGTAGATCGGCGTCTCGCGAGCGGAAGCAATAGCACCCGAACGGTTGGAGCAGCCGTTAGCTTGATGCTATTCTGTTGAACGTGCTTTGATTTTAACATGTTTTACACTCTTGACCACGACGTCATCCTTGACAGGGGATGTTCGTCGACCCTGCCTGAGCCTAGACGGGGATTGCGTCAACAAAGAGGACTGTAGCGACTGGTGGAGCGGCGACGCTGCCCGGATCGAACAACACGGGACGGCTGTGTTCTACGGTGGCTTGTGACTGCACTTCGCTGATCTGCGTTCCGGGCAGGTACGGGGTTGGCCAGACCTCATAACACGTCTTCTGGTTTTACCTTGCTAAATGTATTGTGAATAACGGTGTTTTTTCCCAAAACGTGTGTTGTTGCAATGCATTTGAGATACGTTGCGGGTTGTGTGTGAGCTGTTTTTGTCACTGGCAGTTAGCTTCTCCGTGCAGGTCGTGATGTATTGATCTGGTTGTTGTGTGAGAAACATCATGGTGTTTATGTGTACCGTGTACTCACTACTAAGGCAACTAACCTATGAAGCTATGCTTGGTGACGAGTGAGTAAAAGAATGTTCTTTCTCAGACTGTAATGACAATGAACAGTGAGTTCACACATTAACAGGTTTTCCTGTTTTAACTGGCCGTATTGAGGGTAAAATAGGAGGATTGTGTTTCCCCCCCCGGTTCCCTGGGGACTTTATCACCTCCTATCAGACATGTTTGCTGTCATGTGTGCTTAGCAAGGCCTGTGGTCGATACTAATCAAGAATGATGTATTCTCTCATTGTGAAAAAAACGGCGTTCCTCTGTTGAGTGTTTTTGCCATTTTTTGTAGGTGATGATGGGTTGTGTGTGTCATGTGACCTACAACTGGGTTGTACTGGCCACAGAAGCACATGTGTATGTTGGACCGGGGTTCTTAGAGCCCTCTCTATTCTGTGTTTTTCCTTAGTAAAAATCAGATAGCAGGTTAGCTCGTGCGCTGTGTGGAGCTGTGAAACGCTTCATAGAGCTGACTATGACTGTGTCATATTCTCTTTTTGTCGTTACGTCGTATCATGGGTGTGGGGTCGTAAAGGGGTGAACTGGTAACCTTTCCTCTCCCCATTGTTCTGTCGGTCAGGGGTACACCCCCTGTCCTTCAAGGTTCCCGTCACGTGGCGGTTCGGCACGTTACGGGGGGGGGGGGGGGGGGGGGGGGGAGGGAGTTCCTGGTCCCACGGCCTGGTATATTGGGCGTGTGCACCGCAGGAATTCCCCCGCCATAGAGTACGTCACCGTGCGCGTCTCTGTTGGTAGGACTTCCGTGTGCTGTTCAGGTCCATGTGATGGATCTGTTTTCAGGGGGGGTGGTCAGGGCTCCTCCTCACCAAGCGCCTACTCAGGCCTTCTGTGAGTTCGGACTCCTTCTTCCATGTGAGGAAGCCTCCATCAGAGTACAGAGCCTTCCTCCTCAGATTGTCAAAGTGAGTGGACCCTCTAGAAGGGTCCTTTTCTATTGTATGTATATTCGATTCAATTCGTTTATTGAGTGTGTATGGGTTCGGTGCCTCTTCCCCGGAGGCCCTAAAACCAGTTTTTTACATGGCTCAAGGTGCAATATATTCTTTTCAATCTGTACAGCTCGCGTGGGAAGTCTCTCTGGGGATCCCCGTCTCTTTCCTATGGGAGGGTGGTGGGATGTAAAAATGTGAACATTTTTTACCCCGGC
Organism: Notolepis coatsorum; assembly: GCF_963971535.1. Classification (NCBI taxonomy): domain Eukaryota; kingdom Metazoa; phylum Chordata; class Actinopteri; order Aulopiformes; family Paralepididae; genus Notolepis; species Notolepis coatsorum. The sequence goes on from NC_140173.1 coordinate 88,077,765, forward strand.
TGTGTAGACTGGGATACATACTGTTGATGCTTCCTTCTTTCTATTCCAGAAGTGTTGGAGTTAGGGAGTGTCACACCCCTCTTGTCGTTCCCCTGGGCGCCTTGGGGATTCAATGACAGGTCTAAATAGCCTGTTCATTGATGGGGGTGTGTCCCGACGCACGTATAGTGCTAGCTCGCTGTAAACAGGCGATTGACTGGCACGCCTTAGTTGCTTGTGGTTGAAACAGCGTTTTTATAAAGCAACTGAGATGGGGGTTTTTCCTCTTCCGGCGACCACATCCCATGACCTGGGTGGGTTGTCGACGGATTCTCGTTCATGTCTGGGGGATGATGACGGGATGGATCTGAACATATGTAGTGGGGTCTCACGCCCTTGGGGTGGGCCACCAGGCGCGGTTCGTCCCGACGTCTGGGTGGCGCCTTCTTTTCATGTTAAGATCAACACGCATATCTGCCCTTCTCCTGGAGTAGGCATGTCGGCATGGTTAGGGCACGGGACTGGTTCTGGTCACGCTGGTCCAGATCAGTTGAACCCGTTGTCCGCCGGGGATGCAGATCTGCTGTTCTGGTACCCTGAGGGACTTGGGCTTTTTTCAGGGGGAAAAATGCCAGGTCGGTCTGGGTGTCACAGGGTTAAGCGCTATGGAGACCCTGGTTGGGTATGTTTTTACTCAGCACTGTCGTCATGGCTTACAGCCATGCCATTCTGTACGCGCTCGATCTCGTCGGATCTCGGCCGCTACACAGGTTGGTCCTGGTTAGTACTTGGTTGGGAGACCGCCGGGGAATACCAGGTACGGTGTGCTTAGGGGCTGGTTCTCCATTATTTTTCGCTCCTCTCTCACGCATGGCGAAGAGGGGCCTGTGGGGGTGGTTTTTTGACCTCCTCTGGTGACCCTGTGCTTCCCGTACCGCCAGGCCCGGTCCGAAGTGATGTTTGCGACCCGTAGGCCTGGGTTAACCCTTTTTGGAAACTGAAACACTTGTACTGCGGTATAGCCGGTGTATACCCGCAGGTGTGTTTTGGAGTTTTTTCTTGAGGGGTTATAGGAACAACCACCGCATTGGGTAACACCGAGGTGGTTGATTCCCTGGTGTGTTGGAGCAGTGTCAACTCCCGGGTTCACCGTTTGAGGGTGCCCCTGCACGTTCATGACGTCTGCCAATCGTGTCAGCCTTCTCTGCCTCGACCCCTCTGGGTGGGGGTTGTTAAATGGAGGCTTGGTCATGCAACACCGCCAGCTTACGCTCCTTCCGCCGGGGCGGCTGTGTTCAGCTGTCCCCTCTGGCGCCTGTCTCGTCCGCAGTCTCCAGGCTAGGGTTAACAGCCTGTTGCCTGGTTTTTCCCCGGTGCGCTGCCTGCTTCCGTTGGTTAACCTTTTTTGTGTGCTTACGGCCATGCTGACTGCCTATTCTGCAGGGTCAGTGTGCCAGGCGGTGTACTATTGGGGGGACGGGGCCCGCTCGGCTTACGGCCATACCGACCTGAACACGCCCGGTCTCGTCCGATCTCGGAAGCTGGGCAGGTTCTGGCCTGGTTGGTTTCGCCTTACCAGGTGCAGTAACTGAGGGGCCTTTGTCCGAATACGCTGGCGATGTGGGGGGCGGGGCACTACGTGCCCACCTGGTGGGGTCTTGATGCTGGCATCATGGACTTCTCCGGGCCCCCATTCCAGGGAGTCCAGTCCTTTTGGTGGGTCTGGGTCTTCCTTCGTGCTCCGCTGCTGCGGCCTTGCCACGGGGTTGGGTTTGCCCTTGACCCCGTGATTCTGGGGGCAGTAACGAGGTTGTTCCTCCGTTCGTTCCCGGGTGGCATGCGGGTTGTGCGTGTGTGTAGTCGTGGGGTCAAGCCACGGTCTGCTCACCCTGTGCGTTGAGTTGCTTGAGTGCCTCTTCGCACGGTCGGGTCCGTCGCCCTCCCGTGACGTCCCTAATAGGGGGGCTACCCTCCATTAGGGGGGGTCGGGGGGGCTCGGCCCTCCCTGTTCTGATGGTTTTGGGGGGCTGTCAGCGGGGTGTATTTGTCAGCCAAGTGGCTCCGCTTGGCCTCCCTTGTGCAGTAGCGATGCCAAGCTAAGCCACTAACGATACAGAACGTTAGGTTATGACTATAACCAAGTTCTGTTAGTTAGGGGCGATGCTTGGCATCGGACGCCGCTGCAGCCCTTGTCCTCACCTTGTGGTGAAAGCTTGGGAAGGAGGAGAGCAGGTGACCACACACCTGCTTATGAAGGTAAGCTGATGAGGGGTGTGGTCAGACTAATACTGGTATTAGAGGTACATTTGTGGTTTATTCAGTACGCGTGCACGTACGCGAGATAGTGCAGTAGCGATGCCAAGCATCGCCCCTAACTAACAGAACTTGGTTATAGTCATAACCTAACGTTCTTCACTGCTTTCAACACCAAACCAAAGTTGCTGGCTGTGACTCTTTTCTTGCGATATGCCGTCCTGTTAGAAATAAACCCATAAAGATTAATCTCATGCCACTTGAAACAGGTGCATTCAGTGTGTAGTGTACTGTCAGTGTGTGACAAATTGTAAACTGAAGCGCAATCGCAGGAGGCTCATACAGAACCAAGTGTTTCACTAATGTACATGTACCTTATGTGACAAATAAAACAACTTGAATTCATTATATTGTTTAAAATATATAAATCAGTACCACTGAGTAATAATGCTAATCAGATGTATGTACAGAGTTGTAGTATTATGTACAGTGATACAGGTATAAAGACACTATGGTAGTAGTCATACTGGCCAGCAGCGTAACTAGTAAGAGTAGGTAAGGGATATGTACAGATATAGTATCTACAGATATGTAAGAGGATTATATGCAGGTATGTATACATACCTGCATATAATCCTCTTACATATCTGTAGATACTAAGCATTATTGTACATGCCATCATACACTTGCCATCCTTATTACTGTTGTTTCATTCAAAAATATTAAAATTTAGAGGTAATTTACACCACGACCATGTTACTATCACATCAGTTCTGGAAACTAGAGTGATTCATTCGGTTTGAGAAAGAAGGGCAGCTAACTATTTAGCTACTGTCTGTAACTGCAATGCAATGTTCACAAAACACACACCCACACACTTTTCTCTTCATTTATGTTGATATTGTTGACTAAAACAAGACGAGACAAAATAATTATAACTTTTCTTAACACTTTGCCGCCCGACCACAAGTTAATACGGGTTTCAAATCCATGCGTTGTGGACAGAATCACGTATCAAGGTCGCGGAGCGGCACTGCATATATTCCCTAGTCTGTGAATTTGAGGATGTGCAATACCGGCCAGATCCTCTTAGAGGCGCCATCGCTCCACTGCAATGTGCCCTGTGGGCGAATGGATGACTTTTTTTTCCCCCTTTCAATGGAGATTTTCAGTACCCGGATTCTGATTCAGCATCTTGTACCGTGGATTACGTTTCGAATCGCAGATTTCACCATGGAATAAGGGGATTTATCATCAGCCAATGGACATATCGATCTACCAGATGCCGATCGATAATGGGGAAATGCTCGTGGGTATCTCACCGGCTCATGGTAAGATCTTTTTCACATAAATTACAGCCGGATCAGAGCTTGCTATGATATGCAACCAGCCGAGCAGCGTATGTGGCTAGTTACACGACCACTGTTATTGGTAATCAATAATAATAAACGACGTCCCCCGCCTCCCCCTTTGATGCATACATGCTTTGGGACAGTCCAGATGATATGCAGTTTGAGTTATTTCTTTAGCATATGTAAAACGGAAATGCCGTTGAATATAACGTTAGCAGCTATTAGCCCTATAACTAGCCTTCCAGAAACTATACAAGACAAAATCCGCTATAATGCTTATATTCACGGCGCTATAAAATGACAACCTATTGATGCATTTTTTTTCTTTAAGCCATTTTGAAGGGACGGTTTATGAACTCAATTGACAATGAGAATGGACAGATAGCAATACTATAAAGTATAGATTTAGCTGTACAAAAATACACCGTTTGTTTGCAAAAGCTGGTCCTCAACCACTATATTAGACGCATCCCAGCGGTCGCCAATGTGTTAATGCCATTGTCCCGAGTAGAGCAGTGTGACAGGGAGCTCTGTTATTAGCATTAGCTGAAGAGCTATTTGAAAAGCTAGTTTTAGCTTAACGTTACCTTGGCTAAAGTTGGGACTATTCATAATCCAGCTGCAGACCTGCAAGCAAAGTACAGCAAGGACTTCCAAGGTAATACAGCAAAGGAGTATTCCAAGGTAAATCACTTTTTCACCAGTAACGTTACATTGTTTGTATTTCCATCTAGCTCACGTTAACTAGTGGCTAACCTAGCTCATGCTAATGTGGCTAACTGATCGACCTCTCGCACACAATTAATGACATGTTGCGGACAGCCATACCAGTGACAATGTTTAGCTTTTAGTGCCAAATGATAAGAGTCTGAGGCGGAGTCTCAAAAGAGAATGTTGAATATTTATTGTGCATTAAAAATCACAACAGAGCCTCTGCTACTAGCCAACCTAAACGGAGCATTCTGGAAGCAAGTGCAACAACGTATAATGTCCGTGTGGAACCAATGTGCCAACAACCTTTCCGTGGGTGAAGCATAGTTGAGCATAGTTGTCATTTAATGATACTAATACTAATCTATACAATCACCTGTTGTTGAATAAATACCATTACTTTCTAGTTATTACTAAAAAACAGTATATATAAAACAGTAGCTGTAAAAAAGAAAAGAAACAAAAAGTTTTATAATTTATATAATATAAAAAAATGTAGTACATTAACTAAAAATAGACAAAAATGTCGTCCGTTTTCGTCGACAAAATCTAGACTAAAACAAAAAAGACAAAATTGAGACAAAAACTGACTAAGACTAAAATGCTCAGACATTTAGTTGACTAAAACTGACTAAACTAAAAATGTATGAAGATGACTAAATATGATGAAAACTAAAAAGGAGCACTTGACACATGACTAAGACTAAAACTAAAATGAAAATAGCTGCCAAAATTAACACTGGAGTCCAGTGATATGAGTCTCTAGTGCAAAATACAAGATAGTCAGTACGGTGATGTGAGTCTCTAGTTCTCAAGTCCCGAGTTCTGACGGTAATAGTTCTGGCAGCAGAGCCGGCCGTCCAAGCCCTTTGTTGTAGAGCCTGATGGCTGCCGGTATAAAGGACCGGCCCAGGCGGTTTGTGGTGTGTCGGGGGGATGAGTCTTTGGCTGAACGTGCTCTTCATTCTGGCTAGCTCCTCGTAGAAGGGGTGAGAGGGGTTCTCCAGGATGGCTTCTAGCTTTTTCCTCATCCTCTTCTCAGCCACCACCTCTAGATTATCCAGCCCACCACCCACTACGGAGCTAGCCTTCTTCAGCAGCTTATTCAGCTTGCTGGAGTCCCTCGAGTCAATGTTGCCCCCCCCCCCCCCCCCCCCCCCCCAAGCACACGACAGCAAAAAAGAGGACGCTGGCTACAACCGACTGGTAGAAAGATAGCAGCAGTCGGTTGCACACGTTGAACGGCCTGAACAACCTACTCTGTCCCTTCCTGTAGAGGGACTACATACGGACTAGTGCAAAACAGACAGTGATGGACCACCTTGCACCATCAGTGTGTGGATGTGTGAGTGCATGGGTGAACGTGAGACATAAGTTGTAAAGTGCTTTGGATAAAAGAGCTGTATAAACGCAGTCCATTATTATAAGGTGTAGCCCACCAGCTAAATGACCGGTCTTGAATCTTATAGGAATGGCTGTTCTATTACTTCTAGTTCTGTGGGCTCAGACTTGGAGAACGGCCATAGGGCCTGTCTACTTACTGGCCACTAGGGGTACTGCAGACCATAGATTTTACATCCTCCATGGGAAAGACAGGAAGACGGGAAGGTTTCAACTCACTTACATTTCAATAACTCCTTTTAATTAGCACCTCTGGATGCCACCACGTTTTAGTTAACATTTAATTTGGAGTCCTGTTTTGTGTGTGTGTGTGTGTGTGTGCGTGTGTGTGTGTATGTGTGTGTGTGTGTGTGTGTGTGTGTGTGTGTGTGTGTGTGTCTGTGTATGTGTGTGCGTGTGCATCATGTGCTTGTGAGAATACGCTTGTACACGTGTGTTTGCTACACAAAGGCTTCTGCTGCTCAGGGCAGTGCGTTGCAGCTTTTTATTTTGTGTTGTCTGTGTCTGTGTACGTGTGTACTTATAGTAAGTGTTGTGTTAGCGTGGTGAAGTATTTAGCTTCATGCCTGTGTGTGTGTGTGTGTGTGTGTGTGTGTGTGTGTGTGTGTGTGTGTGTGTGTGTGTGTGTGTGTGTGTGTGTGTGTGTGTGTGCGTGCGTGTGTTTTGCTCAAAGTGTGCTTCTCAAAGTGTTTTGCTCAAAGTGTGCTGCTCAAAGTGTGCTGCTCAAAGTGTGCTGCTCAAAGTGTTTGGCTCAAAGTGTGCTTGCTGACAACACAGCTCTAGCCAGCCGTGTGTATGTGTGTTATGGATGTGAATGAGAAGAGACAATAAGAAATCAAATATTTTACATTTTAAGCCTTTAATGAAATGTGGGACACTTATTCAAAATGGGAAATTTTTCTTCTGTTTCGGATGTGGGACAAAGGGCTAAAATGTTAGACTGTCCCGCACAAATCTGGACGTTTTAAATAATAAAACAAATGTTTCCTCCCTCTCTCCCTCACTCCCTCTACAACCTCACATCCTATTTTGTCACCCTGTCTCCCTCTTTTTTTCTTTCTCTGCCTGTTTCTCTTTCGCCGTCACTCTCTCTTTGTATCTCTCTCTGTCTTTCTCTGTCTGTGCCCCTCTCTCCCTATCCCTATCCCCCTCTCTCTTTCTCTCTCTCTCTCTCTCTCTCTCTCTCTCTCTCTCTCTCTCTCTCTCTCTCTCTCTCTCTCTCTCTCTCTCTCTTAGTTAGGGAATTTTAGGAAGATGTTTGGACCATCTGTGAAAAAATGTATTACCAATAGCTTTCTTCACCAAAGTGTTCCTATAGGTGTCTACTAACACCTCTCAATTTATTCAAACCCAAATCCTCTGGGAAAATTCTGGAGAGCCAATCAAAGTTAAGGAGCCCAGGGGGCTTGGGCGAAAGATATGAAAAACATTAAAATCAAATATTAACGTGTGGGGTGACTAACTAGGGGTTTTCAGGGGTGCTGAATCTATTCAAACCATTAGTTTTGAGTAAGAATGGCTCCCTGGCCATAAAATATTGGTATATTATATATATAGTATAATATATTTTAAGCTATAATGTACAGCAAAAAGGGTATAATCAACGGTATGGGACTGAGGTGTTGTTGATCTGATTCTATTCTGGAAAATAAAATATGAAAATATTGCAAAAAACTAATAAGTGTTCACCTACTGTGCACATGCTCAGTAGGATACACTGTCTGCATGTGGGGAAGGAGCAGGAGTGCTGCATCATGGCAAATATTTCTGCACAACAAAAACGATTTTAAGGTATGATCGTTTAACTACTCTTTGGGAGAGTAATTGGTTTTCCTCTGCTGGCAAAAGGTTTGATAACTGTAAATGTAGCACTTTATCAATTTTCTCTAGTTTATTTCTAACAATAAACAACCATTCACCTAGCTAAAGTTTGCTTACAGCTAACATTAGATAGATAGCTAGCATCAGAGTGGTTATAAGATCAGCTGGACTTTGTGTGGTGATCTACTTTTTCAGTGAAGATAATCTTGTAGTTCACTCACTCCATCAATAAGTCTTGCTGTGTGGACCAGTTCTGTATGTGGACCAGTTCTGTATGTTTTGACACGAATCAATGTGATCATTATATGATATTCTGTACCCGAAAAAAACTAAAACAAAAGGCTGGCTGCCACAAAACAGTCACATCTAGAGACCTCAAAACCTACTCTAGCGAGGCCTTCAACCTTGAACTGGAGAGTCTGGACTGGTCAGATGAACTCAATGGTACACTGGTTGACGAAACATGGCTTGGTTTCAAAACCAAATTCTCAGCAATACTAAACGACATGGCCCCCCTAAGAACCACCAGGGTAAAAAATCGCGCTGAGCCGTGGATGCACTCCGAAATACTGGCCGCTATGAAAACCAGAGACAAAAAATGCTCTGAGTTTCGTAAAAGTCAGTCAAAGCTTACTAAAAGCACGAGCAGTGAACTCCAAGCCCACGTGACTGAACTCAAACTAGAAAGAAACAGACTAAGAAACGACGTAAACTCCATGATCAAAACTGCAAAAAAGAATTTCATCAATGACAAAACTGAGGAAAACAAAAACAAACCACGTGAACTTTGGAAATTACTCAATAATCAACTAGGATGCAGTAAAAAACTTAAAACCAGATTCTCAAACATAAACATAAAAACGGACAACACGCTCATCACAGACAAGCTGGATGTAGCCAATTACTTAAACATTTTCTTCACAAACATAGCCACAACACTGGTAAACAAACTACCCTCCCACTCAGGGCTTTATGGGGTAGAACACATAGTAGCTTACTACAAAAACCTAGGGGTCCGCAAGGACGACTTCAAGCTGGAAATGGTAACAACAGATGAGGTACTCAATAAACTGAGCGCCCTCCAACCTAACAAGGCCACTGGCCATGACAACATCCCCTCCAAATTCCTCAGAGACTCAGCAGCCGCCATCACACCAATCATCACACACATAATAAACCTCTCCATAAAACAGGGACACGTCCCCAAGGACTTCAAAATTGCGAGGGTGACCCCTCTGCACAAAAAGGGCAGCAAATTAGACCCAGGCAACTACCGCCCTGTTTCTATTCTCACCTCCATCTCGAAAGTCATGGAAAAAATAGTCTACGAACAGGTCGAAAAGTACCTAGCGGAAAAAAATCGAATCTACGAATTCCAATCTGGCTTCAGAACATCCCACTCCACTGACACATGCCTTCTCTCTTTGAATGACCACATCAAACAAGAGGTGGACGCAGGCAAATACTGCGGCATGGTCATGCTGGACCTACAAAAGGCCTTTGACACGGTCAATCACTCCATTCTGATTGACAAGCTAAAAGCAATTGGTTTTGATAGTCTATCAGTGAGCTGGATGCAATCCTACCTTGAGGGGAGGGAACAGATGGTGGAGGTAAACGGTACCCTATCCCCCCCCCTCACAGTGAGCTGTGGTGTTCCACAAGGAAGCATACTAGGACCGCTACTGTTCCTAATTTATGCAAATGACATGTCGTCAGCTTGTGACTGCAACTTGTTCCTGTTTGCGGACGACTCAGCCCTGCTGGTCTCTGACAAGAACAAGTTACAGGTTGAAAAAACCCTCAGCTCGGAACTAGGCAGAATCTGCATATGGCTCGCTGATAACAAACTATCATTACACATGGGCAAAACAGAGTCCATTCTCTTCGGTTCAAATAACAAACTCAGCAAGACCGACGGCTTCTCAGTTACAGTGGGTGACAATATTGTCACAAGGAAAGATGAAATTACCTACCTGGGTTCCATCCTAGAGGCTAATCTCTCCTGTGACAAAATGGCATCCAATGTAATAAAAAAAGTCAACCAACGAACTCGATTCTTGTACCGGATCTCCTCTCTGGTAAACAAGAACACCCTGAAGACTCTGGCAGGAGCACTCATTCAGGGGTACTACGACTATGCTTGCACCTCATGGTACCAAAGCACCTCAAAGGCGCTAAAAACAAAATTACAAACATCTCAAAACAAACTGGTCAGACTACTGCTTGACCTTACTCCTAGAACCCACCTCACCCCGGCCCACTTTGACAACCTAGGATGGCTTAGAGTAGACGACAGAGTACAACAACTTGCAATGGGCCTGGTCTACAAGATACACTACACGACCAAGGTACCCATGTACATGTCAAAATACTTCCCAAAGGTCAGTGAATACCACGATCACAACACCAGAGGGAGCTCCACAAATCATGTTAAACCCAGATTCGGCTCAAATAAGGGACTAAACACGTTTCGCAATTATGCCACATCAATGTGGAACGCCCTACCAAAGCTGTAAAGGAATGTGGATCACTACCCACTTTCAAAACCTCTCTCAAGGGACATCTACGGGAGACTGCAATTCAACACTGGCCCCTGTAAATATCCTAACCCAACCCCCTCCAATGTACAGTCATTTACCTAGTATGGTTTTGTCAATAGTTCAATGTACAATTGTGTTTGTTTGTACAGTGTCTCCTCCCCCCCCCCCCTCAATGTACAGTGTTACTTGTTTATACAGTGTGCCCCCCGGCCCCCCCCCCCCCCCCCCCCAACCACCTCCAATGTAAATTACCCAGTATGGTTGTCAATATCCCAATGTACCCAACCCCCCCCACCCAACCTCCTCCAATGTAAAGTTTCTACGTCAAATGTATATACTCCCTTTTCTTGACTCCTTCTGTATCACAAACAGTACTGTATTTGCAAATCTGGTATGTCATAAATGTATAGATGTAGCAGTACTGACTATCTGTATGTCATGTATGTCATATATGTCTATATGAATTGAAAATGGGGGACCCTGATGGAAACAAGACAAACGTCTTTCTCAGGTCTGCATCCCCTTAACAATTGTATGTATTGAGCCGTACTGTATTGTACCCATTCTGCAATCTGTTAAATAAAGTTTTCATTCATTCATTCATTCATTCACTTGTCTTTTAGTAGACTACAACATGGACTACCACTTTCAAAAACACTCTCAAAAAACGTGAGACTGCAATTCGAAACTGGCCCCTACAAATGTCCTAACCTAGTAGTACAGTAAATGACCAAGTAAGGCTTTGTCAGTATTCCAATGTACAGTGTAAAATGTGTGTGTGTCCCCTACCCAACCCCCCCCCCCCCCCACCTCCAATGTACAGCCCTCACCCACCCACCCAACCCCACCCCACCCACCCAACCTCCTCCAATGTACAGTTTCTACGTCAAATGTATATACACTCTTTTTCTGGACACTTTTGTATCACAAACAGTACTGTATTTGCAAATCTGATATGTCATAAATGTATAGATGTAGCAGTACTGTCTATCTGTATGTCATGTATGTCATATATGTTATGATGAATTGAAAATGGGGGACCCTGATGTAAACAAGATGAAAGTCTTTCTCTGGTCTGCATCCCCTTAACAATTGTATGTATTGAGCTGTACTGTACTGTACCCATTCTGCAATCTGTTAATAAACTTTTCAATCAATCAATCAATCAATGGAAGAGGATTCTGTAGCTTGTTGCTTAAGGTGCTTCATCTGTGGTGGTCCTGAGACTGGGATTAAAAAGCTCTCAAAAGTCACCCAAAAAGGCTACGCACAGATTTAGTCTTATTCTGAGAGTGTGGACGATGAAGCATTAATCAGAAGACTACATGAAGACTGGAAAAACGGAGATGATCCCAAGCTTAGACGCCATTTGGAATGCAGAAACTAGCTATACAATGGTGCAAGAAGTAAATCCACTGGAAATCGTACGTTTGTTTTATTTTTCATTGTGATGAAAGCACTTGCAGTTTTCAATCATATTCTATGTTGTGAGTGACATCTCAATTTAATAAAAACGTTTAACAAATTCTATTCTTTAGGGCAAGATGAGCAAGACCAACATCCAGACATGTTGAACAGACGCAGCGTATTGTCTGGGTCAAGTAGTCAAAGTGCTAGCAGCTCCACCATAGTTGGATGGTTGGAAGTAGTAAACCCCTTCGATAACACACGGGACAGGAAGACCCTGGTGTCCTTCTCTACAGGGTTTAGCAGCTCTCTTGGAGACCCAGTAAATGTGGATCAGGCAGAGGAGATTGGCAGAACCATACAGGCCAAGATGGATGGGAAAACTGTTAATGATACAATGCAAACAAAGTACTAAGTCAAATCATTAGCAACCCTCAGATCTGGACTCAAAGTCAGTGGGGAGAAGCTGGTTATTGACTCACTCAATCTCTTCAACCGCCTCATCATCATCAGTGAGCGTGAAGTCAAGACCAAAGAAGCTCTGCTATTTGAGTTGACGCCAACACCGATGTCTCTTTTTGACAAAAACCAGAAGATGCGAACGCCAGATAAGGCTGCTCTAGCAAAGTTCCTAAAGATATTTGTGGAACCCATTGGGCAAACCCCATGCACAAGCCTTGTGATTGATGGTGGGTGGCTCCTGCACAATGTCAAGTGGGAGGTTAACCTCACCTGGAAGGACATCGCTGAGAGCTACCTCCGGTTTGTGAAGGCCATGGGAAGCCAGCACCTCCGGATCACTGTGGTTTTTGACGGATATGACAACTCGACCAAGGACCATGATCATCTCAGACGTACAAAAAGTTCCTTGACAACAAGAACAACAAGGCCCAGCTTATCCTGCTTCAAGCTGAGACATTCAGTAGTAATGGAATCCGTGTACATCAATGCTTTGATGATGCAGACACTTCTATCGTCCAGGCAGCTCTAGATGAGGCAAGAGAGTCCGCTGTTGAGGGGAGAGCTGAGGATACGGACATCCTGGTTATGCTCATTCATCATGATGCAGACCACTCAGTCTTCTTCACAACAGCAAACAATGTGTCTTACGATGTTGGAAAGATACAAGAGGCCCTCCCAGAGAAATACAGGAAATATCTGCTCTTTCTACACAGCTTCTCAGGCTGCAATACCGTGTTTGCAATTTCTGGCTTTAGCAAACCAACTTTGCTACGCACACTCTGCAAGACGGACCAAGCTGAGAAGGCCATGGACGTTTTTCTTGACATCCAAGCCCAGAAAGATACCATCATCACAGCCGGCTGTGAAATATTCAAACTCATGTTCCATGGGAAACCACCCAAAGGTTTGGGGGACTTGAGATTTGAAATGTTCAGCAAGCGGACTGCAGCAGGGAAAATCAGCCCTGAGAAACTGCCCCCCCGACTACAGCAGCAGCAGCACAACATTCTCTCCGGGCATATCTCCAAACCCGAGACTGGCTTCTACTACAAAGTCCATCACTGGATGTTCTGGACTATGGCTGGAAACTGGGAGAAGAAGGCTATGCACCAGTCCCTACCACAGACCCCATTGCCCCAGACTATCTCCTGAAATTCATCAGCTGCAACTGTGAGGGAGACTGCAGTACACGCAGGTGCTGCTGTAAAAAACAGGGGGTCAAGTGCATATCTGCTTGTGGCAAGTGTAAAGGAGAGTGCCATAAAAACCAGACAGACGAGAAAAGGAGTGAGGAAGATGGGGAGTTGGCTTAGTAAAAAAAACTGAAACCATGTATCAATAATGCACATTTCTATACCATTCCATTCTATGTAACGTTACATTTCTCTTGGAATAAAGTAAAAATATATGTTCTTATGGACAAAAAAATGTTTTTTACTAAAAAACAAATGGTTGGAATAGATTCAGCGCCCTGAAAAACACTTGTTAGACACCCCACAAGTTAATATTTGATTTTTCATATTTTTCACCCAAGCCCTCTGGGTATACCAATATTTTATGGCCAGGGAGCCAAATTTACTCAAAACTAATGGTTGGAATAGATTCAGCACCCCTGAAAACCCCTAGTTAGTCACCCCACACGTTAATATTTGATTTCAATTTTTTTCATATTTTTCTCCCTAGCCCCCTGGGCTCCTTAACTTTGATTGGCTCTCCAGAATTTCCCCTGAGGATTTGGGTTTGAATAAATTGAGAGGTGTTAGTAGACACCTATAGGAACACTTTGGTGAAGAAAGCTATTGGTAATACATTTTTTCACAGATGGTCCAAACATCTTGCTAAAATTCCCTAACTATCTCGCTCTCTCTCCCTGTCCTTTTCACCCTACCCCATACCGTATGTCATAGCACCCAAATATGGGCATCGCTACCTGGCTGCCCTCCAGTAGCCAATTAGAAATGCTGGGTGAACTGAACACGTCCTTTAGAGACCGAGGTCACCGTGGCAACTAGCGCCATGGGAGACCTCATCGGAATGCATGGCCAGCCAATCAGATTATTTCACCGTCATTAGGGATTCGCATAATATCATGCTGCCATCCATTGGCACTCCATCTCTCTGCTGGTGTTCTCTCTCTCTCTCTCTCTCTCTCTCTCTCTCTCTCTCTCTCTCTCTCTCTCTCTCTCTCTCTCTCTCTCTCTCTCTCTCTATCTGTCTCTCTCTCTGACTCTATATCTCTCTCTTTCTATCTCTCTTTCTATCTCTCTCTCCCTCTCTTTCTATATCTATCTGTCTCTATCTCCCTATCTTTATCTGTCTGTCTGTCTGTCTGTCTGTCTGTCTGTCTGTCTGTCTGTCTGTCTGTCTGTCTGTCTGTCTGTCTGTCTGTCTGTCTGTCTGTCTGTCTGTCTCTCTTTCTATCTCTCTTCTATCTCTCTCTGTCTTCCTGTGACAAAATGGCAACCAATGTAATCAAAAAAGTCAACCAACTAACAAGATTCTTGTACCGGATCTCCTTTCTGGTAAGCAAGTATACCCTGAAGACTCTAACAGGAGCACTCATTCAAGGGTACTACGACTATGCTTGCACCTCATGGTACCAAAGCACCTCAAAGGCACTAAAAACAAGACTACAAACATCACAAAACAAACTGGTCAGACTACTGCTTGACCTTACTCCTAAAACACACCTCACCCCTGCCCATTTTGACATCCTGGATGGCTTAGAGTAGACGACAGAGTACAGCAGCTTGCAATTGGCCTGGTCTACAAGATACACTACAACACTAAGATACCCATGTACATGTCGAAATACTTCCCAAAGGTCAGTGTATTCCACAACCACAACACCAGAGGGAGTTCCACAAATCATGTTCAACCCAGATTCGGCTCAAACAAGGTACTAAACACGTTTCGCAATTATGCCACAACAATGTGGAACACCCTACCCACAGCCGTAAAAAAAATGTGATTCCCTACCCACCTTCAAAACCGCCCTCAAAGAGCACCTACGGGAGGCTGCAATTCGAAACTGGCCCCCGTAAATGTCCAAACCCCATACCACCCACCCACCGACCCCCTCCTAATGTACAGTTTCTTCCCCCTCGAATGTAGGCCTATATATTTTCTTTTAGCCCTCTACTGCATGACTTTACATTTTCTGGGGTAAAAAAATATTTCACCCCATTTATTGAGAGATTATGGGTCCCTGATAACATATCAATAAAAGAAATTTGCCGCCCACACCCACTCAAACTGATATTGGTTTGTGTCTTCAAAGACACGCTGTGCAGTAAGGGTAGTAAAACACCAAGGTTTTCTATAACAAGTTTTATTAATAATACAACCATATAATACCATGTAGTACCCTGTACTACCATATAATACCACTGGCGCCGCTCTGATGGCTGCCTTTCTGATCGCTCCGACGAGACTGTGCTTTATTTTGTTAATTTTTATAGTATTAGGAGTTTTATTTGCACCAACTGTTGGTGCATTATATGTGTATGACCGTCAGTCAATCATTGACATTGGATTAAGAAAAACTTACCGTTTGGATTGCTCTCTGGATCGGATCGCTGAACAGCAGAAATGGCCCGCCGAGATCCTTTGTTATGCCGGCCATGGCCAAGACGCCAAGAAGCCGCCGCGAAGACGAGGAAAGAGAGCCGGGGTCCGGAACAGACTGAGGTCCAAACGACACAGAACCACATTGCCCAGCATATTGTTGGCCAATGTGCAATCGATAGGAAACAAATTGGACGACATCAGAGCAAGGATCCAATTCCAGAGGGACATTCGGGATTGTAACGTCCTCTGTTTCACAGAAACTTGGCTGAGTCCAGATGTCCCGAACCACGCAATAGAACCGGCAGACCATTTCTTCGTTCTCCGCAAAGACCGGACGGCAGAAGAGTCATTAAAGAAGAAAGGAGGCGGCATTGCCTTCATGATAAACAAGGAGTGGTGCGATGTAGGCAACACAAAGGAAATGTCTAACCACTGCTCCCCAGACCTGGAGTTTATCACGATAAAATGTCGACCCTTCTTCCTCCCAAGAGAGTTAACGTCCATCATCCTCATCGGAGTGTACATTCCACCACACGCGAACACTGGGGTCGCACTTTCAAAACTTCACGACGAGGTAAACAAACTCCAGACAGCTAATGTTGACGCTGCCATTTTGGTCTTGGGGGATTTCAACAGCGCGCGTCTTAAAAAGGTGCTGCCGAATTTCTATCAGCATGTGACCTGTCCCACCAGAGGCGAGAACATATTAGACCATGTATACTCGCAATTTAAGAATGGGTACAAGTCACAGGCTCTTAGTCCATTCGGTAAAAGCGATCACGCCGCCATCTTTCTTTTGCCGAAGTACAGACAGAGTCTCAAGCGAACGCCGGTGGTCTCGCGAGAGGTTAAGCGTTGGGCCGTGACGTCAGTGGAGTCACTCCAAGCAGTGCTGGGAAGCACAGAATGGAGTGTATTCCGTGATAACACAGCCAATATTAACGAATACACCGAAACGGTGATTGACTATGTCTGTACTCAGGTAGAAGTAATAATCCCCTCCACCAAAATTAATATCTACCCAAATCAAAAGCCCTGGGTAGACAAATCCGTCCGTGAGGCTCTGAAAGTGCGCACATCAGCATACAACACCGGGCTGGTGACAGGCAACATGGAAGAACACAAGATGGCAAGATACAACGTCAGGAGAGCAGTAATAGAGGCAAAACGGCGTTACAGGGATAAAGTTGAACTTCAGTTTGAACAGGCTGACTCTAGAGGCATGTGGCAGGGCCTCAGAACAATGACAGACTACAAAGGAACCCCCCTCAAACTGAACAGTGACATCTCCTTAGCAAATGATCTCAACTCCTTCTATGCGAGGTTTGAGGCTGTGAATAACAACACCAGCCTACAAACCACGGCAATGGGGGGGGGGGGTCTGCTGATGGAGACTCAGTGTTCAGGGTAACAGAGCATGAGGTGAGACGGATCTTTAAAAAAGTGGATATCAGGAAGGCAGCAGGACCGGACGGCATCCCCGGCCGCGTCCTAAAAGTCTGTGCCGACCAACTGGCCCCGGTATTCACTGACATCTTCAACCTGTCCTTGGAACAGGCCGTCATCCCCACCTGTCTGAAGAAGTCCACCATCATCCCTGTACCCAAAAAATCTACGCCCGCTTGCCTCAACGACTACCGCCCTGTAGCCCTCACCTCCATAGCCATGAAGTGCTTTGAGAAGCTAGTGAAGGGCTACATCTGTTCCTCCCTCCCCATCAACCTGGACCCTCTGCAATTTGCATATCGCCCCAACAGGTCCACGGAGGACGCCATAGCCCATGTGCTGCACACAGCAGCATCACATCTGGACAAGAGGCAGGGGAACTATGTGAGAATGCTGTTCATCGACTACAGCTCAGCATTCAATACCATAGTCCCCTCCAAACTCATAGCCAAGCTCAGGGACCTGGGCTTGAACTATGACCTGTGCCAGTGGGTCCTGGACTTCCTGACGGGCAGACCCCAGGTGGTAAGAGCCGGCAACTGCACCTCCTCATCCATCACGCTCAACATAGGGGCCCCCCAGGGCTGTGTTCTGAGCCCCCTCCTCTACTCCCTGTACACACATGACTGCGTAGCACAGCGGAACAACAACACCATCATCAAATTTGCTGATGACACAGTAGTGGTGGGCCTGATCTCTGCCAACGACGAAAGGGCCTACCTGGAAGAGGTAGAGAACCTGTCACAGTGGTGTCAGGAGAACTGCCTCTCCCTGAACGTCAGCAAAACAAAAGAGATGATTGTGGACTTCAGGAGGTCGGGGGTCAAGGACTACAGCCCCCTCAGCATCGACGGGGCACCAGTTGAGAGAGTGAACAGTTTCAAGTACCTCGGAGCCCACATATCCGAGGACTTGACATGGACCACACACATTGACAGTGTTGTGAAGAAGGCACGACAACGCCTCTACTTCCTCAGGCGCCTAAGGAAGTTCCAAGTCAGTCAGAAGATCCTTAGGAACTTCTACTCATGTACAATAGAGAGCATCCTGACCGGCAACATCACCTCCTGGTTTGGGAATAGCACTGCACAAGACCGTAGCAGACTACAAAGAGTGACACGTTCAGCCGAACGCACAATTAGAGGGGGGCTTCCCACCCTCCAGAACATTTACAACAAGCGGTGCAAGGGGAAGGCTAAGAGAATTATTAAGGACTCGAGCCACCCGAACAACTGCCTCTTTGAACTGCTGCCGTCAGGCAAGCGATACCGGAGTCTTATGGCGAGCACAGAAAGACTCAGAAGGAGCTTCTATCCCCAGGCCATCAGGCTGCTAAACGAACAATAATCGCTAAACGAACAATAATCACTATGCAACAACCATCAAATGCACACAGCACACACACCCACACACACACACTCACTCAAACAACAACACACTGCAGCACCCACTCTCCACACTTTAGATCACACAAACACACTTACACTTTATATTTATTGATAAAGGATTTGCACTACAACTCGTACACCTACTGTGAATTGTACCTAAACTGCACCTCGTCCATTTATGCCTTGCACTATATAGTATTGTATATTAGTACACTGCACAGTATTGTATATTGTATGGTAACTACGTCTACGAACATTGTACATATGTCTAAACTGAACACTGTGACCTCTTTTTTTACTTCTAATTTTTACTATGTTTTTATTTCATACTTACCTTGTCATGCACAGTCTCTGGAGCGCAACAGTAAGAAGCATTTTGTACAAAAGTATTCTGTACTTCTGTATGACAACTATTAAAGAAACTTGAAAGAAACTTGTAGTACCCTGTACTACCATATAACACCATGTAGTACCCTGTACTACCATATAATACCCTGTAGTACCCTGTACTACCATATAATACCATGTAGTAACCTGTACTACCATATAATACCCTGTAGTACCCTGTACTACCATATAATACCCTGTAGTGCCATGTACTACCATATAATACCATGTAGTAGTAACCTGTACTACCATATAATAACCATATCCTGTAGTACCCTGTACTACCATATAATACCCTGTAGTAACCTGTACTACCATACAATACCCTGTAGTAACATGTACTACCATATACATTTACATTTTACATTTAGTCATTTAGCTGACGCTTTTATCCAAAGCAACTTACAAGTTCTGTACGACAAGTCATCAGGAAGGGCACAACTCTATCAGCTGAGTAACAATGTTCATCAAAGTGTTGAGTGCTATAGTGTAGGTTAGTTTATTAGGACAAGTTAGGGTTAGATATATATATATTTTTTTATATATATTCTTTTTTATTCAGATAATGGTGGAAGAAGTGCATCTTTAGTCGATGGCGAAAGGACTGAGAATAGGCGACTTATCTTTGATGACCCTCCCGGAGCTTGGATAGGAGTAGGTCTGAGGCGGCCAGAAGATGCAGAGCGTAGGGGTCTTGAGGGTGTGTAGTTAGAGACCATTGACCGGAGGTAGGCGGGAGCGGTTCCCTTTGCCGCACGGTATGCTAGGTCAAGGGCCTTGAAGCGGATTCGTGCAGCAATGGGGAGCCGGTGCAGGTCCCTAAGAAGTGGGGTGACATGGGCCGACTTCGGTAGGTTTGAGATCAGGTGGGCCGCTGCGTTCTGAATGAGTTGAAGAGGCTTGGTGGCAGTGGCCGGGAGGCCAGCGAGCAGTCCGTTGCAGTAGTCGAGGCGGGAGATGACTGTTGATTGGACGAGGAGTTGGGTGGCTTCTTTTGTCAGGAAGGGACGGATCCTTCTGATGTTGCTCAGGAGGAATCTGCAGGTTCTGATTGTCGCTGCGATGTGAGCAGAGAAGTTCAACTGGTCATCGAGGACAACACCAAGGTTCTTGGCGGTCGGGGACGCGGTCACAGCTGCATTCTCGACTGTGATGGAAAGGTCGGTCAGGGGGGAGGATTTGGCCGGCAGGTGGAGCAATTCTGTTTTGCTTAGGTTCAGTTTGAGGTGGTTGGTCGTCATCCAGGCGGAGATGTTGGACAGACAGGCAGAGATCCGCTCAGAGACGTGGATATCTGAGGGAGGGAAGGAGAGGAAGAGTTGAGTATCGTCGGCATAACAATGATAGGAGAAGCCATGAGACGTGATAATGTTACCCAGTGATTTAGTGTAGAGGGAGAAGAGAAGGGGTCCTAGAACCGAGCCCTGGGGGACACCCATCCGCAGGGGGCGGGTGGCCGACAGGGTCCCTCTCCATGACACAGGAGCGGTCATTGAGGTATGATGTCAGCCATGTCAGCGCAGAGCCAGCCACTCCCATTCCTGCGAGGGCTGCGAGGAGGATCTGATGGTTGACTGTGTCGAAGGCTGCAGATAGATCTAGGAGAATGAGGACAGAATCAGGACAGAGAATAATACCCTGTAGTGCCATGTACTACCATATAATACCATGTACTCAGGAGCTGTAGAGAGCATCTTGACCGGAAACATCACTGCCTGGTATGGAAACAGCACGGCACAGGACAAGAAGGCCCTACAGAGAGTGGTGCGCTCAGCCGAGCGTACCACGGGTATTGCGCTACCTCCCCTGAAGGCTCTATACAACAAGAGGTGCAAATCCAGAGCCTGCAGGATAATGAAAGACCCCCACCACCCCAATAACAGCCTGTTCCAGCTGCTGAGGTCAGGCAGACGCCTGCGAACCCCAGCTACTAGGACGGAGAGGCTTAGGCTCAGCTTCTTCCCCCAGGCCATCAGAGCCTTGAACAATGAACATTGAGTGCCACAGAACACTGAACTATCCACACACAAGCACACATGAGCACACCCACGACACGCACGCTGTGCACGCTCACACACTAGCAGCCACTTTAACACTTTAACAAGAGCGGGCACACACTCATGCCGCACACACGCACACTTATGGCCAAGAGGAAAGGCCACTTTAAATTAGTATAACAACAGGAACAGTGTATTGCACTACTAAAGCTACCTAGCATGTCATATATGCTCTGTAAATAACTATGTACAGATACCGAGATGTCACACCCGCATTTCACTGTATACTTGTATGCCGTGACAAATAAAACTCTTGACTTGACTTGACTTGTAGTAACCTGTACTACCATATAATACCCTGTAGTACCATGTACTACCATATAATACCCTGTAGTACCATGTAGTACAATATAATACCCTGTAGTAACCTGTACTACCATATAATACCATGTAGTACCCTGTACTACCATATAATACCATGTAGTAACCTGTACTACCATATAATACCATGATGTAACCTGTAGTAGCATAATACCCTGTAGTGCCCTGTACTACCATATAATATCATGTAGTGTCATGTAGTACCCAGCAGGGGCGGCGCTTCAGGGGGGGCTGTAGGGGCGGGGCTCCCCGGGCCCGGGACGGTCGGGACCCAATGGGGGGCCCGGGCTTGTTGCCCAGGCAGCAGGCTCCGCCCCCGAGATATGCCGCATCCCGACGGGCCCCACCACTGAGTGCACTGACGTTTGTGGTCATATTATTATGTATAATAAAACATTGTAGCCTATAATATGAGTTGAACTTGTGCTGCTATTTTCACACTCACATTTAACATTAAAACATATAAAAAAAATAAAAATAAAGTGAATCCAAATGTATTTTGGGTAAAATCGTCATCACGTAAACCAACGTCATCATCAATCACTCGTCATTCAACAGAGCACTGCCACTGCCTAAGCATGAGCAGTACTTAGAAACACAAAAGTGGAGCGACAAAACACAAAGAAAAGGAGAAAAAGGACCAGGGAAAAGCTAAATTGTCCAAGTTGGATGGATATTTTTTTCACCCTCCTCCTCCTCCTCCTCCTCCTCCTCCTCCTCCTCCTCCTCCTCCTCCTCCTGCGGGAGATGAACCTGAAGTTGCTAGCCGTGTTTCATCCCCGAGGCCCGGCCCGCCAACAGTGTTAGTGGGAGTGACGAGCCAGATTTACAGGTAGGCTACAATCACGGACACACACTGTCAAAAGAAAATGTGAGTTTGTGGTAAATGTTGATATCATATGGTTGTTGTTACTTCGTGTAGCTCGGCCGCCTAGCTTATTTCCTTCTCTGTCTCTCGGCTGTCTGTAGTGATGATGGCAATAGGGACGACGACTCAGCAGCTGCTAGCTGCTCGGGAGAGCCAGGCCTGACGCCTGACCAGCCACACCCCTCCCCCACCGGCTCCTTACCTGCTGCGGCGCAAGGTGAAGAAGTACCGTCGGAGTCGGACACTGGAAATGAAACCAGCAACAGGTCTCCTCCTCACGCTACGGGTGAAACTACCACGGATCATGATGTGTCCTCTGAGTCCTGCAATTATCCTCTGGGGCGTTTTCCGACTGATCGGTCAAACTACTTGGAAAACATTGAGGATGCCAATATCAAAAGGTATATCCTTAAAATGGGCCCATGCAAACCAAAAGGTCCATTTCCCAAAGACAAGGATAATCGTTGCTTTTCAGAAACGTATTACACCTCCACAACTAAAGTTGGGATGAAGTTTCCATGCAGCTGGATGTGCTATTCGCCAAAATTGGACTGCTGCTATTGTGAGCCTTGCTGGCTTTTTGCCCACCGAAACGCACCATTCTACAACAATGCATAGGTCAATGGAATAAAAGACTGGAAACATCTTTCTATTGTGGACGAGTTCGCGGAGCGCAAGGCTCGCCGAGTAGCCTTCAAGTAGTGGTGAGTACACTTTTACTCCGTGCCTATTTTAATGTGTGGGGCCACCGTGCCTATTTTAATGGAACCGCTGTGCCAATTTTAATGTGTGGCCTGTGCCGATTTTAATGTGTGGGGCCGCTGTGCAGATTTGACTATACTGCTCTGTGCTCTGGTGGTGGCTATCCATGGTGCTGAATGGTGTGTCAGAAATTGTCATTTTATTAGGCTATGTTTTCGTCCTTGTGGTTTGTTGGACTTTATGTTATGTTATATCATTATCTGATACATATATTCGTTTCTATACACTTTGTAGAAACGAAATCTTAAATATTACACTTTTTCTTTAGTTACTTTTCTTTCAAACATTGTTTTAAATTGTAATCTATACTGACTGAGCGATTTTTAAAGGGCCCGGTCATGTGGCCCCGCCCCCCGGCCCGGGTCTGATATGTGCCGCCACTAGTACCCAGTACTATCATATAATACCCTGTAGTACCCTGTACTACCATATAATACCATGTAGTACCCTGTACTCACCCTAACAGTCTGCTTTCTTCCATAAAATGTTCTGCAAGTATCGATGGATTGCAAAGGAAAAACATTGACTATTGCATAACTTATTATCAGGTAAGTAACAAATAGTATAGGCTAATAATACCTCAGTTATAACAGTACTATCATAATAATAATGATTAGCATGTGTGTTAGGGTGCATCAAATTGCAATACAACATTTTTATCTCAACATATCAATCTGTCTGGGGGTGCATCCTGTTCGGACAAACATGAAAATGATTTGTGCAAAGTTTGGGAAAGATTCGTTGAGATTTAGAGCTAGCACACAGCATGTGAAATATATGAAAATGGGCCTTTTTGGGCGTTTTACTAGATAACATGACAAGGCAATTTCAAAAACGGCAAGAAATAGTTTTTGAGAACAACATTTATTAACCGTAACATTTAAGAACAAAATGTTTGATAACAACATTGAAATAGTCTTTCAAACATGTCTCAAGCATCCTAGAGTCCTAGACCTAGTCCAGCTTGCGCTTGCAGCAGCGAAGATTTGGCCGTGTTGAGCGGTCATGCTCAACTGCCTGTAGCACATTCTGCAGGTGCTCCTCGCTCCTGGCTGCTGCCACAAAGTCTGACGTCAGTTTGACGCCACGCTCGGCACAGTCATTCACAACATTGAGTCTGATTTCGCCAAAGTGCAATACCGGCCGGATCCAGCTAGACGGCGGTATCGAGCACCCTTTGAAACCTTGTATCTTGGCCTGTGGAATGGCCAAATGTCTCCGGTTTCACTTTTCCTTGTCGGCCGAGTGGAGCGGTTCTCCTGCGTGTCAAATATCCCTGATCCATATATTGTGGTGGGTTATGCCGTGGACCAAATGGACATTGGATGTACCAGATGGCGATGAAACAATTGGAATATTATTTTTGGAATACTCCCGATCACAGGTAAGGACTATCTGACGTCAATTTTAGCTTGATCCTACAATGCTTTTATACCGATCGGGCTGATAAGCATGTTTAGTGTTCAATACGAATGCCGTTACTGACAATCAAATAATCAGAAACGACCCCCCCCCCTTTCATGCATTCATGATGAAACATAATACCTATGATATAGATGTGATTTGGGAATAGTAACGTGTACAGGCAAGAAACGGCAACGTCTATAGTAGAATTGACGTATGAGGCTATAACTCAGCATTTCGGGAATTACCACAGACCGCTCTAAAACCCTACTTATATTCACCACGGTATAACATGGGAACGTATGGATGGAAAAATTCATTATTTTTCACATATTGAACGATAGATAGGTGATGTCAAATGGGCCATAGTATTGTATCCATAGCTATAATATAGAATATAGTTATAGCTCTACAAACAAGGTGACGCACTCCTATCTTTTAAAGGGGGCCGACTAATTCCATTGCACTTGTGTGGACAGTTTAATTTGTTTGTTTTTGAACCGTGACGAGTCTGAACACCACCAGGCTCGTCACAATATGGACACACGCAATGCAAACCCTCTCTCTCACTGTCATTTTCTCTCTCTCACATACACATAATGCACACATAAACACACACACATACGCATGCATGCAAACACACAGACACACATAGACACATCCTGCACACACACACACACACACACACGCATGCACACACACATGCACGCACACATACACACACACAGACACACACATACACTCAGTAGTGTGTGTGTGTGGTGAGGCGTGGAGTAATGCAGATAATATTAGAGTCCATTAGATGTGATGAATGTCCTAATAAACGTCTCAATGGCTTCACAAACACATTCACCACGGAACGCCTCAGAAATGGATTTATGACTGCCGGAGAGAGCCGCGTGCGTGTGTGTGTACGTGTCTGTGTGTACGTGTGTGTGTGTGTGTGTGTGTGTGTGTGTGTATGTGTGTGTGTGTGTGTGTGTGTGTGTGTGTGTGTGTGTGTGTGTGTGTGTGTGTGTGTGTGTATGTGTGTCTGTGTGTGTGTCTATAGATGTATGTGTTTTCAGAGGCAGGTACAAAGTGTAACTTAATCAGACTCAGTTTAAATTGATCAGTTTAAATTGATAGCACTGAATTATTGTACATGTACTGTATGTCATTTTATTAATCTATTCCTCCCATGCGGTCCATCTGCGGACGGCAAATTACATCACAAATCAGACAAAAGTATCGTTTTATTTTTCAAACGTATTCAAATTATACATCATAACCAGGGATCAGGCCACGTGAGCGGATCGGCGCGGGCGAGAAATCCGCTCTTCGCTCTTTAAAGCTTGGTCCGCTCCGCTAATCGCTCATGTTGTCCCCGCCCCCAAGTCGCTCTCCACTCGCTCACCGCTCACCTTGAATCGAGCACTCCCCGCTCCCCTCGCCACATCGCTCGGCAGATTTTTTTTTTTTTTTGAGCATGGTGTAAATGAGCTCAAACTACAACAGTCTACACCCCCTGGGCCCCTTAACAATTGTTTGTATTGAGCCGCATTGTAATTGTACCCATTCTGCAATGTTAAATAACGTTGTTTATCCATTCACTAGCTCTATTAAGCGATGATAGCTAGCCGAGCCACAATGCTATGGTCGCTGCCATTAACGTTAGCATGTAAGCTAACGACAACAACAATGGCGTCGATACTTTTTCAACAGGATGTGAGTGACAAAGCCTGAACAGGATATCACAGGTTCACCCTTCTCATTGGTTGAAAATGGCCTTCATGTTTGTACATCGCCATCTGTTGCTTTGGCATTGTACTACATGTATATTACATCAGTGTTAAACCACTGTGAGCGGCCTGGAATGGATTGGAGCGGAGGAGAACTCTCGCTCCGGACGTCGCGCTGACCCATTTTAAAACCCACTCCTCGCTCACGTCAAAACCGCCCGCCGCTCACATGGCCTGCCAGGGATGCGTTCTTCATGGGGCGAGGCTGCACTCCGTGCAGCCAAAGATTTGAGCTGTGTGCACACAGGAATGCGCTGCACTCGCTATAAGTACCCACCTGGGCTACTTTGCATATCAATAGCGCCGGTCGTCAGGTGTGTTAAATACGTTCTCAGATACATTCACACCTAACTTGTGAATGAAATGTGTTACATTCCATTCGTAGAGGCAATTAGGCATTGTCTTTAGTCTGTGCCAGAGTCATGATTATAAGGCTCTGGTCTGTGCTTAAGCGAGGGAACATTTATGCGCATGTGCGGGAGCGCGCATGCACGTGGCGTCATTAGCGTGTGTGCAATCAGAGTCGATATGAGGAACGCACCGCTGATCATAACCATGTCACAACAGCAGTTATAATGTATATTTTCATCAATACGTTAGTTTACCAATAGGTTAAAGTGTTATTAGATATATAGTTATTCCTTTTTCTCTCCGTGAAATTGCTGTTTTCTTTTCATTTGAAAAAAAATAGCACTTTCGCCTCTACCTCACTTTTGGTCACTTTCAGTACTCAGCTATGAATGAAAATACGCCGGTATAGTTGCTAAGCTAGCAAACATATTTGCATTCCTTATTAAATTCAGCAATTGAGTGCGTCGTGCTGGTGGTAGCGCGCAGATCTCGCGGTGTTACCAGGGCTACTAGATCCAGTAGTGGCAGTGTTCAGATGACGTTGCGGGAATGCGGAAGTGGAAGTGCGCACAGACCAGATGGATGGGATCTTGTGAACCGGTTGAGAACGAACAAACTTTCTTCGGGAGCTTCTATGAATATAGCGGGGTCAGTGTAGAAGTCCTAGTTGTTTGATGACAGAGATGCATGTTGGAATTGTGTAGTTGTTCAGTTTATGTAGTTGCGGGGCGAGATATTGTAGCATGTCAGTGGAGGTGGTGTGAGCCTGGTGTTAGCCGTTAGCCATGGGCTAGACACTAACCTCATTTCCAGTTTTATCTCCTCCGTGAGATAAAGACTGGTAAAGCACTACGGCCAAAATTTCCGGTGTATGTACTTCCCCTGGAAGCTGCCTCCGAACGGACCAAACTTTTCCTGAATCCTGTCGGCAAACAAGCTAGAACGTCCCGGTCATGTAGTAAATTCTTAAGGCAAAGCCGTTGCAGTGGCTTAAACAAGGAAATATTGTGCACTTCACACGTTTCTATAATTGTTTTGTCGAAACCGGAAAGCCTGTAGCCGGTACTTCCTGTACTTCCGTTTGCACACTTTAGGAGGCATAGCTTTACCAGCCTAGCTAGACACGCAGAAATTGAAAACTGCTAGGCAGGAGAAGATCCACAGCATGACAGGAGGAGACGGGTAGCGATCAAGCACAAAGCCCAACCGTACTGGTGAAGCCGGGAGGCTATCCGAGAAAAATAGCAACACAGCCGTGGTGCTGGATGGACTGGAGTATCCGGGTGATGTCTCGCTGACGGCAGGAGCTTGAGCAGATTTGCCGGTGTTGGAGGAGATGGAAGCAGGTAGGTACAGACAACCACCAGTTCAATGGAGTCCGACTTGGTAGCTCAAAAAAGTTGAAAAAACTCGATACAAATATGCATAGGTTTAAGCTGAGATAAACAGTAAGGTAGCTAAGAGAACCACAACTGTAAACAGCATGCATAAAAGCTCAATAGTATAATAGTACAGTTAGTTTCAGAGGAGAAGCGGCGAACAAACAACACCAGCGTCCTCTCGCTCAAGAAAATTGTGAAATTGAGTAATAGATAGAACTACTGCAAGCGTATGGATACAGGATGAAATACAAGACAATAGCTCAGGGCCGTATGCCCCGGGGGACAGGAGAAGCCGCTCAGAAGGTTCAGCACTGCAGGCCAGACAGAAGGCGTGCAGTGCAGTGCTGCAGCTGAGTAACAATGTTCATCAAAGTGTTGAGTGCTACAGTGTATATTAGTATATTAGGACAAGTGCATGACAGTAAGGTTAGTTAGGGTTAGAATAATTTTTTATTCTTTTTACATTTTATAATTTTTTTCATAATTCTTTTCATTTCAGATAATGGTTGAACAAGTGCGTCTTTAGTCGACGGCGTAATATTGGACGGGTTTCGGCTGTCCTAACTGTGGTGGGCAGTTCGTTCCACCATTGTGGGGCAAGGACTGAGAAGTACTTCCCCATCTCCCTCCTCTCCTCCCTCTCTCTCCCTCTCCTCCCTCTCGATACCTCCCTGTATCTATCCCTCCCCATTTCTTTACCCTCTCTCTACCTTACCATCGCTCTCCCTCTCTCCTCTCCTCCCTCTCTTTCTCTCTCTCTACCTCCCTGTATCTGTCCCTCTTCATCTCTCCCACTCTCTGCCTTCCTGTCACCCTCCCCCCTCTCTCTCCTCCTTCTCTCTACCTCCTTTCCTCCCCTCTCTGCCATCTCTCTACCTCCTTGTCTATCCCTTGCTATATCTACCTCTCCTCTCCTCCATGGATGTCCTTTTCTTGTCACAGCAGCTCACAAATCTTGCTGCTGTGTTTGCACATTGTTGTATTTCACCCAGTAGGAATGGGAGTTTAGAGTTATTTTCTATGTTTTCAAAGTCTCTTTGGGTGTTTTCAATTTGTGGGAAGTATATGTCTCTGATGTCTTGGTATAGTGGGCAGGTTGTTAAGAAGTTGACGTGACATTTGGGATTCATATGGCCATTGGTTGGAAATACTAAGTTAAGGTTGGCTAGATAGATGGAATTAACAACTGGGTATTTGGGACATCTGGGATGCTGGATACATCAGGAAGACGCTAAATTCAATGTGACTGGGCCAGCTGATGAAATCATTTAATCACATGTTAATGTTAACAGAAGCTCTCACAAAGAGAGGAACTCACAAGTCTAAACCAGTCTGGTAGGGAGAAAAGATCAACTGGTCTCAGGTTAATTTGATTAGCACACACACACACACACACACACACACACACACACACACACACACACACACACACACACACACACACACACACACACACACACACACACACACACACACACACACACACACACACACACACACACACACACACACAAACTCAGAAACACTCACTCACACAACAGCTAATTAAATATTCAATACAGCGACTTGAGGTGTGGCGAAACTCCTCCCAAAGATGAATGAACTTTAAACCTGATCAGAAGGCTCTTTTGTATTACTTGTGGAATGGACCAGCCCGTCAACAAGACCTAGGGGTCAGGAAATCAGATATAAGCAACTGTATTATCATTTAGAGCAGGGGTGGGCAATTAATTTTTACAAGGGGCCACATAAGAAACCTGAACTATGTTGGAGGGCCGAACCAATGATAACTTGAACTTAATTCTGTTCAATATTCATTATCTCCCATTGTAAAAAGTAGTAAATTATATATTTTGATTAGCTGCTACTGGTAATCAGAAGAATAAACATAGACATATAGAAGTAATAAACAGTACAAACTAAAACAATCATTACATCAGTGTTCCATTTTATTTTGAACTTGTTAATCTTCACAAACACTGAAGATATGTTTTGCAGTATGTTAACACATTAACTGCCACGGAGTTTGCCCGTCTCATACCACTCTCTGCCACCACTCTAAGCCTATGGAGATGTTCACCTTATTTGCAGGGCTATAACTTTTTAAATTGTATTGCTAAATTGACATTACTATGGCCCATTCAACATCGATTATCTATCGTTCAGGATGTAGGAACGTTATACTTTTTCATTCATAGATTCATACGAAAATACCGTCTAGAATATAAATGTTTTTATCGTTTTCTGCAGTAATTCCTAGAACGTGAGTTATAGGCATAAACGCATATATAGATTATCAACTGCCGTTTGTTGCCGATACACGCTATATTAAAAATTTCAACTGTACATGATCCTAAATGTTATGACTCATCATGCGCGGATAAACGGGGGGGGGGGTCGTTTATAATTCCGTGATCGTCAGTAAATGCTTTATGTAGTATGGGTGATATATTGATCAGAGCAGTTTACATTAATAATAATAAACAAACACGCTGGAAGTAACGTTACTGTCCTCTTAGTGTTCGCCGATGAGACTGGAGGAAAAAGATCCCACTTATTTGACGGCGATCTACTAGATCCATTTCTGGTTTGTATAATAATAATAAACGCCCAAATCATATTGATTATTGAGTTATGGCAGCGATCCATATACACGGATGTGTGTCTAGAGTCCTGCAACAATATGTGAGTGCCGGACGCATTTCCCAGATGCACCGAGATCACCAGAGATCCATTTCCGGTTGTAACTCGCTGATCATCCACCAGGCAGCAGTATTGAAGCGTTGCAGAGTTGTGCAGGCTCCCACTGTATCAGCCGAGGCTGGGTGAGGGAATTATGAATACCATGGTGAAAAAATTAAATATGATATCAATAACGTCGTACGCCGTGGTTTGGCAGAATTCGCATGACCTTGAAACCCGTTGTACGACGTTATTGGCGCCCAATGTGTTAAAATACATGCAATTGATCAACTTTATACAAAAAACAATACATGCTTTAGATTTTTTTCAGTTATTTGTACTTGTATGAGTAACTAGGAGGGATATGAGGACTGTGTATGTGTAACTATTGGAGGGATTGTATATTTTGATGAGCTGCTACTGGTAATCAGAAGAATAAACATATAGAAATATAGAAATAATAAACAGTAAAAACTAAAACAATCATTACATCAGTGTTCCATTTTATTTTCAACTAGTTAATCTTCACAAACACTGAAGAGATGTTTTGCAGTATGTTAAAAGACATGCAATTGATCAACTTAGCCTAGCTTGGCTGCACATTAGCCTAGCTTAGCACAATGAATGGAAGCGGATAGTGCCGGTTAGCTAGGCTAATAACGTGCAACCAGATAGCTTTCTACTGAATTCACAGAGCCACACACAGCCAGCATGTAGGCGTTATTTATTTCTAGCGTGATTCATTCATTGACTCGTTCTGTAGAAAGCTATCTGGCTGAATTCTCCAAAGTCCAGTTATTATTATTAGCCTAGCTTAGCACAATGAATGGAAGCGGACTGTGCGGGTTAGCTAGGCAAAGTCATCATTGGATTCACTCTCGCTCGCTGGCTCAGTCTTCATTGAGACAGAGACAAAATAATAATAATAATAATAATATCTGTCCTCTTCACCATGGACACAGAATTCTCCAATACGATTGATAGCTACTGCCAATGCTAATGCTGTGTTGTCTGCTCAGAGCTACGTATTGTAGAGAGAGACACACACTGAGCTGACAGGCGCTCGCGCACGCAGACCACACCCCTCCGAGGCTCCAACGCTTGTTGTTATGCAAAGTAGCCAGGTGTGGAGTGGAACGCATTCCGGAGTGCGGACTTGCGGCGTGATCCTGCTCAAAGAAGTTTGGTACGCCGTTCTGATTGACCGCGGGCCGGACACGGATGCCCGCGGGCCGGATGTGGCCGTGGCCATCAACTCGTTTTGTCTGCTGCAATAAATCAACCAAGAACCACAGAGCCATCACTTTGAAACCAGTTATCTTGCCTCCTCCTTCTTTGAAACCAGAACAAGCTCCAAGACACAATTATACTTCAAAGTGTAGCTCGGTTTCCACCTATTCTTGTGTGCAGTGGGTGCATAGTCTGTCTTCTCTTGGGAGCCAGGTCTGCCTATGGCAGCCTTTCTCGATGGCTATAGGCTGTGCTCGCTGAGTCTGTACCTAGTCAAGGATCTTCTTAGTTTTGGGTCAGTCACAGTGCTCAGGTATTCTCCCACTGTGTACTCTCTGTTTAGGGCCAAATAGCATTTCAATTTGCTCTGGCTTTTGGTTGATTCTTTCCAATGTGTCAGATAGTTTTCTTTTTGTTTTCTTATCATTTGCTTTAGTCCAGTGTGGTTTCTGTCTAGTGGCTCTGCTTGTGTTTGTGAGCAGAGTCCCAGCACCATCTGGCTGAGTGGGCATCTCTCTCAAGGGTCTCTCTGTAGGTGAAGGCTTTGTTATGGAGTGTGTCTGGGTCACTTTCTTTTAGGTGATTATAGAATTGAAATGCTCTTTTTTGGATTTTGATAATTAGTGGGTATCTTCCTAGTTCTGCTCTGCATGCATTATTTGGTGTTTTCCGTTAGTGCGGAGAATGGATTTGCAAAATTCTGCATGCAGAGTCTCAATTGTGTTTGTCCCATTTAGTGAAGTCTTGGTTTGCAAGTGGGCCCCAGACTTCGCAACCATACAGGGAAATGGGTTCTATGACGGAGTCTAATATTTTGAGACAGATTTTGATTGGAATGTCTAGCTTGATGTTCCTTTTGATAGCATAAAAAGCCCTTCTGTGTGTTCTAGGGAAATTGTGTCTAGGAGGAATTTGTGTTTGTGTTGTTGTAGGCTGGGCCTTTTTTGGAATATCATAACTTTAGTTTTGGTTAGATTTACTGTCAGTGTACATGTCTGGGAGAGTGTGCAGAAGATCAAGGTGCTGCTGTAGCCCTTCTTTTGTTGGAGACAGCAGCACCAGGTCATCTGCAAACAGTAGGCATTTGACTTCTGTGTTTGATAGGGGGATGCCAGGTGCTGCAGTGTGTTCCAAGGTTTTTGCCAGTTCATTGATGTATATGTTGAAGAGGGTTGAACTCAAACTGCACCCCTGTCTAACCCTACGGCTTCCTCACAGCACATGTGTTGTTGGTGTACATTGACTTTATGAGGTCGTAGGTTTTCCCTCCAATGCCACTTTCTAACAGCTTGTACCGCTTTGTTCCAGTTTTCCCAGAAGTTCTAACTTGTTGGTCCCTTTTTTTTCTGACTGTGTTTTTGTAGTGTTTCAGTGTTTCAGTGTATTGAAGACGTGTGTTCTGGTTGTCTGGGTCTCTGTGTTTTTGGTTTGATAGGTTCCTTAATTTAATGATTTTTACAATCATTATCATACTATTTGTCATGCATATTTGAATTTTTCCTCGCTTTCCTATTTGGGGCCTTTAGGTTGGATAAGGAGGCTGTAATGTCAAATATGTTATTGAGGTTTTCTACGGCCCCGTTTACACTTTTGCTGTTGTGTTGGAAGTTTTTTTTCCAGGAGTTGGTCTAATTGTGATTGGACCTTTTGTAGTTTGAAAGCAGTTTGGAATGCTTCTATACTACTTTCTTTCCATTTGTAGTGTTTTTTAAAAGTGTGTAGTTTGTTTGGTTTTGATATTTCCTGGTTGGGTGTTGATCTGTTCAGATAGACAGTGGTTTTGCTGTGGTCTGACAGGGGTGTTAGCGGGCTGACTGTGAACGCTCTGAGAGACTCTAGGCTGAGGTCAGTGATAAAGTAATATACTGTACTGTTACCCAGAGATGAGCTGTATGTCTACCTACCATAAGAGTCCGCTCGGAGCCTACCGTTAACTATGTACAGTCCCAGCAAGCGACAGAACTGTATAAGTTGTGACCAATGTTCCCCCTAAGGTGCGCCCGTGCGTGCGCGCACATGGCAAGACGCTCCCGCGCACATCTGAAATCTGTCGCGCACAGAAACTTTTGTGTAAAATAAGCCTGTAGTTAAATTGACTAGCGCATTGCACCGAATACTACGGTAACCTGTTGCGTGTGATGTTACCAAGAGAAGCCCCGGTTTCAGTGCCTTGTGGGCGGCGCTACTGCGCGCTCACACAGACACACACAACAGATAAAGAAGTGCACAGATCCGACCAGCATTGCTGGCTCCTCACAATGCAAATGTGAAAATGTACATTACAGATGAACTGCGTGCAAAGATTGACCATATGTTTCTGTGTCTAATAAAAGGTGTTGGCGATCTCAAAGCTCACATGGACACAGAAAAACATGACAAACAAAGCAGTGCGAGGCGAGAGTTTAATGGCAAAGTTGACCGAATTGATTGAAGAATGCAGCTATACAGAGAGAGAAAGAAAATAATTGAAAACTATTTTGATGCCACAAAATGATGTTTTGGTTTGATAATGTTAGGGATAGTGTTGTCGGAGGACCCAATTGCTGAACAGAACGAGGATAAGAGGCAACAGGCAATATGAGACGTGGAGCCAGGGGTGAATAGTATAAGTATAAGACTGGCAGAGGGCAAAATACTAAACAAAGAATAATCTCATAAATGAGAGCAAGTCCAAAGGCACAACACAAATTCAGTGCAAGGCAGGCAAAGAAAAATAGAACAACTGACTACAAATAAAACCCTAACAAACTAGACGAACTTTACACGAAAACAAAGAATGGTGGAACAAACAAATTGACACTTAGGAAACTTACTAGGAAACACAGGAGAACAGCACATGAACAAGGACATGGACATCAAACATGGAACCGAAACAATGAACCGACAACAAGAGAAGGGAACACACACCAGATATAGGGGGAACAATTAACACTAGAGAGACAGCAGGGCAATTAGCAAAACGAGACGCACATGAGAGGGAAAGCAGAACTAACACACAGGGCTACAGGAAAACACAAGGCCAAACACACTGGGGAATAAACTGGGAAGCACACAGAACTAACACACGCAAGAAAAGACTGAACACTAGACAGAGTAAACATAACAACCATACAAGGAAGGAACTAATAAACATAACAATTAACAAGGGAACAAGAGACAATGTAGCAGGGGAAGGGCACAGAGAGACATGTAGACATTAAAGATACACCAGTGCACCAGGAGGGTATGCATGAGGGAGATAAGGGGAAGTTCAGATGAATGTCCAGCAGAGGGAGGTACAGATGGGAAATGTCTGTGCAAAGGTGGGGGTAAAGGTGGTGGTTGTTGAGGAGTACAGAGAGGAGAGAAGGGGCCTAGAATAGGCGGAGGAATATTGTTCATGAGTGGAGGGAGACCATGGGAGAGAATGTGAAAAGGTGGGGGCTCTTGAGGAGTACAGACAGGGGAGAAAGGTCCTGGGACCAGCGTTTCCGTTAGCCGGTAATTACCGGTATTTGACCGGCAAAATATGTTGAAGTCAGAATATTTAAATCTCTCCGGTCATAATGTCCGGTGAAAATAATTCCTCTAAGCACAATTTTATTATTTGAATTGTATTAAAATAGGCTAAAATTAATAGCCTATGCGATGAACGAAACAATCATTACATTTGTTTCATTGTTGCTTCACTCTGATAAAGCGCGGATGGCGCCGCTCAGATGTGAATCTTTTTTTTCTTTCTTTTTTTGAGCCTGTCTGGCCACCATAACGACAAACAGGTATACGAGCGAGAGAGAGAGATGGCCAAACAAGCTAAGCTTAACAAATATTTCATGAAACCAAGCACAAGCAGGTCTAATAATAATGACAACGAAGATGAGTCTTCTGAAGTCACAGAGACCGCCGATGTCGTGGTGGCTCCCACGGAAAAGAAACAGAAATGTCGAGCGCTCAGGCCCGAGTGGAAAGTTAAATTCTCCTGGCTCAGGTGCGACATTATAGTCTAGTAGTCTAGCCTCTATGATGTACGAGAGATAACATTGATTGAACGTACACAAAGTACACTTTATTGATTGAACCACAAAGAGCATCCCCTGCTACCGTTGCGAGCCTCGCAGACGTCTACCTGTTCCAGTGGGGATATATCAAAGTCGAACCAACCGTTACCAGACGACCCCGCTGTTCTCGCAGGTACAAAACGGATAGGCACAACGAGAGACGGGGTGAGTGAGTGTTGAAATTTTTTAATCATATGCAACTGTTGGTTGACTGCCGTGTCACATAGTAATGCATATTATTGATTATAACTAAATGTAGGCTATAATGAAATCAACAAATGCGTTACGAGCATGTGGCTCGTCCTCTCTGCATGTGGCGACGAGCTAGCAAACGAGGCAATGTGATGATCAACTACAGTTTGCTGTGTGTGAAGTTGAACATTATGATATGTGTGACGTGTCTGATACAACGAGGTGAAGCGATGTCGACTCGAGATTCATTTAGGGGTGCGTGTGACAGCTGCTGCAGCGCAAGCCTGCGGGGCGGGAGCTTGATGCTGGATTAGCGTATCGCACTAACTTGGGAGGCGAGAGATAGTAATTTGATTCTGCAAATCAATTTCTCATTCTTCGCTTGATGTAATTAATACAAATGTCCAATATAACGGAATTCGTTAGCTCATAAAAATGTGATTATAACAGACTGCTGTTTAAAACTCTGACCGGAATTTCTCGAATATGTCCGGGGATAGAAATCTTGCAGGACACCCAGACCGGCACGAATATGTTCTAACGGAAACGCTGCCTGGGACAGGTGGACCCTTACAGTACCCCCCCCCCCTCCAGGGACGGCTTCCAGATGGCAAAAAGGACAGCCTGGGAACAAGCAAGACAGGGGGCCGCGATCCAGGGAAGGTGAACACTGGGAGAGTCCGGGGGGAAAAGTCAGGACCGACAAGGCCGGGACGAGTGACACTGGGGCAGGGGGGCGGCGACAGAAACCCAGGAGGGGCATAGGAGAAGTGGGGCAGAGGAAAAGGGCCGGAGAGGCGGCTGGAGAAGGGAGAACGGGGCACGGGATCAGGAGGACTGAAGACGAGGACAGAGGCCAGGAGAGGGGTGCTAGAGATGGGAACCGAGACTCGGTGAGGGGGGCTCGAAATGGGGACAGAGGGCCGATGGGGGGGTCAAGGGGAACTGGAAACAGGGACAGAGGGCAGATGAGGGGGTCGAGGCGAACTGGAAACAGGGGCCCGATGAGGGGGTCTGGAGCAAAGGGGCGAGGGCGACCTCCAGGCGCAGGACTCGGGACCGGACCAGACGAGCCGGAGCAGAGGTGCGAAGGCGACAAACTCGGAGCAGGACCCCGGACGGGGACCACCTACTCTACTCTAGCAGCTGAGGCCATGCTAGTCTTCTTAGCCTTGCTAGCCTTCTGAGAGTTGCTAGCTGTGCGTGCTACGCTAGCATGCAGGGCTAAAGTGTTAGTCGGAGTAACATGGATATAACCCATCCTGAAAACTGAAGGGGCAGTCCTAGCAGGATAGTTAATACTGGCTGGAGGGCCAGACCAAGGAACCGAGACCAGAGAAACAGGGGCCATAGGGAACGAGCTAGCTGAGCTAGCAGCAGGGGCTCTACCAAACGAGACTGAGGTGCTAGCTACAGAGGCTACATTAGCATTCCAGAGTAGGCTAGCAGGGGCTAAGCTAGCAGTGGGGGCTGTGCGAGTAGTCTGGGCTGAACTAGCTGACAGGGCTACTCTAGCAGCTGAGGCCATGCTAGTCTTCTTAGCCTTGCTAGCCTTCTGAGAGTTGCTAGCTGTGCGTGCTACGCTAGCATGCAGGGCTAAAGTGTTAGTCGGAGTAACATGGATATAACCCATCCTGAAAACTGAAGGGGCAGTCCTAGCAGGATAGTTAATACTGGCTGGAGGGCCAGACCAAGGAACCGAGACCAGAGAAACAGGGGCCATAGGGAACGAGCTAGCTGATGGGGCAGTCCTAGCTGTTGAGGCCTGGTTAGCTGCAGGGGCTAAGCTAGCAGATAGGGCTGGACTAGCTGTGGAAGCCTGGTTAGCTGCAGAGGCTAAGCTATCAGACGGGGCTGTACTAGCTGTTGAGGCCTCGTTAGCTGCAGTGGCTAAACTAGCAGATAGGGCTGGACTAGCTGTCGAAGCCTGGTTAGCTGCAGAGGCTAAGCTATCAGACGGGGCTATACTAGCGGTTGAGGCCTGGTTAGCTGCAGGGGCTAAGCTAGCAGACGGGGCTGGACTAGCTGTGGAAGCCTGGTTAGCTGCAGGGGCTAAGCTAGCAGACGGGGCTGGACTAGCTGTGGAAGACAAGCTAGCAGAATGAGCTACACACGCAGTGGGGCTAGCTGTAGGAACCCCCTGGGAATTTCCAGCAGGGGGAGGTACAGATGGGAAATGTCTGTGCAAAGGTGGGGGTAAAGGTGGGGGTTGTTGAGGAGTACAGAGAGGAGAGAAGGGTCCTAGAATAGGCGGAGGAATATTGTTCATGAGTGGAGGGAGACCATAGGAGAGAATGTTAAAAGGTGGGGGCTCTTGAGGAGTACAGACAGGGGAGAAAGGTCCTGGGACAGGTGGACCCTTACAGATAAGATGCTTGTTAAACAGTCGTGAACGATGCATCTCTTGAATGCTCTTATGCTGACGTCATACCTGTCAGTCTGATAATTACACAGCTGGTTCTAATAAAGGGATCATTGCTGGCTCACTTGTGAGATTCAGTCAGTGTTATGTGAAACTACAATGAAGTGTGTGGCGTCGTTTATTCCTCCGTAGTATCCCAAGGCTGTCTAGACCTTTGCTGAAAATGGCTGCTGCGCCAACAGGTTATGGGCCCAGAAAGGATCTTGGAAGCCGATGGAATCGTTTGTGCTTTGACGGAGATGAGAAAAACTATGAGTTGTGGGAAACAAAGTTTCTTGGCCACCTACAAGGGCTGAAAAGCACCATATTGAAAAAGCCTGACAGTGACAGGGACGAAGAGGACGCAGAAGTAGCCGCGGCAAGAGCCGCAGAAGACGCTGATAAAAATTAAGAAGTCTACGCTGAACTTATTCAATTGTTTGGCGATACAAGTTTGTCTCTGGTCATGAGAGATGCAGCGGACGATGGGAGAAAGGCGTTGAAGATTCTGAGGGATCACTACGCAAGTACAGGAAAACCGCGTGTGATCAGCTTGTATACAGAGCTTACGTCTCTCCAGAAATATGCTAATGAAAGCATCACAGACTATATTATACGAGCAGAGACTGCTATCACAGCACTGAGGAATGCAGAAGAGATTTTCAGTGACGGTTTATTGATAGCTATGATTCTGAAGGGGCTGCCAGCGTAATTTAAGCCGTTTTCTATCCACACTACACAAAGTGATGAGAAGATCACCTTCGCCGAGTTCAAGACCAAGCTGAGGAGCTACGAGAGCACTGAGAAGTTCAGTGGGAGCTCAGTTGATGACAGCGTGATGAAAGTAAGAGGCAAAGACTTTGATGTGAAGCTGCTGACCTGTTATGCTTTCGGCCAAAAATGCCATATGGCCCGCGAGTGCAAGGCTGCTGGTCACGGGGAACAACAGAGACAGTGGTGCCGTTTTTGCAAGAGTTCCACGCACAGAGATGCAAACTGCAGGCGGAGAGGACGACAAGACAATGTAAAACAGGCCGCGGATGAAGAGGACCACGACCACCACCACACATTCGCCTTCAAGGCCCGCGAACAACAGGTGGACAGCGACCCAGGCAATGGCCTGAAGCAAAGAGGGCTTATGGTCGACACCGGTGCTACATCGCACATAGTGACTGACATGAACAAATTCAAAGACTTTGACGAGAGTTTCGAGCCACGAAAACATGTCCTGGAGTTGGCTGATGGAGTGAGGGCCTCTGGCATAGCGCTGAAGAGAGGTGCAGCCAAAGTTTGGCTGAAAGACAATACGGGTCGAGAGGTGGAGACGATGCTGACGGGGGCGCTGTATGTCCCATCCTTTCCCCAAGACATTTTCTCGGTCAAAGCAGCGACAACCAACAGAGCCACGGTCGTATTCAAAGAAGGACAGAACAAGCTCATTCATGAGAACGGTACGACATTTGATATTAAGGTGTATGATAGCTTGTTTTATCTAAACACAGTTAATGATGAAAATGTTGATGAATGTCATGGGTGTTATGATATCAAAACATGGCACGAAATTCTAGGTCACTGTAACTACGAAGATGTGTTAAAATTGCAAAAAGTCACAGAGGGTATGACAATTAAAGGCAAAACTGATACATCTAATTTGACATGTGAAGTGTGCACAAAAGGTAAATTTGCTCAGAGCAGGAGCAGAGAGCCAGATGAAAGGGCAAAGGCTCCACTGCAGCTTGTACACACAGATTTGTCTGGACCTATAGATCCTACAGCTAAAGATGGGTTCAGATACACATTAGCATTTACTGATTGTAGGAGCTATTTTGATGGTTTTTGTGCTTAGTTTGTAGTTTGTTAAGTTCAACACTGGGTGGCAGCATGGAGCACTGGGTGGCAGCACGGAGCGCATAGGTTTTGAATAAAGGCACTGGTGTAGGCTATGTCAATCAGGTATCTAGGTATGGGTGACGGAGAGATCTCACGTTTTTTACCGCATGAACACACGCACGTACCCTCGCTCGGTTTAAGTATTATTAACAGCATTATGAAGTAATTATTGTTTGGCTCATCACGTGTATTATGCTAAATACTTCAATTAAATGGGAACTTCACCCAACGGCAGGTGACACAGACTCGACATTGTGTATTTTCTAAATTGCGCGTCAAAGACGAGGAATCCCCGCACCCAACCGGGCGTCTACCAGGACATCAGGATAGTCGCTACACAAGTAAAAACCTGATCTTACTTGGACAATGGAGGACTTTGGAACCTGGCTTGGAATGCTGCTTCTGGATAAGGATCGCGGCAGTCTCTTAAAGGAACAGTACGTATTATCGAAAATGGATTCATGTCATGATATTGTGGAGCCCACAGAAGGGCAAAATGTTTGTGAGCCAAGAATAAGAAAGCCTTCTTTAAAGGGATTATCAATTATGATTGAAAGGCTCCAAACGGACAGAAATGCATATTGTACACAAGCAAAGAAATTGAAAAGGAAAATCATCACTCTTCTAGTTTCCAACGACAATGTAAATCTTGTGCACCAAAGTCTAAAACAGTTCAAAGCTTTATGTCAAGTTGCCTCTCTGAGGCACATAATACATTGATGACTGAGTGTCCTACAACTGAGGATACGCAGAGAAAGCAGGACAAATGGTTTTATGCAACAAAGGAAACAAATGATACATTTGTAAATGAAGTGTCAACATGGTTGAGCGAAAATGGGATTTTTCAGGACAATGATGATAATGCTGAATTGGAAAAAATGAAATCTGATTTGCATGAGGAAATTAAAGCTGGAGACAGTGCGTCTAATGTGTCTAGTAAAAGGTCAAGCAGAAGAAGCAATGCTAGTAGAGCATCAGTTTCTAGTACTGCATCTGCGCGCTTAAATGCTATGGCAGAGAAAGCAGCTTTAATGGAGCAAACCGCTGCTCTGCAAAGGAAACATGAAATAGAGGCACAAGAGGAGAAACTCAGACAGGAACAAGAGAAACTCAGAAAAGTTAAGGAGCAACTGGAGCTTGATACACAAATGGCTGTTGTTACTGCAAGACTTTCTGTGCTGGAAGGCAGTGCTGTTGGAGGAAAGGCCCTTTCAGATGGAATGAATTCCTACCTGAGCAAATCTATTAAAGAGCTGAGACCTCAATTCAACCTACAGGCAACTGCATTTGTGCCGAAGGAGAACACCCTGATTTCGGATCAAGGCTCAAGAGCGCCACCTATCTTTTCCACATATGATGTGCGACCAAAGGTGAATATGCACACACACTTTCAGGAGAAAGTACAACATCATGGAATTCCACAAGCAAAGGATACTACTCTCATGCCACAGTGGCAACCAAACACTGGGACGTCTCTCACCACTACTCTAAAGCATCAGTCTCAAAACGCTTTCACAGCCTCCACTGCTGCACCTCGTAGGTCAGTAGCTGCACAGGAACGACAGTCTACACAGAACGCTGCAGTGCAAAATACAGTGGACCAGGATGCCATTTGTGGAATCATGCAAAGGCAGAATGAACTCACCACATTGCTCATTCACAGTGATGGGAATAACAGCGCTATAAGTAATGACGTTACTAACGGCATTCGTTCTTTCAGTAACGAGTAATCTAACGGATTACTCTTCCAATCTCAATAACGCCGTTGCCGTTACTGCAAATAAATGCGGCGCATTAATATGAATTAACCTGTTTCTTTCATCAGACATATCTGCGCTGAGGGGCAATATGTTCTTCCTTGTTTAGTGCGCAAATTCTCCACTCATCTCTGCAAGCACTGCTCCACTGTCTCTGTCTGTCTACTCTGGTCCAATCACATTCAGCGTTCCGTCAGCGTGTATCCCCCCCACCCAGAGTCTGCGAATCAGAGCAGAGTAGGGCGGGTCTTCACGGAATGCAAGTTGTCTTTCAGCAGGGCCGAGTCAGAGCGAGTTGACAGCGCATCGACAGGTTGTCTAATCTGCAGGTACAGTAGCTAGTAACCTCATTCCCAGTTGTATCCCTGTGAGATAAATGTAGCTAGTAGCCTAGTTTCGCCAGCAGGCAGTTAGTAGAAAAATGTGGCATGTTCAAAGAAAGTAAAAGAAAAGTCGACAGTGAAAATCGCTGCAATTCAATGGTGCATGGACTAAAGAATATGCGTGCATCCTCCCAGCACCAAGAAACGGTAGCTCTTGTGAAGAGTGGCAATTTGAAGCCACTATGAAACAAAACACAGTTATTTTGATGCAGCCTTTCCTCAGAATTCAGTGCTAAGAACCACACAAATAAATGGAATGAAATCATATCAAGCTGCAAGCAGAATTATTGTTAAAAAAATTCACATGCATTTCCATAGCTGTGGATGAGTCCACTGACACCACTGAGAATGCTCAGTTGCTGGTGTTTGTGAGGTTTTAGTGAGTTTGTTTGTGAGAAG
This sequence comes from Notolepis coatsorum, assembly GCF_963971535.1. Classification (NCBI taxonomy): domain Eukaryota; kingdom Metazoa; phylum Chordata; class Actinopteri; order Aulopiformes; family Paralepididae; genus Notolepis; species Notolepis coatsorum. The sequence continues at coordinate 88,120,382 of NC_140173.1, forward strand.
ATTGGATCAGTTGTACTTTTTTTTGGAATACTTTAAACCCTTTTTTTGTGGAATATTTGATGCGGCCCAGCCTCACCCAGACTCTACCTCCAGCGGCCCCCAGGTAAATTGAGTTTGAGACCCCTGGTTTAGAATGATTCGATTAGATTCTTATATCTGTATGTTGTGTATGTCATAAATGTCATGAATTGAAAATGGGGGACCCTGATGTAAACAAGACGAAAGTCTTTCTCTGATCTGCATCCCCTTAACAATTGTGTGTATTGAGCCGTATTGCTGTACCCATTCTGCAATCTGTTAATTAAAATGTTCAATCAATCAGTATATATTTGTTATTTATTTTTGGTATAGTGCTTAACAAGCATAATTTAATGTTGCCCAGTTGTGGCCTGCTGAGGGGCAATACATATCAAAAGTTCCAAAACATCTATTGTATTTGTATGATCCACTATATAAACATAGTAATTATAATATCTACATACATGGCATTTGATTGGAGGCTAGTCTCACTTTGTCCCACAGCAACATTAAAATAGTTTAGATTTGTGTATGTTGTTTATGTAAAAAAAAAATATTGAAAGTAACGCAATAGTTACTTTCTGAAGTAACTAGTTACTTTTATAATTTGTAACTGAGTAAGTAATTTAGTAACTTTTTGGAAGAAGTAACTAGTAACTGTAACTAGTTACTTTTTAAAAGTAACTTGCCCAACACTGCTCATTCAACAGCAAATGTTATCTACTTTACCAAAAAGAGATATAACCGTATTTGATGGTGATCCATTGCACTTCATTTCCTTTGTTAGGACATTTGAACATTGTGTTGAAGAGGTAACATGCAGTTATCAAGACTGTTTGTATTTTCTGGAGCAGTACACCAGGGGGAAGCCCAGAGAGCTGGTGCGAAGCTGCTTACACATGCCACCACAACAAGGATATCAAAGAGCAAAAGGTCTTTTGAAAGAACACTTTGGTAATGAGCACAGGATAGCAACAGCCTACATGGAAAAAGCCTTTCGATGGCCTGTTATTAAAGCAGAGGATGTAGAGGCGCTGCAGGAGTTCACACTGTTTCTAAGAGGGTGCTGCGACGCTATAACAGAGATACAGTACATGGAGGAGATGAACGTTCTGTCAAACATGAGGAATGTTATGATGAAATGGCCATACAAGCTGCGGGAAAGATGGAGGTCTACAGCTTGTGAGATACAAGAACGGCAAGGCTACAGGGCCACCTTCCCAGAGATGGTAAACTTTTTGGAGAAACAAGTCAAAATCTTGTCTCATCCCATTTTTGGCGACATTTCAGATGCACGACCAAGCATCACAATAAAGCATGTAGATAAGAGCGTGCCGCTACCCAGGAGCAGCATTAAAGGAAGCAGTTTTGCAATAACCATCGCAACCAACCAAGCTGAAACTGTGCCCACAGTGCACATGATGCCAAAGCAGCCTACCGTAACTAAGGAGTTGTCCTCAGAGGCCTGCCTCTATTGTGAAGAGTCACATCCATTTTCATGTTTTAAACTGAATACGATTTCTCAAAGGGAGAAAATAGATTTTCTGAGAGGAAAAGGAATTTGTTTTGGATGCTTAAAGGCTGGTCACATGAGTAAGGAATGCAGAAGTCGTCTGACCTGTGATGAATGCAATCTTAAACACCCGACTATTCTGCATGTCCACAACAACGACAAATTGACCAAGTCACAAGAAACACCAGTCAGTAGTGCACTTGTGTCTCTTCAGGCATGTGGTTGTACTGAGGCCGGAGACCACGACTGTACCCTTTCCATTGTTCCAGTACAGTTGAGATCGAAGAAAGGAAATGGAGTGCTGCAGACGTACGCCTTCTTAGACCCAGTAAGTACAGCAACCTTCTGTACCAACCATCTTATGAAGAAGCTCAATCTACAGGGTACAAAGACCAACATTCTTTTGCGCACTATGGGTCAAGAAAAGGTAATTGAAAGCCAAATCCTTACAGGACTGGAGGTGTCCAAGTTGGATAATAACCACTTTATGGAGGTCCCAGAAACGTTCACACATGAAACAATCCCTGTTTCAAAGAGTAACATCCCTACTCAGCAAGATATTGAAAAATGGGAATATCTGAAGGGTATCAGGATCCCAAAATTGGACGCTGATGTTGAACTTTTGATTGGAGCTAATGCATCAAAACTCAGGGAACCCTGGGAAATTATCAACAGCCAAGGTGATGGACCTTATGCCGTGAAGACCCTATTGGGGTGGGTCGTCAACGGTCCTTTGAGGGGTAATAATGGTTGGCAGAGAAGCTGCTCGACCATATATGCCAATAAGACATCCATTGTCAAACTGGAGGAGCTGTTGGTCTCTCAGTACAACCAAGAGTTAAACGAGAAGTCACTGGAGAAGCAGCAGGAGATGTCAAGAGAGGACCCAAGTTTTATGGAGATCTTGGAGAAGTCTATTTGCATGCAGGAAGGACATTATTGCATGGACTTGCCTTTTAAAATGGATGACATCACCATGCCAAACAACAGGTGCATTGTGGAACAGCACCTTCAGAGTCTGAAAAAAAAGTTTGAACCGAATAAGGGCTACCAAAATGAGTACACAGATTTTCTTACTCATGCGATTGGCAGTGGCTACGGAGAAATTGTGCCTCAAGTCCAGCCGAACTACAAAAATGGCAGTGTGTGGTATCGCCCTCATCACTGGGTGTGCCACCCAAAGAAGGAAAGACTGAGAGTGGGAAAGCGAGCACACACCAGATGTGGAATTTTTCCAATCATCAGTCCCAGTGACCAGTTGGGGTTCTCGTCACCATTCACCTTGCTACCTAAACTATTGTTGCAAGAAATGTGTCGAAGGAACATGTCTTGGGATGACCCCATACCCCAGACATTCTCACAACGATGGGCAAAGGGCTTGTACGGGCAGTACGGTTGAAGACCAAGACAGGGCAGTTGGAGCGGCCCATATCCAAGCTCTTTCTGATTCAAGAAGCAGTGGAAGGTCTGGCGGTAAAGGTCACGACCCAACGTTGAGTCATGTGCTGGTAACCTCTGGCTCAGAGAAGAACCAAGAACATTTGTTATAGCTCCTTTTTTCTTCTTTAATGTAATTGTTTTCCACCTTCACATTTGGGGCCGGTGGGTAGGAGCTATTTTGATGGTTTTTGTGCTTAGTTTGTAGTTTGTTAAGTTCAACACTGGGTGGCAGCATGGAGCAATGTTGATTTATGGTCACAATGCTTGCTTTTTGGTTAAGGTCGACGATTGATGTTGAATCACCCATTAACCGCTAAAGCAATTGACTAATGTTGAAAACATATCATTGAATCAATATTGTTTTGCGGTTGCATTTTAATGATTGAAATGCCAATATCTAATAAATGTTGAATCAACGGATGCTGTTCAACGTATGCTGTTTGTCGTCATTACGTTGGCCCGAATCCCCCCCCCCAATTTAAACAGACGTACGTCCCAGCATGCAGCTGAGCACTCGATCTCTCAATGTGAACTGCTGTTCAGAACAGCACGTCTGGTTCCCCCCGGATTTGATTCTACTGAGTGCTTTACAGTAAGTTTTGGCTATATTACTTTTATCTTAACTGTGTTCTGTGAAAAATAACGTTATTGTGAGTGTGCACCAGTGGATCTTGACGGCGTTGTGCATGTGATATGCTGCAGTTTGGTAGGTAAATATATATATACGTCAACTAAGATAAATATTCATGAATATTCGTAGCGTGTGCTTAATATAACTCTGGAGAGTGTGCAAGTGGAATCGTACGGTTGTTTAAGTTATTTCGATGTTAATATTACGGTTGTTTAAGTTATTTCGATGTTAATATTAAAGCGCCAACGATTAGAAATTGCGTGGTCCAATTGCGTGCGTTGTTACTGAATGACGTTGTGCGACTCAGCCAATCAAAAGCATGCTTATTGGGTGAACAGGAAGTAGTCAAGGAAGCACGCTCTAGCTGGCCTAGTAAACACGTGGATCCGTAAATGCAACGTTGCCTACCAGACAACAACGGGACCGCGTGTTTCTTTTTGTATGGCTGTTCAAACTAATTTTACAGTTCTGCTAGCTACATTCAGTATTTAGCGAGCTGGGTTAGCCGGTTAGTTGGCTTTGAATCCCGGCTGCGGCTAGGTAGCCAGCTAGCTAAATGCACCACGACGGTGATGTCACCAAACAAAATGGCGGCGCCCATGTTGATAAAGCGCTTCACATAACAAATCGTTTTTTCTTAGAAACTGCTTATTTTTATAACGTGATTTTTTCTGTGGCTTATCTAAATACTAATTTGATGCTATGACTATGTTTATATCGCTATATGCTTCATCTCCCCTTGCACTCTTTCTAAGTTGGTTAAGGTTAGAGTTTGTCTTAGAGCATGGCGATAGAACGCCAGGTAGTTTGCAGGCTGTTTGAGACTTAATTGTTCTAGCCAAGTAAATACCACAATTTATGTACCATTACATTGACTATATAGTTAGACGTTTGGTTATATACATGGTATTTTCTAATGAACAATATAACAATAATATAATAATGGACTCTCTTGATATTGATCAAAATGTAGAATTATGCAAGCGTTTCACCCTGCACATTGCAATGCAGCACATTAATGTCGACCCTCCCCCCTTTTTTCTTTCTTTTTCCAGAATCACGTACCAGTTTCAAGAAGCCGCACGTTGCAGCAATTGAAGCAAAGACCTGTTCTAGCCAAGTAAATAGCACAATGTATGTACCATTACATTGACTACAGCACCTCATCACTATGTCATCTTATTCTCGGGCTAAAAGACGTAGAGTCAACAAATTAGTGAGAGAGACAGAGCAGGCTATCCTCACTGATTATAAGTTAATTGTTGCTGCTAATTCAAGGACAAACCATCACTCTTTAGAGAACACAGATCCTGTCACAGCCTATACTGAGTGCCTGCTCGATTTACCAAAGACAGACTTGCCACTAGATTTAACAACTAGATCAGACTTGCCACTAGATTTATCAACTTCAGACTTGCCACTAAACAGACCACTAACTATCAGTGATCAAAGTGAAAATATTGACTCACCAGGTGAGTCAAATGCACATTTTGAAAGTATAGCTGGGCATGACGAAATTGAACCTGAACATGTCTTTGACAGTGATGAGCATAATGAAGATTTCCTCATGACAAGTTTAAAATATTGGGCAACATCCTATTCAGTCTCTCTGGTTGCACTATCATCTTTGCTGTCCTTTTTGAAGATGTTTCACCCCACCATTCCTAAAGATGGAAGAACATTGCTAGGAACACAAAAACATGTGCCTACCACTAAGATTGAAGGGGGAGAATACTATCATTTTGGTTTAGTCAAAGGGGTGCTTTCACAGTTGGCATGTTTGATTTTACCGGCAACTCTGACAACTCTTAATTTACAGTTTAATATAGATGGTTTACCTTTATTCAAAAGTTCTAAACTTCAGTTTTGGCCCATACTTGGAAGTCTCAAATGTGACTACACAAAGTCCCCATTTGTTGTTGGCATTTTTTGTGGTCTGAGCAAGCCAAAGAGTGTTTTTGAGTACCTAGAGCAGTTTGTCAAAGATCTTCAGAATGTACTGTCTAATGGCATTATTTATAATGACAAGCAATTTGATGTACAGATTTCTTCTTTCATTTGTGATGCCCCGGCTAGAGCTTATATTAAGCAGACCAAGGCATTTAATGGCTATTCTGGTTGTGACAAGTGTTTTCAGGAGGGTGTATGGAGAAATAAAATGACATATCCTGAAACAAAAGTCAGACTTAGGACAGACTCCAGTTTCTCAGACATGGTTGATGAGGCACATCACAATGGGACGAGCCCTTTAATAGGTTTAGTTAAGATGGTTTCTATGTTTCCAACTTATTACATGCATCTCTGTTGTCTCGGAGTTACAAGGAAACTGCTTAATATATGGTTAAAGGGGAAGAATTTGGCAACAAGGGTCCCTTCCAAAACTGTACAAGCCATTTCAGGTAAACTGCTAAAGCTACGTCCCTACATGCCTTGTGAATTTAACCGTAAACCAAGGGAACTGTCAGAGTTAGATCGCTGGAAAGCTACTGAGTTGCGATCCTTCATGTTGTATTGGGGTCCTGTTGTTTTGAAGGATTCCCTCCCCAGTGAGCTGTATGACAACTTCATGTTGTTTTCTGTTGGAATGTACTTGTTGCTGTCCCCTAGTATTTCTGAGGAAATGTTGGCCTTTGCGCACAAGTTGATGGTTTCTTTTGTTGAACACTTTGGGACAGTGTATGGAAGAGGTGAAATTGTGTACAATGTACACCAGCTTATTCATTTGGCTGAGGAATACAGGAAGTTTGGCACTCTAGATAATATCTCAGGATTCCCTTTTGAGAACTATCTTGGACAAATTAAGCATCTTCTACGCAAGCCACATCAGCCTCTACAACAGGTAGTGAAAAGGTTGTCTGAAATTCCACATGTTGGATCCCCATGTCCCACAGATGATCCAATTTTGCGTAATATTCACACTGATGGGCCTGTCCCCCCACAGTTTACTTCTTCACAACAGTACAGGAAGGTATACTCATCGGTTTACTTTGTCCACAAAGAAAGGAGACAATTGTATTGAGGTTGGAGATGGATTTGCATTAGTAGAGAATATTCTTAAATCAGAGGAAGAGGTATATATAATTTACAGAAAGTACAGACACAAACAGCCATACTACATGTATCCCTGTGAATCATCATACATTGGTACATACAAGGTCAGTGGCTTGCAAGAAGATATAGGGATAGGTAAACTTCGCTATATCAAGCGCAAATGTCTTCTCTCTCCAGACGGAGATGGTGCCATTGCAATACCACTACTTCATTTAACAGCATAACCATACTGCCCTACAAAGCTAAAGTGCAGTAACTATATTGACACACTGACTCTAACGTCGGATTTCGGGGCATAACTTACCTCATTAATAAATACACAATTAGTACAATATTACATGTACACAGATAACATGTTTGGCTGGCCAATTGAAACGCTTAAAGGAAAACTCCAACATTTTGTGAAATTAGCTTATTTAACATCTTCCCTGGAGTTGGACAAGAAGATGCATACCTTTTTCGTCTCTCTGCATGCTTTGGGCTTAGGGAACGCCTGGACCGTTAGCCTAGCTTAACTTCATCACTGGAAGTGGGGCAGACATCTAGCCTAGTTCACTACAGTCAGGAAATATACTCCAAATACAACTCCCAAACGTTCCTGTAAACATGTTGTGACCTGTGTGTTTACCCCGTCTCCCAGTCACACAAGTCACACGAGTCTCCCAGTCACATGAGTCTCGTGTGACTGGGAGACTTTTGTGACTTGGAGACTTGTGTGACTTGTGTGACTTGGAGACTTGTGTGACTTGTGTGACTTGGACTTGTGTGACTTGTGTGACTTGTGTGACTTGGAGACTTGTGTGACTTGGAGACTTGTGTGACTTGTGTGACTTGGAGACTTGTGTGACTTGTGTGACTTGGACTTGTGTGACTTGTGTGACTTGTGTGACTTGTGTGACTTGGAGACTTGTGTGACTTGGAGACTTGTGTGACTTGTGTGACTTGGAGACTTGTGTGACTTGTGTGACTTGGACTTGTGTGACTTGTGTGACTTGTGTGACTTGTGTGACTTGGAGACTTGTGTGACTTGGAGACTTGTGTGACTTGTGTGACTTGGAGACTTGTGTGACTTGTGTGACTTGGACTTGTGTGACTTGTGTGACTTGTGTGACTTGTGTGACTTGTGTGACTTGGAGACTTGTGTGACTCGTGTGACTTGGAGACTTGGACTTGTGTGACTTGTGTGACTTGGACTTGTGTGACTTGTGTGACTTGTGTGACTTGTGTGACTTGTGTGACTTGGACTTGTGTGACTTGTGTGACTTGTGTGACTTGTGTGACTTGTGTGACTTGGAGACTTGTGTGACTTGGAGACTTGTGTGACTTGTGTGACTTGGAGACTTGTGTGACTTGTGTGACTTGGACTTGTGTGACTTGTGTGACTTGTGTGACTTGTGTGACTTGGAGACTTGGACTTGTGTGACTTGTGTGACTTGGAGACTTGTGTGACTCATGTGACTTGGAGACTTGTGTGACTGGGAGACTTGTGTGACTTGGAGACTTGTGTGACTTGTGTGACTGGGAGACGTGGTAAATACACAGGTCACAACATGTTTACGGGAACGTTTGGGAGTTGTATTTTGATTGTATTTGGAGTATATTTCCTGACTGTAGTGAACTAGGTTAGATGTCTGCCCCACTTCCAGTGATGAAGTTAAGCTAGGCTAACTGTCCAGGCGTTCCCTAAGCCCAATGCATGCAGAGAGACGAAAAAGGTATGTATCTTCTTATAACTCCAGGGAAGATGTCAAATAAGCTAATTTCACAAAATGTTGGAGTTTTCCTTTAAATGCTTCAAAAATGCAATGTGTGCGGACTAATTACCAACGTTTCCTCGTACCAGCTAGTGTGCTTATCCAGGCTGGGCTGCTTACCCAGGCGCTTTCACCCGAGGAGCCCTAGACGAGGACCGTGTGGATATGTACACTGGATAACCTACACAGACGACTACAGACAGAAATAAGGCTGGTACTATAGATTATTCACCTTACGTATAAATACGTTTCAGGTGGATACAGCAGTTAGTTACCCCAATAAGTTGAAGCCTTCACCACGATACAACGTGCTGTGAAGTGTGCCCGTTTTGCCCCAAAATAGAGCCTTGAGACCGCGTGCAAATTGATAGCTGAAGTGTCAGAGTTTAAAGCTGTATCGTTGAGTTCGACCTATTCTATTATTATTAGTCTATTATGTATAGTGTATTGTGCGGCTACCGTTCTACAGTGACCAGCAATACCAACGTTTCCTCGTACCAGCTAGTGTGCTTATCCAGGCTGGGCTGCTTACCCTGGCGCTTTCACCCGAGGAGCCCTAGACGAGGACCGTGTGGATATGTACACTGGATAACCTACACCGACGACTACAGACAGAAATAAGGCTGGTACTATAGATTATTCACCTTACGTATAAATACGTTTCAGGTGGATACAGCAGTTAGTTACCCCAATAAGTTGAAGCCTTCACCACGATACAACGTGCTGTGAAGTGTGCCCGTTTTGCCCCAAAATAGAGCCTTGAGACCGCGTGCAAATTGATAGCTGAAGTGTCAGAGTTTAAAGCTGTATCGTTGAGTTCGACCTATTCTATTATTATTAGTCTATTATGTATAGTGTATCGTGCGGCTACCGTTCTACAGTGACCAGCATTACCAACGTTTCCTCGTACCAGCTAGTGTGCTTATCCAGGCTGGGCTGCTTACCCTGGCGCTTTCACCCGAGGAGCCCTAGACGAGGACCGTGTGGATATGTACACTGGATAACCTACACCGACGACTACAGACAGAAATAAGGCTGGTACTATAGATTATTCACCTTACGTATAAATACGTTTCAGGTGGATACAGCAGTTAGTTACCCCAATAAGTTGAAGCCTTCACCACGATACAACGTGCTGTGAAGTGTGCCCGTTTTGCCCCAAAATAGAGCCTTGAGACAGCGTGCAAATTGATAGCTGAAGTGTCAGAGTTTAAAGCTGTATCGTTGAGTTCGACCTATTCTATTATTATTATTCTATTATGTATAGTGTATCGTGCGGCTACCGTTCTACAGTGACCAGCATTACCAACGTTTCCTCGTACCAGCTAGTGTGCTTATCCAGGCTGGGCTGCTTACCCTGGCGTTTTCACCCGAGGAGCCCTAGACGAGGACCGTGTGGATATGTACACTGGATAACCTACACCGACGACTACAGACAGAAATAAGGCTGGTACTATAGATTATTCACCTTACGTATAAATACGTTTCAGGTGGATACAGCAGTTAGTTACCCCAATAAGTTGAAGCCTTCACCACGATACAACGTGCTGTGAAGTGTGCCCGTTTTGCCCCAAAATAGAGCCTTGAGACAGCGTGCAAATTGATAGCTGAAGTGTCAGAGTTTAAAGCTGTATCGTTGAGTTCGACCTATTCTATTATTATTATTCTATTATGTATAGTGTATCGTGCGGCTACCGTTCTACAGTGACCAGCATTACCAACGTTTCCTCGTACCAGCTAGTGTGCTTATCCAGGCTGGGCTGCTTACCCTGGCGTTTTCACCCGAGGAGCCCTAGACGAGGACCGTGTGGATATGTACACTGGATAACCTACACCGACGACTACAGACAGAAATAAGGCTGGTACTATAGATTATTCACCTTACGTATAAATACGTTTCAGGTGGATACAGCAGTTAGTTACCCCAATAAGTTGAAGCCTTCACCACGATACAACGTGCTGTGAAGTGTGCCCGTTTTGCCCCAAAATAGAGCCTTGAGACAGCGTGCAAATTGATAGCTGAAGTGTCAGAGTTTAAAGCTGTATCGTTGAGTTCGACCTATTCTATTATTATTATTCTATTATGTATAGTGTATCGTGCGGCTACCGTTCTACAGTGACCAGCATTACCAACATTTCCTCGTACCAGCTAGTGTGCTTATCCAGGCTGGGCTGCTTACCCTGGCGTTTTCACCCGAGGAGCCCTAGACGAGGACCGTGTGGATATGTACACTGGATAACCTACACCGACGACTACAGACAGAAATAAGGCTGGATTATATTAGTTTAGGACGGTATGGGAATGGCTTGTAAGGAGAGGTCATTATGAGTACCGTAAATTCTCATTGCAGCCCTTTGAAGATGAATGGTGAGGTGGTGCTGTGGTCAGTTGTACAGTTCCCAAATGGTGGGACAGCAGTAGTTCTAGGGAGCTGGTTTAATGCTAAAGACCAGACTGTGTTATGGCCCCCTAAACACATAAAGCTCACAAAAGCCCTTCGAGATGGACTGCAACCAGATGATAAATGGATCACCTATAAGGATGTACGTGACCTTACTACGTGTGGTGAGTATTTCGTGCAACACATACACAAAAAGTGAGGACGCAAATTGTGACGATGCACATGATAAGAGGTACATATATTTTTTCGTTAAACACTCGACTGCAGATATGTTAATTGTCATTTTCTCTCTGCTCTTTCCAGAGACCCATGATGAGGCCAAAAAACGAGAGACCAAGTACACCTCAACTATGTGTCCAACCTCTGAAATTGAATCTGAGGACGAAGGAGATCTCCGCCAGAAAAGAAGATCCAGGTACAGTGTTCACTTTGTTAAAGGGACAACTCTCCCTAGGGTGTTGTAAATAATGGCACTGCTGTTGTAGTTGCAAGTAGTGCTAAAAGGATAACACACAGTGGCCTGAGGGCCTATGTATTCAGACTTTAGCCTTGACTAATAAACGTAGTATCATAACTACATTTATTTATATGTGTGTATATATATACTTTTTTTTAGGCCAAATCAGCAGTATGTGCACTCGGACTCTGACTCGAGTGGCGACGCCAAAAGAAAACGTTTTGCCAAAGCACCTGATGTGGGTTTCCCAGGTATTGATGCAATGCATTTATTTTATATAGGCACTTTGGAAATGGCTACAGTTAATAATAATAATAATAATAATAATAATAAACAGTTAAACAAATTAGTCTGACCATGTACCGACAAATTGAGCATTTTAATTTGATTGGACTTCTGCATTTCTTGCAGTTATTCTATAGTTGGCCCAAAATATATACATTGTGAATAACATGCCAACTAAAATATGTTGTAGGACAGACTCCAAAATCGAGCCGGTCTCGTAAGGCGCTAAGATCCGTCAACCCTCCAGTTGTTGGCCAAGACCCTACAATGGTATGTTGCTATGCATGTTAAAATGCCAACTAGATGACTGTTTAAACATGATTTGTAGCATCTTCAATTCTCACCCTGGCTTACCTTTTTTAGATTCTTTGGATGGTGGCATGATCTACAGCTATTTAGATTCGTTGCAGACTCCTGATCCAAATAACAGTAAGTGAACCCATATCTGTGTTCTTGTGAGGAGATGGCTGGCAGGTCGCTGGCATCATGCATGCAACAGAATACATGTTTACAATGTGCATGCCAGCCCACTACAAAAATTCAAAGCCTTCACAACTTGCAAGCAATGTCACAATAAAAATGTGTAGTTGTACATAATGCTTTTATATTGAGCACAATTTCCACCATGTTTGAGTCGCAACTTATTTTACATTTCCCCTTTGTAGATCTGGTTACTAGCAACTACCGGCAATCGCTAACTCAACATAATGGTGAGTTATCAAGCAATCTCATAACATAATATTCTGGCATGTTTAAAATATCTGTATTGTCTCGCATTGTCTTTGATATTTTTATTAAAGTAGTATTTGGCAGTGCACGTGAAATCAGCTGAATGGAAATCAAACATTTTCTCACATGGGGGATTACAATAGCGTCATTTGCTAATAACTTTGTGTATTTCCTACTGTGTTTCAGCCGAGATGCCAGGATTTGATATTGTTCAGTATCACCAGCAGCAGCAGGCCTCACATGTCCAGCAGCTGCAAGATCGACAAAGTGCAAGTAGTGGTATGATACTGTACTCTTTCAGTAACAGTGTTTTGAGAGACAGGGATACAACTCCTTACACCCCTTCCTGACATAGAGCGACGCGAGCGAGCGAGAAAAAGTGATTAAAATGTATTCGTTTCAATCAGACTGACCTGCCGCGAGCGACAGTGAACTGAGCAGCGATGTCGTTCACCCCTCAAATATTCGCTCGCTGTATCTCTAGTTGAGCGATTACGCGGCCGAGTCCCGCCCCTAAACACTTTTTATTGGTCGAGAATCCAGGTAACACACACTCGGACACGCGCTGCGTCATATCAGGACAGTGTCGTGTGCGATTTCGTCTCCAGTTCGCTCGCTTGCTGCCTGTCAGGAACCGGTGTTAGTGATTATGACATGTATGTTAATTTGACTGACAAATCAGATTTTGTATTTTTAAATATAATGATTTGTTTCTACAGGGATGTCGGGATGCAGCTCGGGGCAATACTACAGTCCCCCTGGTCTCTCACAACATGCACAAAATGGTATGCCATTTTAGAGGGAACTACCACCAGTTTGATCCAATGCAGTCAAACTAGTGAAATATATAACTATGATTTTGTTTCTACAGCGATGTCAGGACACAGCTCAGGCCAATCTGGTGTTTCACAGCGTAGACAGATGGCCGGCGATGACGGGCAGCTTCTGAAAGGCAAGTCTATTGGACATGGTGTAATTCCTCGTGTGATTTGCTGCTTATTTTTATTTCTCACTTAATGATTTTAACTCTTCTTCTGAAGACCTTACCATCCAGAAGAATAATTCAATGCTGGCTGAATTACTTGTCGTGGTGAAGGATCTATCGAGAGATGTGCAGTTCATCAAGACCGAGTTGGCTGAGGGCAACATATCTGGTGGGACCAGACACGGGGTGGCCACCACAACCACTATGCTCCCCTTCCAGCTGCCAATCGCCAGTGAACAAGACTTCAATGAGGCAGAATCATTACTGATGGAGCAATCAGTCCGTCAAAAGATGGTAATTTATTGAACTGCATTCATTTATCAAATGTAGATCGTTTCAGTGTGGTCTTGTTCAGGGGAAAAATGTGTTTAGCACTTTCTAGTTCAAAACGTGTTAGAGCTTGTATATCTGCTATTTATGAAACGTTTTGAAATTGTTCAAATATACCGTTTACATATGGACAGGAGGGTTAATGTGGTTAAACCTAATGACTGGCATGGGCTGGAATATCAGTGCATGCATAAAGTGTGTGTATAAACAAGTTGGTTGCTCTGTGTTCATAAAATAAACGTTATGCTGTTTCTAACGCAGGGCCTTCATTTTCTTCTCTCTGATTTAGATTTCTCGCCTGGCTTTGGTAGGAGGCACCAATTCAGAGAACCTGATCAGACTGATGTTGAAAACTGCTATGACCAACGCCCTGGCCAGTGGGTTCAACTGGGCTGGAAAGAAAGACAAGCGTTGTTCAGAAAGCAAGAAGCCATTCAAGCACACCACACTACAAGCCTGCATGTTTGGTGAGCTTCATCCCCTGCAAACTACTTCATAGGTTAAGTTTAGGTAGTGAGGTGGTGATGCTGGTGATGCTGGTGATTCAGAATATAATTATGCTGTTGCAAAAACTTAAAAAAAAAGTGTTATGTTGGAATAAAGTGATGAAAGTGCAACCTATAAGAAATGGACAACGTAATTGAGCTTTAGAGGTGCATGGATACACATTGTATTGCCTAGATGGTGTCAGGCTAGGCGATTGCTTAATTCTCTTTCCTGTCCAGTCTAACTGGATGCTGACTGTAGCTTGTTACTGTAGACCTACAGAGTGAGTAATTGAGTGATAAAAAAAAATCGCACTCGTGTGAAGTGAGGGCCGGGTGCTCTTATCATCGTACATCATCTCACCCACCTCTCTTCCTCCCTTTTTTATTTTTGTGTCTATCAGCTGCTGCTCGACAGTTTGACCCCAAGCTGACCGACCAGGACTACAGCGAAACTGTCAAGAAGTGGCTTCGTTATGCGACAGACCGGGAGGGAGGCATCTCAAGGAACCGAAGTGACCCAAACTTAAGTCAAGCGAACCAGAGTCAAACTTAGGGTACCCCAGCACAGCACAGCACACACTGTTTCCCTGGTTCATACAGTACAAGGAATTACCCTGGCATCTACTTGAATGACTTATGCTGCTTCAGCCTGTTCTTGGAACCGAAGTGACCCAAACTTAATTGTCAAGCGAACCAGAGTCAAACTTAGGGTACCCCAGCACAGCACAGCACACACTGTTTCCCTGGTTCATACAGTACAAGGAATTACCCTGATGGACACTGTTCTTCCATGGACGGCATCTACTTGAATATGCTGCTTCAGCCTGTTCTTGGAACCGAAGTGACCCAAACTTAATTGTCAAGCGAACCAGAGTCAAACTTGGGGTACCCCAGCACACTGTTTCCCTGGTTCATACAGTACAAGGAATTACCCTGGACACTGTTCTTCCATGGACGGCATCTACTTGAATGACTTATGCTTCAGCCTGTTCTTGCAGTGTTTATTTTTTTTATTTTTAATTTTAACCTTTATTTACCCAGGGTAGGTTCGCTGAGCACAGATGCTCTTTTTCAGCTACGCCCTGCTTCACATTCACAGAGTTCCATTCACACCTGGGAGCTGCCCAGGCCTAACAAAATTAATAGTTGGTTTCAGGTTGCCGACCGACCCTGCCGATTTAGGTGCGACCCAATATATTTTATGAGTTTTTAGAAAAAATTATAATTTTTTTTTTTTTTTTTTTTTTTATAAAGTTTCATAGAAATCTTAGTCAAACATTTAGTATTATGGATATTAAACATGCTGGCAGAGTACATGCATCCATGTTGTTGTGAACATTTTAATTAAATAAAGAAATTCCCTATCCATAGTCGCCGTGGGAAAGAATAAAATAAAAAAATAAAATAAAATAAATTCCCTACCTACCCATGGCCAAACTGACAACCAACCTGAAACCAACTATTAATTTTGTTAGGCCCCAGTACAACCACAGTCTGACACTGTTGGCCACTGAGCAACTCCACTGGAGCAGTTGGGGGTTTAGTGCCTTGCTCAAGGGCACTTCAGCGGTTGGTGTTAAGGGTATGGGAGAGAGTTATATGGGAGAGAGTTATAGAAACATTAGGGGTGTAACGGTACACAAAATCCACGGTTCGGTACGTACCTCGGTTTTGAAGACACGGTTCGGTATTATTTTCGGTACAGTGGGGGGGGGGGGGGGGGGGGGGGGGTAATCAAAAAAAAATTGCTTTTCATTTATCTATTTATTTAACTGTATTAAACAATATAAAACGAATTGGCCATAATTGACTGAGCAAACTAATGCTTACTGCTGTAACCTACTAATAACACTTAAGTAAATCTGAAGATTATTATATAGCAGATGCCTTGGAGGATAAGTCGTGGACAACTGTAGATCATCTAAGCTCCACTGTGTTTAAATTAAAATCCTATGCCATTGTTTATATTTAACCCTTGTGTCTGAAAACTAAAGTATTATACTCTTATTAGGGGACTAAATTGAAAAACTCCATAAAAAGATTATGTTGAAATAATTTCCCACTTTCTTTTCCATAAATATTTTATTCAACTTCAGCCCTGATCATAACCATTTTTTATATTATTTTTGTAATGAAATACTCCCACTTTTCTGAAAAGAGTTGTTAAATATGACAAAAAAAAGAATATGTGGTGGTTATGATCGGGCTGAAGTGGAATAAACAATTTATGAAGAGTAAAAAAAATGATTAAAAGATTATGCCACATATTATGTTGGCTCATCACTGCAAAGTTATCAAACAAATACGAATCTGATCAGACACAAGGGTTAAGTTGTTGTTCCCTTTCTAATTTCCTCAAACATCTAGTCTAGTTAATGTGATCAATATTATTTGACAATTGATGGTTTTTGTTGGACATTTCAGTCAGTAGTGAGCTCATACTTTGAGCTCATAAATTTATAGTTAAAATGATTGCAATCTTCTTCGTTGTGCATGAATGCGTGTGCTCACCACACACAATATGTGTGTCACTATTCTGGCAGTGGCTATATTGTTAATGAAAGCCTGTTATAAGGTCTGTTATTTGTTTTTTGTAAAAAGTTTTAGTCACTGGAAGTTCTGATACCCTAGAAAAAAAAAATATTCATATTAAAGCCATGTTGTCATTTTTGTTCACACATTTTTGGAAATATGGTCATATAAGAATTGTATTATTATTTATTTAACAATAGTGTGTTTAACAGCAGGAAAAGACATGTAATGTTATGATGTATACATATCAGCAGCAATATTTTAATGTAAATGTACATTAATCAGTATTGATTCCTTAACTTTACAAGTTACAAGTAGATGTACAAGTTACAAATGTACAAGTAGAGTACCATTTAGATTATGGTTGAATAAACATTGATGTCTAACATTGATTCAATATAAAATCAACTAAAATGTGCATGTAGATTACCATTTAGATTATGGTTGAATAAACATTGATGTCTAACATTGATTCAATATAAAATCAACTAAAATGTGCATGTAGATTACTATTTAGATGATGGTTGAATCAACATTGATATAGTATCAGCTATGGTTGACACCTAACGTTGATTCAACGTTAGGGTCATAGACAACGATCTATATAATTTAGATGTCAGGCTTCAACATAGATTCAATATTTCTGCTGAACCCTATTTCAACGTTGATTCACTCATTTTTTGCTATCTGGGTATGTATGGGTGACGGAGAGATCTCACGGTTTTTACCTCATGAACACACACACGTACCCTCGCGCTCGGTTTAAGTATTATTAACAGCATTATGAAGTAATTATTGTTTGGCTCATCACATGTATTATGCTAAATACTTCAATTAAATGGGAACTTCACCCAACGGCAGGTGACACAGACTCGACATTGTGTATTTTCTAAATTGCGCATCAAAAACGAGGAATCCCTGCACCCAACCGGGCGTCTACCGGGACATCAGGATAGTCGCTACACTGATGACTATTCAGGAGCAGTTTTAGTTTATTTTTTTAAATCGAAGAGTGACACAGTCAAGGCTACTGAGAAGTACATTGCTGACGTTTCACCTTATGGAAAAATCAAATGCATTAGGTCTGATAATGGTACAGAGTATACTTCTGGTCAATTTCAGTCATTGCTAAGTAGAAATGCCATCAGACATGAGACCTCAGCTCCTTATTCACCCCATCAAAATGGGACAGCTGAGAGAAATTGGAGAACATTGTTTGAAATGGCAAGATGCATGCTAATTGAGAGTGACTCTACCAAAAGAGTTGTGGACATATGCAGTTATGACTGCTGCTGTCATTCGAAATAGGTGTTACAACAAGCGTGTAGGACAGACTCCATGTGAGTATAAACAACAATTTGACAATGAAGGTGAATCTGTTGATCAAAAGAGGTATCGTGAAGTGGTAGCAGCTTGATTTATGTAATGACATGTACTAGACCTGATCTAAGTTTTATTGTCAGTAAGTTGTCTCAACACTTATCCGAACCAAAAGAACAGCATATGGTAACAGCAAAACATGTGTTAAGATACTTGAAGGGAACTGTAGACCAGGAGTTGTGTTACAAGAGAAGTGATTCAAAACTAAAACTTGTTGCATATTGTGATGCTGATTTGGCAGCAGATCAAAATGACAGACGGAGCACAACTGGGTACTGTTTTAGTCTATGTCAGATAGGACCTGTTATTTGCTGGGAATCTAAGAAACAGCCTAGTAGCCTACAGTTGCTTTATCCACATGTGAAGCAGAATATATGGCTTTGGCAGCTGCTACACAGGAACGTTTTTATCTTGTGCAGTTATTAAAAGGAATGGATAGTGAAAATGATTATGCACCAGTGACAATCTTTGAGGACAACCAAGGGGCAATTGCACTTTCAAAGAATCCTGTGTGTCGCCAAAGGTGTAAACATGTTGACATTAAATATCATTTTGTTCGATCTGCAGTTAGTGATGGAAACATTATTATTGAATACTGTCCAACAACAGAAATGGTAGCTGATATGTTAACCAAACCTGCAACAAAGGTCATGATTGAAACGTTTGTGTATTTTATTTTTGGTGTTGAAGGTTAAAATAAAAAAAAATAAAATGTAAATGTATGTCAAAGGTTTTTTCAGAATAAGATCAAGTTGGGGTGTTAAACAGTCGTGAACGATGCATCTCTTGAATGCTCTTATGCTGACGTCATACCTGTCAGTCTGACAATTACACAGCTGGTTCTAATAAAGGGATCATTGCTGGCTCACTTGTGAGATTCAGTCAGTGGTATGTGAAACTACAATGAAGTGTGTGGCGTCGTTTATTTAAGCATTACATCACGCGCAGGAGTGGTTTGTGAACAATAAACCATGCCTAGGGGTGGTCATTAGACCCCCCTAGGCATGGTTTATTGTTCACAAATCACGACTGCAAGTGGTGTAATGCTTTTATACAACTGCCACATTCATCCAACCTTATTGCTATACAATAAACACACATTAATCGAAGATTTATTGAAAAAACCATCCGCCAGAAAAAGTTGTTCCCACAACAACAAAAAAGACAATTTGCCTCTATGTGGAAGCAGCTCGGAAGTGCATCCAACCAACTAACACATCCAACTGTGTGTTATTGGAATGATTGAGCGAAGTTGCCTCATGTGGAAGCAGCTCGGAAGTGCATCCAACCAACTAACACATCCAACTGTGTGTTATTGGAATGATTGAGAGAAATTGCCTCATGTGGAAGCAGCTCGGAAGTGCATCCAACGGATCCAACAAACTAACACATCCAACTGTGTGTTATTGGAATGATTGATTGAACATTTTATTACCAGATGCAGAATGGGTACAGTACGGCTCAATACACACAATTGTTAAGGGTATGCAGACCTACTTTCTATAGAACTTCATTCTTAGATGCTTCTATAGAAAGTAGGTAAAACAAATTAAAACGTTTTCTTTGCCCTATAGGGGAAAAAAAGTTTTCTTCGCCCTATTTTTTTATTTATTTAAAAAAAAAACAGGCGTACAGTAATAAAATTAGCAATCAACCAATCAATTCAATAGACCATGCTCACTTAAAACAGTGCAGCACTCAGCTGCTTCTCTGTCAGTCTGACTCTTCCCCGCCGTTGCAGACAGGAGTGTGTGTGTGTGTGTGTGTGTGTATATGAATGTGTATGTGTGTGTGTGTGTGTGTGTGTGTGTGTGTGTGTGTGTGTGTTTGTGTGGGGGTGGGTGGGTACGGCAGCGTCGGGAGCGCTGCAGTCAGGGGGAAGGAAGAAGACATTTAAAATAAAATTGCAAATAATCAATCAATCAATCGGCGATTTTTCTTTTGTTCCACAATGATTCATGACTCATAGATTACACAATCCAACATTGTGTAAGAGACTAAGACATTCGCCGTGACAGAATCTGTTTATATTTAGTCGTTATGACGCCAGTGGCGTCGTTAGCCCTGGGCTTCCGGGGCTTTAGCCCCGGATGTTTTTCTCCTAGCCCCGGATCAAAAAAAAAAAAAAAAAAAATTGTTTAAATTTAAAAAAAAATTTATGTCAGCATCCCCATTGTCTGTGCTGAATGTTTGTTAGTGTTTGGTATTTTTTGTTGGTTTTTAGTACTTTTAAACATTTTTAGTAAGTAGTTTTCATTTGATCCTATAATTCTTTCATTCACCGATTTGTGGACTTTTTTTTTAGTGTCCTGAAAGGCGCCTTATAAATCAAATGCATTATTATTATTATTATCATCCAGGAGGGAAAAGACACTTTGGATAGTAGGGATTGCATCTCTGCCTGTCCTGACCAGGAAACACTTTGCAACTGTGATCTCCTCTGGCAATAGTTGGATATTGTAATGTGTCGCGAGGGGTTGCAGCAATTCCACTGAGAGAAACTGGTCTGAGGCTGGATAACATGCCTGTATGCCTCTCATAAGTTGTTATCCAACTCATGAGAACCTGCTCTCAAGCTCTTGCAGCATTCTGTCGACGACTGGATAGAACAGTCTCTGTCTCAGCTGATCTCCTGAGCTGAGGTCTGAGCTTGTGCCACAAGATGACTCAACTACATACTCGTCCATCCTTTTCTGCTTCCTCCTTTGGCTGGTAGTATGTTCCTCAATCCAAAGGCCATTACATATGGCCTTTGTCCTGTCATACATGTCCACTACCATCTCTGAGGAGCGATAACCTTTGAGTGTGTCCTGCACTGTGCTTTTAAATAGTACACATATTGAAGATGTGCACTTTTTTTTTTGATCCACTTTTTCTCCCATTTTCTATATTTTTCTCCCATCCCAATTTCGTATCATCCAATTCAACCCTCCCCTGTCACGAACGCTGTTTCTTGCCTCCCACAAGCCGGCTGCAATGTGGACTAAGTCATACATAGCACAAGTCCCCTCCAGTACTTGAGGTAACAGCAGTCGCATCTTTTCACCTGCGCAGCTCGATCTCTCAGTGGCGAGGAGTAACGCGTGGGAGGCTCACGCTGCCCCCGACACTTCCTGATTCTACTGCGCAGGCGCACCAACCGACCTGTAGGAGTCGCTGTCCACAACGCCCGATCCCCACCCATCAGTTTCCCACCCCCTAATACGGCCAATGTGTATTAGTATGAACGACCAGCTAAACTGAAAGCAATGTGGAGCGCTGGGCTCGAACAGGCAAGCCCAGCGTCTCTGTCATTCGTGGCGAGCGCCTTGCCCACTACGCCACGTAGCCGCCTTGAAGATGTGCACTTTAACGCAGCAGCACCTGGAGCCATCCATACCCATGTCCAGTGTCCTATAATAAGCTTTAATCGAACCTCGGATAGTCCGGTTGGTTTGGGGTGGTGTGAAAGCTCATTCACTCTTGCAAGTGAACCCTGCTGCAGTTCATTTGAGATGTAAATATGCAAAGCGGACCAAAGGCAGGAAAAGACCCAAAAATCTAATCTTTTTTTTATGAGAAGACTGAAACATATGTATATAATGAAACACACAATCGTTTTTTTTTTTTCGATTGCCTAAGCATGATTTTGAAAACGGGGCCCGGTGTTTCAAAACACACAATTAGCACAACCACACACACAATTATCAGAACACCTCAGATCCTTTGCTAAATTAAACACTTGTCAAAACCATACACTAATTTTGTTACCATATGAAACACACGTTACATAATGACTTAATTCTGTTTGAACCAGTTACACACACTGCTGTGCTTAACCTAAAACACATTTAGCAATTCTACTTCTCAGTGATTAGAGTACTGTAAGTGAAGTACACAGAGAATGTGCAAATATACAATAAATTCACCAAACACTACACAAGACCAATGCTGTAGACTGATGAAAATATAATTTATTTATCTACATATACCCAAATCAATGATGCAGACTGATGAAAAAAATAACATTTTCTCTCTGTTACAAAGGGTCAGATTAAACCGAATATATATATTTATTACTTGAGATATATTGTATAGTATTTGTATATCGTCTGATATCCCTTGTATATTATTTGTACATATACACGGAATATCCCTTTACCTAGTACAGGCCAGACCATAATATTCGTTCTCCTATTGGACAGCGACCCCCCAGGCGCCACGGCCATACCCCCAATGTCTAGTTCAAAGTCACCGCTAAGACATGTCTCAACATGCCCGGTTTTGCGCAGTAATATGAGACAGGAATAAGGCTGGTACTAGATTATTCACCTTACGTATAAATACGGTGCAGGTGGATACAGCAGTAGTCTAATCTTAGTAACAAGTTGAAGCCTCACACCACGATACAACGTGCTGTGAAGTGGGCCCGTTTTGCCCCGAAATAGAGCCTTGAGACCGCGTGCGAATTGATAGCTGAAGTGTCAGAGTTTAACGCTGTATCGTCGAGTTCGACCTATTCTATTATTAAGTAATAGTCTATTATGTATAGTGTATCGTGCGGCTACCGTTCTACAGTGACCAGCATAACGAACGTTTCATCGTACCGAGCTAGTGTGCTTATCCAGGCTGGGCGGCCTAACCTTGTGCCGTCATCCGAGGAGCCCTAGACGAGAACCGTGTGGATATGTACACTGGATAACCTACACCGACGACTACAGAGCCCTTTTCGGCTGGATTATAATGCTTTGGTCCTGCTGCTGCTGGAGCAGAGAATCGTCTACCCCCACTACCGTGTGGGATTTACCCTGTGAGGAGCACCGTCGAGCCCGCCTCTAGGACTCTGAGGCTGGCTAGCTTTCACCCATGCGGCACTGCATACCGGAGAATAGCTGTTGCTTTGTCTACGGATCAAGGGATTATTGCACCGTCTCCTGTACCTGGAGTCTCCTTATTCCTCGTTGATCCAGACTTTTGCTACCGACAAATCCTCTCCCCTGCTGGCTTACAACTGGAGGGAACCCCCTTAGTATCTCCAGCTGACCTACTAGTGTACCATATATAATTCTTATGCTACAGGTGGTATTAATTATCCCCTTCGTAATATGCTCATGGACTTACGCTCTTGACCTATTCATGCACATTCTTCGCCTTACAAGCGCAACTCTCATTCTTAATAAATGTACGATAATCTTGGTGCTCTTCTAATAAATATTATAAACAGTACTTTCTTGTTAAGCCGTGTTATTGTGTGGGTGTTCATCTCATATACATGTGTACTGTATGGCCAGTAGTAATGTACATAACTCAGTAGTGGTTTAATGATACCATACTTACTCAATACAGTCAGGGAATTGTACCCCTCAGTTACAATTGGTCCTTCGAGCCGGAGGGTAATTAGCGTAATATTAATATAATATTAATATTGACATGGCCAACGATGAACACTCCACAAACGGTTATCCTAAGCTAGATCGCCCGCAGCGCAGACGGCAGCCACCTCCTTACCTAGAGGACTATGCTGCCAGTCTACTACCTAGCTTTATACAGACGTTAAACGCGGAAAAAGCGGATAGTAAAAGTATGTCAAACCCTACAGACCAGGCGACCCTGCCAGTAGAGACCCTAGTGGGTTCTAACGTAACTGACCAAGCTCACAGGGGGGACCAGGAGGGACATGACATGACTTTACCCCCCGCCAACGTCCACGGGATAGTCCCCGGAGAGCTCCAGGATAAAGAAAGCGCTCCAGGGACGGAACCCGACCCACCACCAGAAGAGACGCGCACCCAGGAGATGGACCTCCTCGGAGCGCGACAGGAGAACGGATCTCCAACGAGCACTGCCAGAAGCCGATCACCTCCATCAGTGTCTTCCCCCAGCGAGGCGGACAAGATGCTGGCGCAGGCATTTATCGCCACCCTGGCAGCCTCCACTGAACGCGATCGACTCCAAGCACAGACGCTTAGCGAGCGCGAACATTCTTCCATGGAACAAGAGCGCCTCCTCGCGCAACACCAAAGTGAGCGCGAACACTCTACCATGGAAAGAGACCGCCTGCAGACTCAACAACTGAGTGAGCGCGAACAATCTGCAGACCAAAGAGAACGCTTCCACGCGCAGCTCCAAGCGCAAGCCCTTAGTGAACGCGAACACTCTGCGACCCAGCGAGAGCGCTTCCAGGCGCAGCAAAGGAGTGAAGACAACCGCATACGCCTGGAGACCAGACGCCTCCAGACGGAAGAGAATATTGAAAGAGACCGCGCCGAAGCCCAGCGCGCCGCCGCCGATGCACAGCGCGAAGCCGCCAATGCACAGCGCGACGCAGCCCAAGCCCAGCGCGAAGCAGAGCGCGACCTCGCTCACATCAAGCGCGAAGCCGAGCACGACCGATTACAAGCGCAGATAATGGAGCAACTGATTGCCAGGGCGACTCCCCCTCCCTCCGCACGGAGCTCCAGGGCCTCGTCAAGACAAGGGTCTAGGGCACCCTCCCCTACCCGATCAAGCGACCCGGAGCCCGGTCAACAGAAAGAGCCTATACACGTCTCCGAACCCCCTCCCCGACCGGTCCATGCGAGACCTAGCAACAGGGAAGAACCGGCCTACGCCGCCGAGAGACTAAATAGACGATTACAGGATCTAGAAGACCTAGCAGAGGAAGAAGAAGAGGAAGAGGAGGAAGGTCAAGCCCACCAGCAGCATCGTACTCCACAGGACCAGGAGGTCCAGTACAGCCCAGACTTTACACCCGAGGCCCTGCGTTACAGACCCCCGACTCAACTCAAGGGTGAGTTTGACGCACGACCAGCCCCGAGGAACAGCACCTGGGTACCCGAGCCTTGGTACCCACCAGGTACCAGCCCACAACGACACGTAAGGGGAGACTCGCCTAGGAGGCCTCTCCCCCAACGCTCACCGATGTGCCAGCCATCCATGGCATCGTACCTTGGCACACCGACGTTCCCGAACTTCACACACGAGGACAGAGCACAGTACACAGAGCTACGAATGTGCTTAGAGACAATGATGTCCGATGTCCCCGATGAAACGTACAAGTATGCTATCCTACTCAAGCACCTGAAGGTGCCCAGAGTGCATAATATAGCGCTGGCATATTCCAACTCAAGTACCCCATACACCGCGGCTCTAGTAGCCCTCGACCAACGTTATGGACGCATATGGGACTACGTAATACAAGAGATAAGGAATATTGACCGTCTACCCCCAGCCACAGACAATCGCTCATTAGATGACCTCTCTATCAAGGTAAAATCCCTGGTAGGGATGCTGGGGGCACAAAAGGAAGAGGGTAGGCACGAACTGTACGCGAACTCTAATGTTGAAAGAATATTAGAGAAGCTTCCGCCCGCCCGACAAGAGCGCTTCAGGCGGCAAAGAGACCACCGTGATCCCAACGGTCCCGAGCCTTCCCTCCTAGATCTGGCCGACTTCCTGGTGAGAGAAGTCAGCAGCCTACGACTGGATACGTTCATGCGGAGCGTACCAAGCTCCAGAGAGGGACCTAGGAGATCAAACGATAACCGCAGGCTGGTGACCGTCATGCACCAAGCCGAATCAGTACCGCGTAACAAGAACCACAGCACCCCCTCGACGAAAGAGAAGTGGAAGATTGTATGCCAGTACTGCGAAAGGGAACACTGGCTGTCACACTGTGACACGTTCAAGAAGATGACCGCCGACGAGGTGAGTCAATGGATAAAGTCCAACCGCCGCTGTTACCGCTGTGCGCGCAGTCACATGGCAGCCGAGTGCCGCTTAAAGAAGAGGTGTAGTCGGTGTGACGGAGCCCACTTGGACGTCTTACATGACAGTAACAGAAGAAAGCCTGCACCCTCAAGCAGCACAAAGGCAAGCGTTATGTACATTGACCCCGCCAGCAGCGGGGGCGCCCGGGTGCTCTTGAAGGTGGTCCGCGTAACATTGAGCTACGAGGACAAGGTCATGGACACCTACGCCGTCCTTGACGACGGGTCAGAAAAGACCCTCCTCCTCGCATCCGCTGCGGCCCATCTGGGGCTGCGGGGGAGCGAAGAAACGATGACGATTCGGACTATAAGAAGAGACCTGAATACGATCAAGGGTGAGAACGTCTCCTTCACTATCGCAGCAAGCGGGCAGCCAGAGAGACGGTATAGGATCACTAACGCTTTCACCAGCCAAGACATAGGCCTGTCGCGGTACACCTACCCCATCGCCAAGCTGATGGACAAATACGTGCACCTGCGTCAACTACCTATACCGCTCATAGACGGCGCCACCCCGACCCTGCTCATAGGATCCGACCACGCACACCTCATCGTCCCGACGGACCGGGTCCACACTGGGCCCAGAGGCTGTCCAGCAGCAGTCGAGACCCGCCTAGGATGGACACTACAAGGCCCCCTCTCCAGGTCTCCCAACCGAACAGCAGCCACTCGCTGCCTCCACTCCAGAGTGACAGAAGAAGACACCACCCTCTTACAGCACGTCGAGAGGCTATGGACACTAGAGACAATGCCCTTTAAGAACGAAAAAAAACACATTCGTTCCAAGGAAGACATTTATGCCATAGCCCTCCTCGAGCAGGGGACAAAGAGAGTCAAAGTCAACGGAGTGATGAGATACGCAACTCCACTCCTGAGGCGAGAGGGTATGCCTACCTTCCACGCCCCAAAAGAAGCGACGGAGCGGTATCTATTGAACACAGAGCGGCGCCTAGCCAGAGACCCCGCTCAAGCTTCTGTGTACCGCGCTGAGATTGACAAGCTAATCACAGCCGGACACATAAAGAGAATTGACATTAATGAGGCCGATCAGACGACCGAATCATGGTACGTGCCGCACCACAAGGTCCACCACAACGGCAAGGATCGAATTGTGTTTAACTGCAGCTACCAGATCGGATCACAAAATCTGAATAAAGAGCTCTTGCCCGGCCCAACACTCGGCCCCTCTCTACTAGGCGTGTTGCTACGTTTCCGCCAGAACAAGGTGGCCATCAGCGGCGACATCAAAGGGATGTTCTTGCAGGTGCGACTAGTGGAAGAGGACAAGCCCCTGCTGCGGTTCTTATGGAGAGAGAGGATCGGGGATGAGCAACCATCCATCTATCAATGGGAAGTCCTCCCTTTCGGAACCACATGCAGCCCATGCTGTGCTACGTTCGCACTGCAAAAACACGTCGCAGAGGACCCAGCAGCTGATGAAGAGGTCCAACAAAGTGTAGGAAATAGTTTCTACGTGGACAACTGTCTGCAAAGCGTCTCGACGCCAGAAGAAGCAGAGGCCCTCCTACTCAAGCTCCGCGCCTCTCTGATCAAAGGCGGCTTTGATCTCCGGCAGTGGGCCAGCAGCGACCCTCAAGTGTTGCGCAGCCTCTCCCCAGAGGACAAGGCAGCAAGCAGCGAGACTTGGATGGCGACCATCCCAGGTGAAGCCCAAGAAATGACATTAGGACTAGTCTGGCGCTTCAAAACAGACTCGCTCCATTATAGACACACACCCCTGACCAAGGAGCAGGGAAGGTCGATTTCACTACCGACCACAAGACGGAGTGTATACAGAACACTCGCCAGACAATATGACCCGTTGGGATGTATTCTACCTTACACCACCAGGGCAAAGATGATTGTACGAGCGCTATGGGACAAGGACCAGGGCTGGGATGACCCCATACCCGACCACCTTGCCTCCACATGGAGAGAGTGGGAGACAGAACTCAGCTCGCTCCCAGGTGTCAACATACGCCGCAGCTACATCCCACCCACAGTGAGGCCGGAGACGTGTCAGATGGACCTGCACGTCTTCAGCGACGCCTCCGAAGTAGCCTACGGTTCGGTGGCCTACTTGCGGGCCCGAGAGGAGGGAGGAGAAATACATACTGCCTTCATCCTGGCTCGCTCAAGAATAGCCCCCCGCAAGCAACAATCTATCCCGCGTCTAGAGCTCTGCGCAGCCCTAGTAGGAGCGCAACTCGCCACGTTAATCCAACGTGAACTCACCATCCCGGTGCAAAGAACAATCCTGTGGTCAGACTCCATGACCGTACTCACATGGATCCAGTCCGATTCGTGTAGATACAAGGTCTTCGTGGGAGTCAGAATCACAGAGATACAAGATTTAACAGAAGCAGCATGCTGGAGGTATGTGGACACAAAGCAGAACCCAGCCGACGTCATCACATGGGGAATGTCCCTGGATGACCTCACACGTCACAATCTCTATAGTGACGGTCCCGAGTTCCTCAAGCTCCCGGAAGAAGAGTGGCCTACACCCACCCCACGGGAGGCTAGTAAAGAGGAGGCAGAGATGAAGAAATCTATGTTCTGTGGGTTGACACACACACTAGTCCCCACAGATCCCAACATAGACGACTGCCCCACCCTTGAGAGTGCGCAGTTAAAGACATTCCTGTGGCACCACCCTGAGGTTCCGTCCACTACTGACATTAATGCAGCTAACTACGAAGAAGCAGAACTCCTTCTGCTACAGCGAGCCCAAAGAGACTCGTTCCCCGACGAGCTAGACTGTCTGCAGGGATCAAAGCCAGTCCCGTCAGACAGCAGACTGCTCCACTTGGCCCCTGAGAGCGACGCCCATAATCTCATCAGAGTGGGTGGTCGTCTGAGGAGGGCCCCAGACTTAACGGATGACGTCAAGTTCCCGATAGTCTTAAACAGCCGACACAAGGTCACAGAGCTCATCATAAAGAAATACGACGAGGACGTGCACCACGCCGGGGCAGAGAGAGTCTTCGCGGAGATCAGACGTCGCTATTGGATACTGCAAGGAAGAGAAGCAGTACGACGCTTCCAGCGGACCTGTCTAGACTGTCGCACAGCCCAGTATACCCCGGATGGCTGACCTACCCCCCTGTCGCCTCCGACTCGGCGACAAGCCCTTTCACTCCACCGGTATGGACTGTTTCGGCCCGCTGTATGTGAAGAAAGGAAGAGGGACAAAGAAGCGGTGGGGTATTGTATTCAAATGCATGACCACCCGAGCGATACACATAGAACTCCTTCCAACCATGAGTATGGACTCATTCCTTATGGCCTTCCGGAGATTCACAGCGCGGAAAGGAAAACCGTCTATATTATTGTCTGATCATGGGACAAACTTCAAAGGCGGAGAAAGAGAGCTGAGAGAGAGCTTCCAAGCTATGGGCCCAGAACTTAAGACCCACCTCGCTCCCTCTCAGATTGATTTCCAGTTTAACCCCCCGAATGCACCTCACTTCGGGGGAACTTGGGAACGAGAAGTACGTTCAATAAAGACAGCCCTGTACGCCATGCTTGGGGCCCAGACCGTGGCGGAAGAAGTCCTCACGACAGTCCTCACGGAGATCGAGGGAGTATTGAACTCAAAGCCCCTCGGTTACGTCTCAAGTGATGTAGCAGATGTCGACCCAGTCACACCCAACACTCTCTTGATGGTGCGGCTGGACCCCGCGCTCCCACAGACAGTGTACAGACCTGAAGAAGCGAACGGCCGAAGAATGTGGAGGTACAGTCAAGTATTGGCTGACAAGTTTTGGAACAGTTTCCTCCTCCACTATCTACCGTCTCTACAGACCCGCCAGAAATGGGTGAAAGAAAGAGACAATTTGACGGAGGGCACAGTCGTCATGATTATCGACCAGTCACTACCCCGAGCTATGTGGCCGGCCGGCCGCGTAAGCAAAGTGATCACTGGTGCCGACGGAAAGGTCAGAGCGGCAGAAGTGCTTGTCCAGGGGCGGACATACACCCGACCCGTGGCGAGGCTGATAGAGTTGCCAAGGCTCCCCGACTCTCTTAATGACGACCATGACCCCCTGACTTTGTGAATCGCCCTACTCCTCACAACGGACATTGAGTAGTGGACAGTGCGGTTAATCTGTCTCTGCTTATCTAATTAGGTGCGGACTAATTAGGAGGCGGCTGTTACAAAGGGTCAGATTAAACCGAATATATATATTTATTACTTGAGATATATTGTATAGTATTTGTATATCGTCTGATATCCCTTGTATATTCTTTGTACATATACACGGAATATCTCTTTACCTAGTACAGGCCAGACCATAATATTCGTTCTCCTATTGGACAGCGACCCCCCAGGCGCCACGGCCATACCCCCAATGTCTAGTTCAAAGTCACCGCTAAGACATGTCTCAACATGCCCGGTTTTGCGCAGTAATATGAGACAGGAATAAGGCTGGTACTAGATTATTCACCTTACGTATAAATACGGTGCAGGTGGATACAGCAGTAGTCTAATCTTAGTAACAAGTTGAAGCCTCACACCACGATACAACGTGCTGTGAACTGGGCCCGTTTTGCCCCGAAATAGAGCCTTGAGACCGCGTGCGAATTGATAGCTGAAGTGTCAGAGTTTAACGCTGTATCGTCGAGTTCGACTTATTCTATTATTAAGTAATAGTCTATTATGTATAGTGTATCGTGCGGCTACCGTTCTACAGTGACCAGCATTACCAACGTTTCATCGTACCGAGCTAGTGTGCTTATCCAGGCTGGGCGGCCTAACCTTGTGCCGTCATCCGAGGAGCCCTAGACGAGAACCGTGTGGATATGTACACTGGATAATCTACACCGACGACTACAGAGCCCTTTTCGGCTGGATTATAATGCTTTGGTCCTGTGGCTGCTGGAGCAGAGAATCGTCTACCCCCACTACCGTGTGGGATTTACCCTGTGAGGAGCACCGTCGAGCCCGCCTCTAGGACTCTGAGGCTGGCTAGCTTTCACCCATGCGGCACTGCATACCGGAGAATAGCTGTTGCTTTGTCTACGGATCAAGGGATTATTGCACCGTCTCCTGTACCTGGAGTCTCCTTATTCCTCGTTGATCCAGACTTTTGCTACCGACAAATCCTCTCCCCTGCTGGCTTACAACCGGAGGGAACCCCCTTAGTATCTCCAGCTGACCTACTAGTGTACCATATATAATTCTTATGCTACAGGTGGTATTAATTATCCCCTTCGTAATATGCTCATGGACTTACGCTCTTGACCTATTCATGCACATTCTTCGCCTTACAAGCGCAACTCTCATTCTTAATAAATGTAAGATAATCTTGGTGCTCTTCTAATAAATATTATAAACAGTACTTTCTTGTTAAGCCGTGTTATTGTGTGGGTGTTCATCTCATATACATGTGTACTGTATGGCCAGTAGTAATGTACATAACTCAGTAGTGGTTTAATGATACCATACTTATTCAATACCCCTCAGTTACACTCTCCATATACCCAAATCAATGATGCAGACTGATGAAAATATAAATGTTCTCTCCATATAACCAAATCAGTCAACATTTCAACATGGAGAATCACAACAATACATGTCCCAGTTTTCATGCTACTATGTGCATAACACTGTAAGCTCAGCAAATATCAGACAAACATAAAATACTGTATCCAGTACAGGTTAAAATTACAGTAACACAATTTATTTTTTGAAAAAGTTTAAACAGAAAATACTAGACATTATCTCTTTGCCTAGCTGGATCTGGCAAGATAATTTTTTGTTGTGATTCTCCATGTTGACATGTTGACTGATTTGGGAAAATGGGAGAAAATGTATATTTTCATCGGTCTGCATCATTGGTTGTCTTGTGTAGTGTTTGGTGAATGTATTGTATATTTTCACGTTCTCTGTGTACAGTACTTCACTCTCCTTCCATTTTGGTTGAAGACAGGTGAACTCACCTGCTGCATTTTTATAGTGCTTAAACCTGATTGTGTATCTACAATTAAGCAATGGTGTGTTTGTGCATCTGATGGCTGTGTTTAACCAATTGGCTCATATGTGTGGTAATTTGACATTCTGTGTCTAATGTAATGCAATTGTGTTTAGTGTTTTGCAAATCACTGTGTGTATTGTTTTGCAAAAAGTGAGGCTGACATTGCAGGGGTGCAAATCTGGGCCTATAATTTGCTCCTTGAGTGTACGGTTTTGATAATTGTGTAATACTTTTGATTTGAGTGTTTATGCAATTGAAGAAAACTGTAAAGACTAGAGATGAACTGTTTATTTATTTTGTACATAGGCTGTTTGTTTATTTGCTTATGTGTATGATTCTTAACTGTGTTTTTATTTTGTTATTGGTGTATATGTGTATGTATGTACAGTATATGTATATATACACTCAAATCAAAAGTATATGTATATATATATATATATATGTATATATATGTGTATATATGTATATTTGTACTCCTGTTGGGGCTTCTTGGACCAGATCAATGTTTTATCTGGCTAAATAAATAAATAAATAAGAAACTGATGATTTGGTCGTGTTAACTTTTGAATTTTCAATGGGCACTGCCCAGATCCCTCTCATGGACCTAGACCTCACTTTGAAAACCTCTAATGATTCTAGTTATTCAGTATTCATCTCTAATTACTCAAAAATTGCGTATTTCTGTGCTTAACCCCCCTGGGCTGAAGCCCCCAATGTTTTCTAACCCTAAAAACGCCCCTGTATGACGCTATCAACATATCCATTTGTAGAGATTATTGTCCCCTCTCGTCTCCTCCCCTCTCCGCTCTCCGCTCCCTCTACAAAGTCGAACAGCGGAGTGATGTGATTCGGTTGTGGGCGGGTCCTGGGACCAGGAGCGTGGAATTGTGAAGAATACATACGTGTAAAATTACTGTTTCAGCCAATCAGAATCGAGAAATTTGCATGCCGTTGTATAATCCTCCGTAGTATCCGAAGGCTGTCTAGACCTTTGCTGAAAATGGCTGCTGCGCCAACAATCAGGGGCGTAGCTGGGGGGGGGGGGGGGTAGCTTAGGATGATTCCAAGGGCCCAGCACATCAATATGTAATAATCCAGACCTTCCGGCACATTTTTTCCGGTTGAAACCATCGTGATGCTATCAGCTTTTTAGCCACTGTGATACCAGATAAAACTAATCTCTTTCGCTGTGGATGTTCTGCATACTCAAAAACATCATTCAGCAGTAATACAGAGGGGTGTACAGGTATATTCAGAATTAAGAGATTTGATAATTGCTGGGTCACTTCTTTCCAGAATATCTTAACTGGTGGGCAGTCCCAGTACATGTGCATAAATGTCCCCTCGTCCCCATTTGTACATAAGGAGCATTTGGAGTCTTGTTTAAGACCCATTCTGTTCAGTCTTATAGGAGTCAAGTATGTCCTATGGATATAGTTAAGATTGATTTGTTGATGGTCCGGGTTCCTTGATGCAAGTCGAACATTTGCCCAGGCTTCTTGCCACTCAAAATCTATTTTCAGGTCTGGTGTATCCCTCCTCCAAATAGAGTCTAGGTGGAGGGTTTCATACGAGGCCGTTAGTAATTGATGATAAAAATCTGATACAAAACCTGTCGATGTCTCTCTTTCATAGAAAACATTTTGGTATCTGTGGTGTGCAATTGGTATCGTTAATGGAACACCGTGAGCCTTCAAACATGCCAATAACTGTGCGTAAAAATAATATGTGGACTTGGTGAGATAATTTTTTTTGCATTTTACAGCGCTTTACAGCGTCATTCCCGGCCATGCTCAAGTTGCCGAAGGACGCTTTACAGCGTCTTTAATATCAATATTTCAAAAATCTGTGATCGGATTCATATTTCCCCTCCGCTGGCCTGAGATCCACCAGGAGGACCCACTGAGCTCTCTGGCGGTTCAGGAGCGCCATCTGGTGGCCGATCGGCGCAATCGCCAAACAGGAAGTGCTGTGGAGGTTGTGCTGGTCGGCCATATTACTTCCGGGCACTCGGTTTGGCTGCCGGCACTCTGGCTCGTCACAATATATAGCGATCCATTGCCAATAACTCGATAAACAACATGATTTGGACGTATATAGTATTATACAAGCTGGAAATGGTTCATCAGGATAAACATCCCATAATCGAAAACGGTCTACACCACGCTGATCGTCCAACAGCGTGAGGAAGATCCGGTAAGATTCAGCGTTATTTTCGAACGTGTTCCATATAAACTGTTATGATGAACATATGACCCACACTAGATGAATGATATAACGCTGCCCACGGAATTATAAACGATCCCCCGCCCATCCGGTCATCATCAGATCATACGTAGATCATTCTAGAAGTACGTCCAATTGACATTTTTTATATCGCCCCGATTGCCATCAAACTGTATTTCATCATCAATATAATGCATTTGGGGCTATAGATCACGTTCTGGAGAAAGCTGCAGAAAGAGATGAAAACATACTTATACATTAGACCATACTTTACTATGAATATGTGAATGAAAAAGTTTAACGTTGCTACACAATGAACAATACATATAGGACTTTGAATGGGCCCTAATAATGGCAATGTAACAATAGAATTTAAAAAGTTATAGCCATGCAAAGAAGGGGTACTTCTCCATAGACAAATAGAGCTGGCAATCTATGGTATATCATGAATTTAACCCATGGCACCCAAAGTGTTAAGAACGCCTCAGCATGGAGACTGCGAGAAGCGTGGTCTGCCGGGTTCAATTTGGTGCTTATGTACCTCCACTGCGATACATCTGTTGCTTCTCGGATGGCGCTCACCCGATTGGCCACAAAGGTGTGAAACCTTTGGTTTTCATTTTTTATATACTTTAGTACCGTCGTACTGTCTGTCCAGAACATGGAACTTTCAAGAGGGATTTTGAGCTCAGTCATCAACATTCGGTCAATGCGTACAGCAAGGGCTGCTGCAGTAAGCTCCATCCTAGGGATCGTTATTTGCTTGAGAGGTGCCACCCTCGCCTTTCCCATTATGAAGGCTGTGTGCGCATCATAATTTTTGTTTGACATCTTCAGGTAGGAGACAACACCATACCCCATCTCACTTGCATCGCAAAAGAGGTGTAACTGTGCAAATTGGATTGACCCGAATTGTTTGGGTTTGACACACCGTGGGATACTGAAGTCTTCCATCTGCTTCAAACCCATCAACCATTTCTGCCATGGTTTTCTGATGGCCTCTGGAATTTCCTGATCCCATCCGCTATCATGCTTGCACAGTTGTTGTAACATGTGTTTAGCTTTAAAAATAAAGGGGGCAAGAAACCCAAGTGGATCATAGACTGAGCTTACAATGGAAAGAATACCTTGTCTAGTCTCCGGTTTGGGTTTCAGGCTGACTTGGAACTTGATGGTGTCTTCTTCCACGCACCACCGTATTCCAAGCGCTCTTTCGATGGGAAGAGTTTGTTTCTCCAAATCCAGGGTCTTCACTTCCTTGGCTCTTTCCTGTTCCGGAATTGAAGCCATCACAGTTCTGCTGTTACTTATCCACTTGGTTAAGTTGAACCCTCCTTTTGCACATACGTCTTTTAGCTCTGCACAAAGTCTCACAGCCTCTTCTTCTGTGGAAACAGACTTTAAACAATCATCCTCATAGAAGTTGTGTCGAACATTGTCAACTGCTTCAGCTGAGAATGCTTCTGTGTTGTCCTCTGCAGATTTCAGTAGGGCGTAACTGGCACAGCTGGATGAGGATGTAGCACCGAACAGGTGCACCGTCATCCTGAACTCAGCTAGGGGTTTAGATATGTCCCCACCAGGCCACCATAGGAAGCGAAGGTAGTCGCGGTCTGAGGGTGCAACTTTGACTTGATGGAACATTCCCTCCACATCAGCCATGAAAGCAACTGGTTCTTGTCTGAACCGCATCAAAACGCCAAGCAACGTGTTGTTAAGGTTGGGACCTTGGATCAGATTGTCATTCAGGGAAGTTCCTTGTAGTGAGGCAGAGCAATCAAAAACAACACAAAGTGTGTCCTTCCTCGGGTGGCGAACCCCATGGTGTGGTATGTACCATACCTTTCCACTGTCAGCCTTGAGCTCTTCTTGTGGCACAGGCTCAGCATGACCTTTCTGTATCACGCCTTCTAAAAATGTTCTGTACTCCTCGTGGAAAGCTGGATTCCGGTGGAACTTTCACTTTAGTGACATCGTTCTTTGTTCTGCTAGATGGCGATTGTTTGGCATTCTGGTTTCCCTTTGCTTGAATGGAAGTGCAAGTTGATAATGTCCATCTCTTTCACAGCAGAGTTCAACATAATTTCTACAAATCTTTTGTCTTCAACAGACATTTCCTTCTTTTCCTCATATTTCCTTTCTGGGAAATCATGGTTGTATTGTCCCATGAGAAGGTCGTTCAAGTCTGTTACTGAAATCCGATTAGAGGTGACAGATGAGTGCAGTCCAACCCCATCATCCGTGTTTAGTGAACCATTCACTATCCATCCTAGGACTGTTTTAACAGCATAAGGTCCTTCCCTCTGGCTGTTAATGACTTTCCAATGTTCCATTAGTTGTGGCGCATTGGTTCCTATAAGCAGTCCAACAGGCACATCAACTTCTTTCAGGTGAATCTCCTTCAGGTAGTCCCACCTTTCTAGTGCAGCTTGTGTAGGTATATTATCCTTGGTTACAGGGATTTCGTCTTGGATGTACAGCTTTGGTAGCTCATAGAAATCCGAACTGTCTATGTTGCTTACTTCAAGTCGACCAGCAGGGACAAATGAAGTGTTAACAGCTTGCTCTTGGCCCATAGTCCTCAACAGGATTCGTGTTTTCTTTACCTTCGTATTCAACTGCCGTCTCAACGCTTCAGTACAAAAACATGCTGTACTCCCCGAATCCATGAAAGCATACGTTTGGATGACTTTAGTTGAGTTGGACATTTTTACCTGTACTGGTATGATTGAAAGTGTTTGGCCATCACCGGCCCCGGTAATGCCATGGGCTTTCAGAGAAACCATGCCATTGTTGATTGACGTACCTGTTTCACCCGTCTTTTGTCCTTCACCTTTATATATGTGCAGAATTGTTGGATGTTTTTGGGAACATACATTACAATTCAATCTGTTGGAACAATCTTTGCTTCTATGTCCCTTATTCAAACAGCCGAAGCATATTCCTTTAGACATCAAGCATTAAATGTTCTCCTTGTGAGGTCTTTTGTTCATTTTACATGTTTCATCTGCATGTTCTCCTTCACAGAATACACACGGTCTGCGCACAATGGCGTGTAAGCGGTCAATGCTTATCTTTGAACCTTTGTAGGGCTTCCGTTCGTCATGGAAACCAGGGGTTGCAATAGTTGCAAAGCTACTTTGCTGGTAGTCCAAGTTGAACCTTGTATTGAATGGTTTGCTTCCTCTTTGTTCCTTTTTGGGTGCAGGATCTTGTATGTCCCCAAAAAGAGGATATGTTGCCATTCTAGCCTGTCGCTCTATGAAGGCAACAAGCTCAGGAAACTTTGCCCTTTTTTTTATGTTCATAAAAGTCATAAGCAGTAGCTCGCCACCTCTCCCTGAGCCTGTATGGATCACCAGCTTCATTTGAGATGGGGTGCTCATCTCTTCCAAAAATTCAATGTCTTGCATTGTGTTTAGACATCCACGGAGAGCAATTGAATAGGCATGCAGTGCTCGTTTGTCCTCACTTTTGATAGCAGTCCACTTGGAAACTTTCTCCATACAAGCCGCTGCGATTAGGAGTTGATTTCCGAAGTTTTCTTCAAGCAGTCTTTTGGCTTCGTTGTAACCCTTCTTGTGGTTTGTATACCGACAACTTCTTACAAGCTCTTTTGCCTGGCCTTCGGTAAACTGTTCGAGGAAGAAAAGGCGGTATTTGTAGTTGTCAGTTTTCTCTTCAATTGAATGCTCAAAGACTCGGATGAATGACAGGCATTGTAGTGGATCTCCTTTAAACATGGGTATCTGGCTGGTAGGAAGTAATGAATGACGTTGTTCTTTTATTAGCATTTCAGTTATTTTATTCTGCTTCTTCATCACCTTTGCCAGGTTGCTGCTTCCGCTTGTTTGGTGTAGATCAGTGTGAGACTGAGGGGCTTGGGTATGAGAGGTTGTTGGCAGCACATGCCGGCTTCGACCAGCAGGGGCAGCACATCTTGTCTTATGGCTTGTAGCAGTATGGCTTGGCCACTGGTCCACCTCTTCTACCTCTTCTTCCTCTTCTTTATCACTGTCCTCCTCCTCGTCTTCATCACTGACCTCCTCTCCTTCATCACTGTCCTCCTCCTCCTCTTCATCATGTAGACTATGCAGTTTATCTTTTATTCTTCCATTGTCATGGTGTTTAATTGAACATGCCTCGTTGCCTTGACCATGCTCTTGTTCCTCACAACTTGACAGTGTCCTTAATGTTGCATCTGCAGCGTCAATGACAGTTTTCATCTCAAGCTCCTCTTGTAAGGTATTTAATGCTGCTTGTCTGTTTTCCAATTCACGATTTATTGCTGCTTGTCTGGCTTCCAATTCATGCTTCAAATCCCTTTGTTGTTTTTCAAGGTCATTTTTTTTCTTTAAATTGGCAAGACGTGCCATCATGGCAGATTTTTCAGCTTGAGTCCTTTTAAGCATAGATGAGGTTGTTGAGCTCACACCACTTATATGACTGTTTGGACCCCTTTTGCTACTTCTGTAACTGGTTGGTGCCTTTTCTTGCTGCTGGGAACAGGCGGCAACCTTGCACATCCAAGTAGTTACGATATCATGGAATCTGTTATAAGTATCCAATTTTTAGTGCCAATCTAGGTTGTCTTGTACTTTATCCTCCTCGTCAATGAGATCCTGAATGGTTGAATGATTTTTTATAACTTCCTTTTCAATGGCTCGGAATGCATCAAAATTTTCTTTAACAAGTGACACATTTCCATAATCAATCATCAATTCTTCTATTGCATTCCTTCTTATAGTCAGTGCTTTCATCCCTTTGGTTCTTGTTTTTTGGAGTTGGGATATATGAGTTAGGAGGGCCTTTCTTTTGAGCTTTTTATCCCTTTTAGGTCTACAATCAGGCTCTTGCTCCACAGGGCCTGTTGCTCCATTTCCACTTGTCTCGATTAGGAATTGGCCTTCCTGGGCTGGTCCATCCTTTTCCGTTGCTTCAGACATTTCGTTACTGTATTTATTTAATTCTTTACATATAACGAAGTGTAATTTTAAATGTTATAATCGTATGGCGACGTGATGTGACGTCAGAGCCTTCAAAGTGGGTTTATTTTCTTCCCGCTGATGAATGCTCTGCAGTAACATAGTATTGTCCACTGTAGGGATGCTCGATATTGGCTTTTTTACCGATACCGATATTCCGATATTGTCCAACTCTTAATTTCCGATACCGATATCAACCGATATCAACCGATACCGATATATGCAGGGTTTCCCCCCCCCCAAAAAACTGAATAATTTCAGGTAACTAATAATTTTACTGGATATATATATAGCAAATATTGTTATTGTTTTTTTTTTTTTTTTAAACCGATACCGATATTTTCCGATATCACATTTTACTGCCGATATCGGCCGATAATATCGGTCGGCCGATAATATCGGACATCCCTAGTCCACTGCTATATATGTCGGAATTTAAATCAGACAGTCCAATGCGTTACATTTAGTGTCCAGTTTCCACAAGTCCAGACAATAATAATTGTGACGGTTCCACACATCAATACGGCGCATAGTCCGTTCCATTATCCACAGTATCACAATTCAATTAGTCCGACGCTAGAATGCTCCAGAGCGTTCGCAAGGAAGCGCACAAAGTAGCAATGTCCTGAGTTGGTTCCATTCATAAATACAGCAGCGTTATCCGTTATCCAGTTCTTCATCAACGGAGGTATTATTTAAAATCTTCTTACCTCTGCTTGTCCTTGGTGAAGGAGGTGGTCCAACTTTATACTCACATATCACGTCCTTCTTTCACAAGGATATTTTTCCTCCTTTTCACTCGCGTCCTTCTGTCGTGAGGGTAACTTAAAACTTTTGTAGTGGCCGACTGTCATTCCTGGGTGTGTTGACAGTCGTCCACGATGCACCCGCTATTGTGCCTTTTCACACTGTACCAAAGTTGTAGATGTTGAATGAATTGAATGTTAAACAGAACAGTCGTCAATTGCTCCGTGGTCAGTTCCAACAGTGAAACAATATTTAAGGTAATATTTCCTTATTATTATTAACATTGGGTGGTGAGCCCCCTAGTGTCCAAACATAAATGGTTCAGTGCATGGTTCTAATATATAATAATATAATATATATATATATATAATAATATAATATATATATATATATAACATAATATATATATCTCTAGAAAAATTGCCCTCTTTGATTGAGTGTAAGATCATTGAGAGTAATAAGGGGCAGAGTACATCCCAGAATGCAAGATAGAGTTCCGGTGGAATGCCGTCCCATCCGGGAGCCTTGCCCCGTTGCATATCCGCAATCGCCTCTCTAAGTTCAACCAGCGTGATAGGTGCAGCTAACAACCTAGCACTATCTTCTGAGATCTGTGGTAGGTTGATTTGATCAAGAAAATCCTCCAGCTTGGTATGATCAAAGACCACCTCTGACAGGTTGGAATAAAAACAGCGAAATGTATCATTAATCTTTTTTGGGTTGGTGGTTACCTCCCCCTGTTGGTTCTTAATGGAAGGGATATCCGCAAATTGCTCACTGGCACGTATCTTCATAGCTAGTAGGTGACTAGGCCTGGATGCGTGAAAGTAGTAGTGCTGTCTTGTTCTGTGCATCTGAAATTCAGATTGTTGTCTTAAAATAGAGTTAATCTCTTTTTTCACTACCTTAATTTGAAGCTCCAGTCGACTAGAGTAGTTGTGCTGCAAGGAAGAGATCAACATGGCTTGAAGCTTTTCCAGTTCCTCTAGCTTGGAGAGACGTCCCTTGCGGAGATTAGATGCAAAGAGAGTAGTGTTACTTCTGATAAATCCCTTAACCGAATTCCATAGAATTCTGGGGTCCTGTACAGAGCCAACATTAAACTGTAGGAATTCAGAGAGCTTCTCTTTAAATTGCAAGTTAAACTCTCCGTTTTTCAGAAGTGTTGAGTTAAAACGCCATCTAGGGGCACGGGATGTTATTTTACTGAGTGAACCTTTGAGGAGGATACCTTTGTGGTCCGAGAGTGCTATGGGCAATAAGTCAACATCAAAGCTATCAAAGAGATGTGGGGAAGAAAAAACATAATCAATTCTGGAAGAGGTCTTATGTCTCGACGAGAAGAAGGAGTAATCCCTCGCGGATGGGTTGAGCGAACGCCACATATCAATTACCCCTGTGTCCTTAGACCAGGCCTGTAGGGCTGTGGTAGCTTGCTTCTGATCAGAGTTTTCCACATGATTGGATCTATCGATCAATGGATCCCAAACTGCATTAAAATCAGCTCCTACTATTAAAGAGTAATCAGGTAGTTTCAACATAGCTGAAGTTAGTACAGCATAAAAGTTAGCGTCATACAAATTAGGGGCGTATGCAGAAATCAGCGCAATTTTCCGGTTAGAGCATTCTATTTTAGCAATAGTGATTCGACCATTTGCATCAGACCACACATCTAACAGTTTAATATTCAAATTTGTCTTCGCTATTATGGCTACCCCACGGGCCTTGGTGCTAAAAGAAGAAGAACTTATGTTATGATAAAATGTATTTGCCAATTTTGCGTTATCCGCCAATAAAAGATGAGTTTCACTTAGTAAAGACAGATCCACTTGCTTCCTTTTTAGCCATGTTAGTACACTTGTGCGTTTATGTGGTATATTGAGACCCCCTGTATTCCAGATCAGGATATTCAAATTAGCCATAGTCTAAAAAGGATGCAGTCTGATTGAATGTAATTCGTTTGGA
This sequence comes from Notolepis coatsorum, assembly GCF_963971535.1. Classification (NCBI taxonomy): domain Eukaryota; kingdom Metazoa; phylum Chordata; class Actinopteri; order Aulopiformes; family Paralepididae; genus Notolepis; species Notolepis coatsorum. The sequence continues at coordinate 88,162,029 of NC_140173.1, forward strand.
GTAGAAAACTATAATAGATACATATTCACTTGTTAAGGTTCCATTGAGTACCGAGCGTGAGCGTGAAAACAAAAATAAAACAGAGCGAGTCGACTGAAAAGAAAAACAAAAAAAAACACAATCCCCCATTCCCTCCCCCCTCCCCCCCACTACTATAACTTCTCCTATCCGGAGATTAAGCTGCATCCCACCTGGTCGTCTGCAAACTAAAACGCAAACAGCCAGGTAAAATGCAGACTTCCTTCTCAGTGGCTACACGCCACGCTCCCACAACAGTAACAAAAAATGTATAATTAAATGCCTCTAAAGGTAGAGAAAAAAAAAATAATAATATCAATAATAATAATTATTATCATTATTGTTAAACCATAGTGGTTTAATTAAGTTTAAACAAAGAGTCCTAGAACAGGATCAATAGTAATGTTAATGTTAAGATAGAAATATATAAACATATATGTACATACACACACACCTACAACTGCATGATAGCAGAATGATAACAAATGGGCAGCACATCCTGCAAACTGGGGAGGGCACAACATTGACTATTAGTCTGTTGTTCGCTCTTAAAACTCAGAGCAGAGGGTACCTGCCAATGTACAGTTTCCTCCCCCTCAACTGTATGTATTCTCCTGTATGTCATAAATGTATGGTTGCCGCAGCACTATATATCTGCATGTAACAAATGTTATGAATTAAGATTGAAAATGAAAATGAAGCTAAATAAATTAAATGCATTCCTACATGCTGCACATACATACGCTGTAAATGGGCTTTTGGGTGAAGTAATAATAAGTGCATGCTTACACCTGCAGCCCAAGCATATACGCAAAAAAATATATACAGAAAGAAAAAAGAAAAATACTTTAGATGAAAGTATAAATGCTGTATTCGTGTTGCACTTACAAACGCAGTGGGGCTTTAAGCGAAATAAATTAAATGCATTCCTATACATGCTGCAAAGTTGTAAGTGGGCTTATGGGTGAAATAATAATAAGTGCATGCTTAAACTGTGCATTCACACACACACACACACACATACACACACTGCACGAATGCATGTGCACTCACACACATTCATGCAGCCATGTGCATGCATTTGCAAGCCTAACACCACCCTAATTGTCAAAAAACTCGCCTACTTGGAGAGCCAATAACATGATGGCCACATGTAGCCTATAAAGTATATGTCCACAGCATGCTCGAATAGGCTTTAGATTAAATAATAGGAAGTAGATATGTGTGCTCACACACACACATAGGCTTTAGGTGAAATAATAAGTATGCATGAATGCACACACACACAAAAGCATACAAACGCAAGATTCAAGAAAGAGAAAGATGAGTATCTTTCTGTGTGTTTTAGTCATATGTTCGGAAGATTGACTTGCAAAATTTAAACCCTACTAGTTAATTTAATGAGTTTTGGTCTGTGAGACAAAGTAAAAAACAACAGTCTGGGCTTGTGACAATGTTTTTAAATACCTAAGCCAAATATCTTTGCTAAATTAATATTATGAGTCCGTTAGATAGTGTGCACGGCCCAGTCAGGCCTGGTCATCGGGCCTCAGATTACGGCGTCAGGCTATGTGCATGAAATGAGCCTTGAAACTAAAAAGATTAGTGTGACAAACTGCAGTTTTTACAATATTCGTTTTGATAGACTATTATTATACTTGAATCACAGAGTTTGCATACTTTATTTAATTGTCATGCGAAAACGCATAATAACAAGCTGCAATAGTAATGCAAATAGTAAAAAAAAAAAGAGAACAAGTGATAATGATCATGATAATAACAATAACAATAACAATAACAATAATAATAATAATAATAATAATAATAATAATAATAATAATAATAATAATAATAATAATAATAAACAAAGCCCGCTAATTAACCTATATTAGGACAGTGTTGACAAATGGAACGAAACCATTCAGCTGCACTGCATGCACATATTGATCAAATGGCAAACACAACCAAGTTGACTGTTGACAGTTATTTAGTGATAGTTTCTCCTCCAATATTAGTAGTAGGCATAGCCTATAGTATAGGTGAAAAAAAATTAAATAGAGAAGAAACAGTTCAAGTGTTCAGAGAACAGTCACTTAGCTGATCAGTCGGTTTTCCGCTGCAAGACTGGCCTTAGTCTTCAACAGTTGCTGGGACGCTTTTATTCGCTTTTGGAAGGAGATTTTTCTCTTTGAGAAATACATCAGCGTCCTCCTTTGAGTGACACATTGTTTGATTCCCTTTGAAGTCGATCTGTAACGACGAGGGCCAGCGCATTCTGTAGACAATGTCATTGTCTTGTAGGGCGATTTTGGCCTCAAGAAACATCTCTTTCCTCTTTTTTTTAATAGACGCTAGAATGTCTTGGAATATAATATAATATAATTGGCGCTTATATCTGTTTTACTCAAGAAGGATAAGGACCCCACCGAATGTGGCAGCTACAGGCCCCTAAGTCTCCTCGGAGCCGATCTTAAGCTGTATGCCAAGGTTCTAGCCACCAGACTTCAAAAGCACATGACATCTCTAGTTCACCCTGATCAGACCGGCTTCATAAGAGGCCGCCTGGTTACTGACAACATCAGACGGTTACTGCACGTGATTAATGCCAGCAAGGATATTGCAAGTCCTACAGCGGTCATGTCCTTGGACGCAATGAAGGCAGTTGACAGATTGGAGTGGTCTTACTTATGGGCAGTTCTCAGAAGGATGGGGTTGGGTGAGGGTTTCATTCATATGATCAAAGTTCTATACACTGAGCCTTCGGCCATGATCTTAACGGGAATGTTCTGTTCGCCACTCTTCTCTGTCTCGCGCTCTTCTAGACAGGGTTGTCCTCTTAGTCCCGGACTCTTCGCTTTATCCCTCGAACCCCTAGCTCAATACATAAGACAATCCCAAATTATGTCTCCTATTTCAATTCAGGGCACACATCATCATATTAGCTTATACGCAGATGATGTACTCCTGTTTATGCAAAATCCCTCCGTCTCTCTACCTCATCTTCTCGGCGCGATAGATGAATTCGGCAGCCTGTCCGGCTTGAAGATCAACTGGCCAAAATCTGCTTTTCTTCCACTTAATGAGCCTGCGAAGGCTACCATCCTACCGGCAAACATACTTATGGTGGAGCACTTTAAATGTCTCGGGATTGAAATATTCCCCACTATTAGCCAGACGGTAAGGTATAGTTACTCCAGCTTGGGTGACAGGATTACGAATGACTTTAACAGATGGTCCAAATAAAAAAATTCATTACAGGCCTGTGCGTCAATAATTAAAATGAATATTTTAACCAGAATTAACTTTATCAGCTCCATGCTCCCGTTACCTCCTCCTGTTGGTTACTGGCAGAAATTGCACTCTGCCTCGTATAAATTCGTTTGGAACAATAAACGCCCGCGCTTGAAGAGATCAACTGCCCAAAGGAGTAAACTCGATGGGGGCTTAGCATTTCCAGACTTTAAATATTATTTTCAAGCTTTCTCTCTGAGACCTTTGATCACTTGGTTTGATGCTCAAGCAGCTGTATCTTGGTGACCATCGGAGGAGAAGTTGGTGTCCCCATATAGACTTCAGGATATTGTGTATACCAACATATCAATTAAACAATGTAAATTACGATTTGGCCCTTTAATCACACATGTGATCCAAACTTGGCGTGACACTCAGAAAGTGGGTACAAACCGCCATCAATGGCACACGCATTCCCCTCTATTTAATAACAATCTTCTCCTTATTGGACAACAACCTATATACCCTAGATGGGAAAAGAAAGGCATCCACACATTGGGGGATATCTTCGATAACTCTGGTCTCCGCTCTTTCCAGGATATATCCAACGGATATGATCTCCCCGGAACCTCCTTTTTCTTTTATTTACAAATAAGAGCAGCTCTGAAGGCTCATGGCGTGCCATGGGATGCTCCACTAGTGCATCACCGCTTTCACAAATTCTTTTATGACAAAGAGACATCGAGAAGCTTCGTTTCTGACTTTTATCGCCATTTACTCATGACCTCGTATAAAGAGCTCCCCCTGGATACGATTTGGAGAAAGGATGTTCCGGAGTTGGATGTAGATTTTGATTGGGATGCAGTCTGGGAAAATGTTCGGTTATCCTCACACAACCCAGATCACCAACAGATTCATCTAAATTTTATTCACAGGACTTATTTAACCCCTAGACGATTGAACTCAATGGGTCTCAGACCTGACTCTCTATGTACCTTGTGTCCAAATGGCGCCACAGGTACATTTATGCATATGTACCAGGCCATGTGAGCGGATCGGAGCGTGAGCGGCGCAGGGAGGGGAGCGGGCGGTTTTGACGTGAGCGCGGAGTGGGTTTTAAAATGGGTCGGCGCGACGTCCGGAGCGAGAGTTCTCCTCCGCTCCAATCCACTCCGGGACGCTCACACAGTGGTTTAACACTGATGTAATAATATACATGTAGTACAATGCCAAAGCAACAGATGGCGATGTACAAACATGAAGGCCATTTTCAACCAATGAGAATTGAGAAGGGTGAACCTGTGATATCCTGTTCAGGCTTCACTCCTCCTCCTTCACTCACTCCTGTTAGAAAAGTATCGACGCCATTGTTGTTGTCGTTAGCTTACATGCTAACGTTAATGGCAGCGACCATAGCATTGTGGCTTGGCTAACTATCATCGCTTAATAGAGCTAGTGAATGGATAAACAACGTTATTTAACATTGCAGAATGGGTACAATTACAATGCTGCTCAATACAAACAATTGTTAAGGGGCCCAGGGGGTGTAGACTGTTGTAGTTTGAGCTAATTTACACCATGCTCCAAAAAAATAATAAAAAAAAAGCCGAGCGATCTGGCGCGGGGAGCGGGGAGCACTCGATTCAAGGTGAGCGGTGAGGGAGCGGAGAGCGACTTGGGGGCGGGGTCAACATGAGCGATTAGCGGAGCGGACCAAGCTTTAAAGAGCGCCGATCCGCTCACGTGGCCTGATATGTACTGGGAATGCCCTCCTGTTTTGATTTTTTGGGAAAATGTTAAAAAAAGCTCTCAGACATTTTCTCTCTAACCATACCTGTATCTCCTTCTGTATTATTATTGAATGATCTCTCTAAATTACCGACCTCTATACAGGTGAAAAAAACTCATTTTGGGCGGCCTCACAGCCGCAAAAAAATTTATTGCCTCACGTTGGTTTCACCCAGACAGACTCTGTCCAAATGTATGGTTTCTTACCTACCTTGACGTGATCTATTTGGAGATATCCACGGCACGTGTTATAGGGGTTAGGAAATCTGATATCGCAATTTGGTTGGCTACAGTGGCAAAGTTGAGGGAACGCATATACGTTTGGAAATGTTTGTTTTGATTCTTGTTTTTTGCTGAGTGATGTATTGTGATGTATTGTGATGTATTGTGAGTGTGACTCATGTTGAGGTCCTGGGGTGAGCGGGGGGAGGGGGGGGGGGGGGAGAGAACGAGCGAGTGTCCATGTAGGATGATCGCTGTACAGTTGTATCAGTTGTTGTCTTGTCATGTGGTGTTGAGTTACTGTCTTGGGAAGTCTTTTTATGTATTGTTGTTGTTGTATTGTGATATGTTTTGTTTCATGTTGGAAAAAAGAAAAGAAAAAGAAAAGAAAAATATTTGATCCAAAAAAAAAACATAATATATATATAACAATAATATAATAATATATAAATCCACCAAGTCGGTTTCTGCCTCTACAGTGTGTGTGTGTGCGGGCCGGAGTGACTCTGAACGTCTCAGGCTGAATTTGTGTCCCCTAGCCTATCCGTGACATCGAACGAGAGAAACTCAATGCCATTTGGAGCATACCATAGCATAGCCTAATTCTCCTAATTCTCTGACACCGTAGCCTATTCTCTGACAATATAAGTCTTCAGAAAAGTTTTTTGTTGTCCTTCAGATAACACGGACGATTGCTTCTACTGTGCGAGCTGCCTGCCATTGCTGTTTGAATGAAGATTTGCTTCTGTGTCGTCTAAGGCTGACCCCTATTCGTCGAATAGTTGACTAATCGATCGAAAGGAGCCGTAGTCGACTGCCAACCTCTTAGTCGAATGCAAAAAATAAAAAATAAATTATTAGAAATTTTTATTTTATTTATTTAAATTTTTTTATCATTCTTTACAAAAGAAAAGAGGCTTAGAAGCGTGGTTAACACTAATGGCACGCATACCAGAGGCTAACTGCCTAAGAAAACAGGCACAGAGGCACTGAAAGAGGATTTCACCCATCTAATGAACACACTAGACTAGACAAATATCAAGATGTATCCATCAGTGGACCAATTGCAGGCTTTTGCAGAGGACAAGAAGCCTTTTGTCGACTCCTTCAGACATTAAGCACACCCACAGCCCAAATGGAATGATAAAAAAAGAAATATCATACTTTTTTTTGTTAAACTTTTTTTGTTCATAGTC